>NC_083559.1:3092500-3717500 GCF_018135715.1 Danaus plexippus | reverse complement strand
TGACTAGCCTATGACCAGCCTATGACCATATTCAGGGTATTGGCTGATAGATAGATTGAAAAGGTCTTACAGAATTTCCGTGGAAGCAATATTTTTAGTTTTTTTACTATTTGAATAGTATGTATGAGTATGAAGCCAGAATGAAGAGGTTAGAGGGAGATCCGACACGGGTGCGAGCAACATATAGTTGTCCATGAGAGAAGCAATCTTCTATTAAATCAACACCTGTTTGCCCTTGTGATTTATTTATCGTCATAGCAAAGGAAACTTTCAGAGCAAATTGAAGGCGTTTAAATTCAACTCGAAGATCATTTGGTATTAAGGGAATGCGAAGGACGAACACCGTTTCTCCTCTTTGCCTTGTCACAATTTTGGCGGTTTTAGATTATGCAACAACATTTCTTAACCCTACTCCTTGGAAACGTCATAGAAACTGTCAAATAAAAAGGGACTATTTAATTTGTGGGTATACTGTAAAAATTTTTTTTAATCAATTTGTCATTGTTGTCTTTCTAAGCGACAGTGAATAATTTTAAATTAGCTAATGAATGAATTTATTAACGAATTATGGAAAATTATAGCTGTGAGTTCTGTACTGGTGATGTGTGTTTAACGAAATTAATTACGAGTACATTTTCAATGTTGTCTGATGATAATATTAAAATGATTATAAAGACAAGGTGTGTGGCCAGTTTAGATTTTACTAAAAAAAGTAATGTTATGCGTTTTAATAAAAAATATACTAATAGTTATAATTAGCTAGCAGGTTGTGTGCACACAAATAAATTACAGATTTTGTTTTTCTTTAAATCATTTTCATAAAGCGGTGATGAACAGCTCGTAATCGTTTTAAGGTACTTTCGTAGATCAGAGGTATTTGATAGATTTATAAAATATATAGATGTTAGTTCAAAGAAGAATATTATAAAAGTTTTAGAGGAGAAATTATGATGAAAATTTTTAATTTTTTATAACATGTTCTGCTTACCCTACCCCAATCTTTGAACAGGCCTTGCTCAACGAAATTTTCACTCAATAAAATAATACATCATTTTTTAAAATTAAAATATAGAAGTTTAAATGTGAGTTTCCCTTTAAAATAAAATGTCTATTGTAAGATAGAGTAGAAAGGACTAAAGAAGTGAGATTTTATTTCTTCGGTGCTTATCACATATCGGATCCATTCTTTAACATAGTTTGTTGTGACTTACTTTTTCTAATTTGAAATTTTATAAAATATATTTTTTTGTCTTTTGTTTAATTTTTTCGGTACTTATGACGTATCGGATCTATTCTTTAACATAGTTTGTTTTGACTTACTTTTTCAAATTTGAAAAAGATTATAAAATATATTTTTTTGTCTTTTGTTTAATTTTTTCGGTACTTATGACGTATCGGATCTATTCTTTAACATAGTTTGTTATGACTTACTTTTTCAAATTTGAAAAAGATTATAAAATATATTTTTTTGTCTTTTGTTTAATTTTTTCGGTACTTATGACGTATCGGATCTATTCTTTAACATAGTTTGTTATGACTTACTTTTTCTAATTTGAAATTTTATAAAATATATTTTTTTGTCTTTTTTTAAATTTCTTCGGTACTTATCACATATCGGATCTATTCTTTAACATAGTTTGTTATGACTTACTTTTTCTAATTTGAAATTTTATTAAATATATTTTTTTGTCTTTTGTTTAATTTTTTCGGTACTTATGACGTATCGGATCTATTCTTTAACATAGTTTGTTATGACTTACTTTTTCTAATTTGAAAAAGATTATAAAATATATTTTTTTGTCTTTTTTTTAATTTTTTCGGTACTTATGACGTATCGGATCTATTCTTTAACAAAGTTTGTTATGACTTACTTTTTCAAATTTGAAAAAGATTATAAAATATATTTTTTTGTCTTTTGTTTAATTTTTTCGGTACTTATGACGTATCGGATCTATTCTTTAACATAGTTTGTTATGACTTACTTTTTCTAATTTGAAATTTTATAAAATATATTTTTTTGTCTTTTGTTTAATTTTTTCGGTACTTATGACGTATCGGATCTATTCTTTAACATAGTTTGTTATGACTTACTTTTTCTAATTTGAAATTTTATAAAATATATTTTTTTGTCTTTTGTTTAATTTTTTCGGTACTTATGACGTATCGGATCTATTCTTTAACATAGTTTGTTATGACTTACTTTTTCTAATTTGAAATTTTATAAAATATATTTTTTTGTCTTTTGTTTAATTTTTTCGGTACTTATGACGTATCGGATCTATTCTTTAACATAGTTTGTTATGACTTACTTTTTCAAATTTGAAAAAGATTATAAAATATATTTTTTTGTCTTTTGTTTAATTTTTTCGGTACTTATGACGTATCGGATCTATTCTTTAACATAGTTTGTTATGACTTACTTTTTCTAATTTGAAATTTTATAAAATATATTTTTTTGTCTTTTGTTTAATTTTTTCGGTACTTATGACGTATCGGATCTATTCTTTAACATAGTTTGTTATGACTTACTTTTTCTAATTTGAAATTTTATAAAATATATTTTTTTGTCTTTTTTTAAATTTCTTCGGTACTTATCACATATCGGATCTATTCTTTAACATAGTTTGTTATGACTTACTTTTTCTAATTTGAAATTTTATTAAATATATTTTTTTGTCTTTTGTTTAATTTTTTCGGTACTTATGACGTATCGGATCTATTCTTTAACATAGTTTGTTATGACTTACTTTTTCTAATTTGAAATTTTATAAAATATATTTTTTTGTCTTTTGTTTAATTTTTTCGGTACTTATGACGTATCGGATCTATTCTTTAACATAGTTTGTTATGACTTACTTTTTCAAATTTGAAAAAGATTATAAAATATATTTTTTTGTCTTTTGTTTAATTTTTTCGGTACTTATGACGTATCGGATCTATTCTTTAACATAGTTTGTTATGACTTACTTTTTCTAATTTGAAATTTTATAAAATATATTTTTTTGTCTTTTGTTTAATTTTTTCGGTACTTATGACGTATCGGATCTATTCTTTAACATAGTTTGTTATGACTTACTTTTTCTAATTTGAAATTTTATAAAATATATTTTTTTGTCTTTTTTTAAATTTCTTCGGTACTTATCACATATCGGATCCATTCTTTAACATAGTTTGTTATGACTTACTTTTTCTAATTTGAAATTTTATAAAATATATTTTTTTGTCTTTTGTTTAATTTTTTCGGTACTTATGACGTATCGGATCTATTCTTTAACATAGTTTGTTATGACTTACTTTTTCTAATTTGAAATTTTATAAAATATATTTTTTTGTCTTTTTTTAAATTTTTTCGGTACTTATGACGTATCGGATCTATTCTTTAACATAGTTTGTTATGACTTACCTTTTCTAATTTGAAATTTTATTAAATATATTTTTTTGTCTTTTTGTAAATTTCTTCGGTACTTATCACATATCGGATCTATTCTTTAACAAAGTTTGTTATGACTTACTTTTTCTAATTTGAAATTTTATAAAATATATTTTTTTGTCTTTTGTTTAATTTTTTCGGTACTTATGACGTATCGGATCTATTCTTTAACATAGTTTGTTATGACTTACTTTTTCAAATTTGAAAAAGATTATAAAATATATTTTTTTGTCTTTTGTTTAATTTTTTCGGTACTTATGACGTATCGGATCTATTCTTTAACATAGTTTGTTATGACTTACCTTTTCTAATTTGAAATTTTATAAAATTTATTTTTTTGTCTTTTTTTAAATTTCTTCGGTACTTATCACATATCGGATCTATTCTTTAACATAGTTTGTTATGACTTACTTTTTCAAATTTGCAAAAGATTATAAAATATATTTTTTTGTCTTTTTTTTAATTTTTTCGGTACTTATGACGTATCGGATCTATTCTTTAACATAGTTTGTTATGACTTACCTTTTCTAATTTGAAATTTTATAAAATATATTTTTTTGTCTTTTTTTAAATTTCTTCGGTACTTATCACATATCGGATCCATTCTTTAACATAGTTTGTTATGACTTACTTTTTCTAATTTGAAATTTTATAAAATATATTTTTTTGTCTTTTGTTTAATTTTTTCGGTACTTATGACGTATCGGATCTATTCTTTAACATAGTTTGTTATGACTTACTTTTTCAAATTTGAAAAAGATTATAAAATATATTTTTTTGTCTTTTGTTTAATTTTTTCGGTACTTATGACGTATCGGATCTATTCTTTAACTTAGTTTGTTATGACTTACTTTTTCAAATTTGAAAAAGATTATAAAATATATTTTTTTGTCTTTTGTTTAATTTTTTCGGTACTTATGACGTATCGGATCTATTCTTTAACATAGTTTGTTATGACTTACTTTTTCTAATTTGAAAAAGATTATAAAATATATTTTTTTGTCTTTTTTTTAATTTTTTCGGTACTTATGACGTATCGGATCTATTCTTTAACAAAGTTTGTTATGACTTACTTTTTCAAATTTGAAAAAGATTATAAAATATATTTTTTTGTCTTTTGTTTAATTTTTTCGGTACTTATGACGTATCGGATCTATTCTTTAACATAGTTTGTTATGACTTACTTTTTCTAATTTGAAATTTTATAAAATATATTTTTTTTACTTTTGTTTAATTTTTTCGGTACTTATGACGTATCGGATCTATTCTTTAACATAGTTTGTTATGACTTACTTTTTCTAATTTGAAATTTTATAAAATATATTTTTTTGTCTTTTGTTTAATTTTTTCGGTACTTATGACGTATCGGATCTATTCTTTAACATAGTTTGTTATGACTTACTTTTTCTAATTTGAAATTTTATAAAATATATTTTTTTGTCTTTTTTTTAATTTTTTCGGTACTTATGACGTATCGGATCTATTCTTTAACATAGTTTGTTATGACTTACCTTTTCTAATTTGAAATTTTATAAAATATATTTTTTTGTCTTTTTTTAAATTTCTTCGGTACTTATCACATATCGGATCCATTCTTTAACATAGTTTGTTATGACTTACTTTTTCTAATTTGAAATTTTATAAAATATATTTTTTTGTCTTTTGTTTAATTTTTTCGGTACTTATGACGTATCGGATCTATTCTTTAACATAGTTTGTTATGACTTACTTTTTCTAATTTGAAATTTTATAAAATATATTTTTTTGTCTTTTTTTAAATTTCTTCGGTACTTATCACATATCGGATCTATTCTTTAACATAGTTTGTTATGACTTACTTTTTCTAATTTGAAATTTTATTAAATATATTTTTTTGTCTTTTGTTTAATTTTTTCGGTACTTATGACGTATCGGATCTATTCTTTAACATAGTTTGTTATGACTTACCTTTTCTAATTTGAAATTTTATTAAATATATTTTTTTGTCTTTTTTTAAATTTCTTCGGTACTTATCACATATCGGATCTATTCTTTAACATAGTTTGTTATGACTTACTTTTTCTAATTTGAAATTTTATTAAATATATTTTTTTGTCTTTTTTTAAATTTCTTCGGTACTTATCACATATCGGATCTATTCTTTAACATAGTTTGTTATGACTTACTTTTTCTAATTTGAAATTTTATAAAATATATTTTTTTGTCTTTTTTTAAATTTCTTCGGTACTTATCACATATCGGATCTATTCTTTAACATAGTTTGTTATGACTTACTTTTTCTAATTTGAAATTTTATTAAATATATTTTTTTGTCTTTTGTTTAATTTTTTCGGTACTTATGACGTATCGGATCTATTCTTTAACATACTTTGTTATGACTTACCTTTTCTAATTTGAAATTTTATAAAATATATTTTTTTGTCTTTTTTTAAATTTCTTCGGTACTTATCACATATCGGATCTATTCTTTAACATAGTTTGTTATGACTTACTTTTTCTAATTTGAAATTGTATAAAATATATTTTTTCTTAGTGTCTTTTTTCTACTGTTTCATAAGGAAAGTGTGAGTATCAGTAAATAAGTTATCTTTACCTTACCTTACTTTACTTTTACATTTCCACATTCTAGAAGCAGCGCCATTAAACCCTGTGCGAATTATCAGGCTAAAATTAATAAGGAACAGTTTTATATTTACATATTAAATAAAATTTAGAAGAGTCTTGATCATCGTTATAATAGGATATTTAATAGGTTTGAAGTTATATTTAAAAAAATTAAAAACCTACTTAATGAACTCCGAATCTTCCCTGGCCCTTAGTAAACCGATGAAACGAATGGTTTTGATTTCTTTTCCAACAATCGTTTCTCAAATCAAACTTGGCGCAAAGATTCTAACAATCCTAATGGCTTAATCTATTAGAGGCACCTAGATAAGGGATTAATTAAAACGAATTATAAAGCAGTGTGTCATTCGAGCTCTAGATATTTATTTCTGTTTTTTTTTGGGGCTGGAATATAAGGATGTGGTTTCTATTTACATTTCAACATACAACATGTATGTATATATGTACATTTTTTTGTTTGCACAGCAACAGGTCAAAAATAATTGAGACACTGCAAAAACTGAAGTTTTCTATCTGTCTATTACTAATTTACAATTGCACTTATTATTCGATATTTCGCTTGTGGTACTGGAACATTAATGTTCTGAGTCGAAAATGACTAAACTATTTTACCTTTACTATTATTTTTGTTAGTTTTATTTCACTATTATTATTTTACTAGGGCAGTTTTGCTTTACTCTTACATCTGACGTAAAACGCCGTCCAGTCGTGTAAGCACAAATGTTTACAAATTGTTTTTTTCAGTCTCTCACAATTTCTACAACGAAACTGTTGTATTCAAAGAGTCTTATAATTTGTGTTTTAAAAAAGTTATTGTATGTCATACAATTTTTAAGATTTTATTAATATTGCTAGTTGGGCTTAGTTAAGTTAGTTAAGTTTTATATCTCGGAAGGAAGCCTTGATTGTACCAACATATAAAATTGGCATTAGAAATAGAATTGAAAATTATAAAATAGTTATAAAATAGAACAATCTCAATTTTTATATAATTAGTAAATTTTGTGTAAGAATAATATTTTATAACATCGCTTATCTAATCTACAAAAACCTGTCTCCAGGACATTATATGCAAACCGGATGGATGCAAACCGGATTCCCAGCCCCTCGTCAGTCAGGCGAGGTCGGAGCGCCACTGGGTTATTTTAGTGGGTATACCGGGAACCATTTCCCGGGGAGTCCCACATACCCCTCTCCGTCCCCCGACGGAAGGGGATGCGTAAGGCATTTTTTCCCAGTGCGCCAACAAAAAAAAAAGGACATTATATCAATCAGAAAGCTGCGGAACTCCAACGCGATCTCATGGTGATGTGTAAGGAGCGGCTTTCTCAGCCGAGGGCGGGCTCGCTGCTGGCGCAGCGGTAAAACCCCTCTTTGTGTAGTGGCTGGAGAGATGCCACGACTTCTCACCTTTCGGCTGACGCAGGTGCCTACCGGACGCGAAAGTTTCGGGAGGTACCTATTTTGGATTCAAAGGGACGAAACGCCCGAGTATCGTCATAGCGACGACCAACTAGAGGACACAGTGGAGCATATGGTGGCGGGCTGCCCGGCTTGGGCTGAACATCGCCGTCTCTTCAGGGTAGTTATTCGCGGCAGCGACCTCTTGCGCCGGATTTAGTTCAGGCCATTGTGCGGTGTGAAAGGTACTGGGAAACTGTCTCCTCTTTCTGCGAAGCAATCATACAAGCTAAGGAGGACGATCCTCTTCACGCCGCAGCCGCCGCAGGAGACGCTCCGATCGTAGCTCGCCGCCCGGTCAGAACTAGACCCTAGTGTACGGCGCGTAGCATAACGCGCGCGTTTCTAAGAGCCATCAGACCACTAGTGGCGTAACTACACTGTTCGAGGCTCGTGGCAAAATTCATCGGATGCCCCCCCCCCCCAGTTTTAAAAAAGGCGAACGTTTAATAATAGTATTATTCATTTTATAATGCTTATTTATACACTTTGATTTGGTAGACTTTAATCACTGGAGGAGGCCTTTACCTTTAGTTCTTACAGAATAACCACAATATCCAATAATTTTAGTATATAATACACACACACACACATATATATAAACTATTACTACTAATAAAATTATTAATACTAACAATAAAAACTTTGTAAACCAATATTTTCTCTCAGAAATAAAAGGAATTTACATATGAACAGTCATCCCCTCTTTTTACCCATTTTCCCCCATTTTTTGCGATAAAACGTAGCCTATGTTGTTCCTCAGGGTCTATCTCTGCACTAAATTTCATCACAATCGGTTCAGTGGTTTAGGCGTGAAAGCGTAACAGACAGACAGACAGACAGGGTTACTTTCGCATTTATAATATTAGTATGGATGTGTTCATATTAATGTTGGGAATTTTCATCTGACCAGGGGCCCCTTCCGGCTGGGGGCCCGTGGCATTTTGCTCACTTGCCACCCTGTAGTTACGCCACTGCAGACAACCATAGATGGGGCCCTAGAGCTGATGTCGAGCCGGTTTGCGGTTGCAAGCGCAATGATGTACCACGCTCTGGCTCGGAGCAGGAGAAGGTATGGGAGTTTTGAGTTAGTAGGAGTCTGATATTCCCTCTTGCCCTACCCAGAATAAGAGAAGTCGTTTGATGATTTTCCCTTAAAAAAAAAAAACAAAAAAGAAAGTAAATGATATCAATGCGATCAACGGCCTCTAATGTCCTTAAATGTGTAAATCATAAACTACAAGATTTTGAGAAAGCTTTCGATAGAGTCGATCACTTTATTCTCATGTTAAAAGTACAAGGACTTCGGACTTACGCTGTTCTTCTACGATACATAAAGTCATATGTCACAATAAGCAGTCAAGCTGTTGTTGTAGCAGCTTTTTCGGTTATTATCTGGGGTTTCTCAAGGTTAAACCTTTTATTATAAATCAATTGCTATATAACGCATATACATGTGTGATATTTTTACTTATTTCGTACATTCGCGGTAACTATTATTCGCTGATGAAAAAAAAATTTTGATATAATTAGTACTATCAAAACACTATTGTGATTTAATACAAAAAAAGTTAAATAATCTGCCATACTATTACAAGTGCAACAGAATAACTGTTAAAATGAGTAAGTGCCAACATATAACCTTTTGTCGGAAAATTAAGAAAATTTAATAAAGTTTTAAACTTTATTATAATAATATTAAGATCTGAGAATTTAATGAGACAAAAAATATACAAAGGGATATGAAATTGATACAATAACTTTCAAAGCATACAATCAACTAGGATATGTTGGAAGAACATTCTTTCCGATATGTAAATTGTCTAAAAGTTGTCTATATTTCTTACGTACAAAATCCCGTATAATAGGGTAGTAGTATCTGGTCTCTTTGGCAGTCGAAATAACTTATAAATTGATAAATTATTTTCAACATGTTCACGGTCTAACTTATAACAACGATTTTTAAATAACAATCTTATGGTTCATATCTTTAACTTTACTTACAACCGTTCACTAACCGTTCACTAAATACAATATAGTTATATTAATCGCAAATGTCATGTTAAATAAACAAAAGATAACTAAAGCAACGAAATTGTCTGCTTTCTTCCTGTAAATATTTTTTTATATTCAATGCCAAGGGGAACGCGAGATGGCGCTAGACAGCTGTTACATCGCGCTAGAGAAATTTATTTCGGAGCTTTAAGTGCATTGAGTTTCATAAGTTAGAACAGTTATTACAACCTTCCTACTCATAAAAATTTTTGAATAACTCACTATGGTCATCCCTTAGTGAGTTATAATAAAAATAGGTTAATAAGAATATATTGTTCGAGAATGTTCTATAATGTCATTTAGTACAGAGATAATTGAAATCGAGGTATAATTGTCATTGTCTGCACAGGTTCTGTTTTTAGTACCACGTTAGCTAGCCTCGTAGATTTAAACACTACATTAAACATGGTGCATAAGAGGTTATCACTGGGTATAGAATATCATCCGCGCAACTACTTTTGTTCACGTTAAGACTACCCTGAGTACTTTGTTACTGGCCATTAGATATATGGACTTCTGTCATAGAAAAACCGCAGTCCTAAAAAAAAGTATGCTAGGTGGTGTTTTTGCTGTCACGACTTTAATCAAAACGAGACATAATACTTCCATATCGTATCAGCTTTAAACTAGACCGCTACAAAGCTGCAATGCTTCATCTTATTCTGAATATAAATAAATATATTTTTGTAAAACCAGCTTGTAAAATCGTAGAGTCAAATAATATCGTCTACGCAATTCCAAATGGCTTGTTGATTGCTGAATCAGATTAGAAATCATTTACATAATAAGCTCTTGACTTACGTGTCGAAACCTAAAATAATAACATAATAATATATGTTATTGTTATATATTACCAGTTTCAAGAATATTAGTAAATCATTACTCAAAGCTAAAACAAATAAAACTATGGTTTTGGTTTTGGGTTTCGCATTTACTACGTCATTTATTATTCTACATTTTACCCGAAGTATCTATTAATAAAATCTATTAATATATCAGGCATTGAGTGTGAACACCAACACAAAAAAGTGTTTGTAAGTAGTAAAAAATACTGATTATTTTTTCATCTACCGCCTACGATTTCTTAATTACCTTGCATGCTATTCAGGATTCACGCAGAATGTGCTGACTGTTGAGGTCTAGTCTTGTGGTCATGCGCATCGGATGTTATATCTTTGACCCGGAGATCCCAGCTGTTACATAATTGCCAGCCAACTTCTTTATTAAAATTTCGATATATCCCTGTCTCCCTGATTTCAATAAGATGTATTAAAACCACAGACACTTGAAAGATAGCCTGCTAAATCACCATTGGAAGTATGTTATTGACAGAATAAACAACCTCTTGCAGAAGGATTCCATTAAAACAATATAAATAAACCATATAAAAAGTAAGCCAATTATTAGGAGCAATTAAAAGCATAATTCCTTTTCAACTTGACTGTGACCGTAGCCTGTCATACATTGGATAAACGAAGGAAATCAAGAGGATATACATATTTTCTAGAACAGACAACTTTACAGCCTACGAGTTAAGCCATTACAATTTATATCCGGCTTGATTAACCACAGATCCTAATTCGTGAAGTCAGTGAAGTAACGAACTATAATATGCTAATAGCTTTTTATTATAATCAAATAACACACGAAATACAATTTTGGTGGGGTTTCGGTACGTTAGTTTGAGCTTTCCGTGGGTTAGTAAATTATTTGATTTTGAAAAATTATTTTTTCTCGAAACAATTTACAATAACCTTACCAAAAAGGCGAATTTCTCAAGACTGAAAGATTAAACCCCCTAAGAAAGTTGAGCAAGTATATATCGGCGTAGAAGACAATATTTGTCGCCAAATCTTTCCTTCTACGCCGTAGCACTAGTTAATAATTGAGTGATAAAATTGTAACTTTTTCTTGTTTCAGGTAGGTGAAATAGTCCTCGTCTTGCACTGACCTCTAATATGTGGGGGGGGGGGGTGTTACAAAAGTTAAATGTCAAAAATACTCTTATTATACATATATTGTAGACATAAAAAGCTATTTCCCTAATTCTTAAAAAAGTAATTTATAATCTTATTGTTTGTAGCTTTGTCAAAATAAATTTAAAAAAAGTTACAGTTTTGAATATCGAATAATTCTAAGCATTTATCAATAATAATTAATTTAAAACCTAATTTTAAAAGATTTTTCGGTGGTGAGAAATTACTCAAAATATCAAACAAGGAACAGTAGCAAAAATAAGTACCTAAAATGGTATTATCACTTTATGCAATTAAAAATCAATAATAATAATATTTACAATTTATTTTTTTACATCACCTAACTGTATATACATAAATTACGTGTATATAACATACGTATCTCATTGTATTATTTGTATAATCTTAATGAGAGCTGCACCATACAGTGAACCTCTCTTCAAAAATTACCGCATCCATAGTCGGGCTACGGGTTTTACTGGTATTGAGTATGAGCGTGCGAGGAGGGAGGTCTCGGTACCCTATATATGATGGACTTTAACATTCGTTAGCGTGATCTAGAATTTTCGAGAGCCATCTAGCTTACCAGCTGATAACTACATGTTTCTTGAAAATTAAAACGTCTGCCTTGAATCTATTTAAATTATAAGAATAAAAATCAATTATATAAAACCATCAGAAAATAAAAACAAAAATAAAAGTGTTTTTTTATTGTATATGTGTAATTTTATAAAATTTTGTGACGCCTACGTAAAAATATTGAAGGGCTAACAAAAAGTTAAGGCTTATAACATAGAATTTAAAAAAATTGATGTCTAATTATTCTTTGTTATGTATATCCCTACCAAGTAAACTTGACACTGTTCAGGAAAAAATATAGTTTTTACGATGTAAGGTCCATTTAATGATAACAAATTATCCTAGAGGGCGCCGGACTAGGAGAGAACGTTCTCAATATTTACATGTACAAAAATCATTTTACTACCGCGAGATGTATCTAAGAATATATAAGCTTTAGCAATAAAATTAGATTCATACTTTAAACTTTTGTCGTAATATAGAACCACGGTTAGCTATAGTGTCTGAGGAATTTCTTAATGTATTTGATCTGGTTTTAGATAAGACAGCAACAAGTGACATACCTCTGACATAAGGTATTTGTTTTATAAAATGCTCATTACTCAATAAAATATTTTTACTTAACATGATATTGTTTTATTTAAATCGATAGAGTTTTTAATATTTGATTGTGCTTATTTTTATTACAATTGACAAATCTTGCTTGAACATCACAAAACATCGCAATAAAGAACCTATGTGGTATTTACAAAATCTGAACTACCCGGATTAGTTAACCGATCTTCAAAAAATGATAACACTTGTCCTTCCTCAGACAAGCTCTAAGTCAAATACAGATTCAAAACTTAGATTTTTAAGGAAATTAATACTTTTAACTTTATTTTATCAAAACTATAAACTAGTAATTCAATAATAACATTTAATTTATCCCTTATTTAAATCTTTCTCGTACCCTATTTTTAGTGAATTGAGTCACCATATTGTTCGTGATATTGTAAGCTCTGTATTGCAACCTTGAAATACGCTTTTACAATTCTGCACATCTGTCGTACGATAAAATATTAACCAGAGCATATTTTTTTTTTAACAAATACTTTGTTTTAAATAACGAGATTGCGAGATAAAAAAAACAATATCATTGAAATTCGCATTTAAAATTTTTGGCTAACCGTTTCAATAAAACCAAATGGACATAGCGAATTGAAAATTTAATTCATTAAATGTTAAAAATACTATCGCTCAGCATATAGCAAATCGCTTTAGCTTCTTATAAAATATTTTTTCTTAATATGTGTCAGGTTCGTGGTTTTAAAACTAATATTTCAATGAAACGAAGGGATTATTTTATATACTTTCTAATAATTAAACTACGGACCAAGTTAAAATGACATTTATTTAAAAAGACGTTACAAAATATAGTAAAAACAATGTAAATGTAAATTATACAAGAGTATAACAGTTATAGGTACGATACGCTGAATATTGCACTTAATACGATGCTGCTTCTAAAGACTAAATACAGTTTTACCTGAATTCTAATCGTAGAGAATTGACTAATGAGCTATTCCACATAGATATGACGACTAGAATCTAAGAAGATCGGTAGGTTTGCATTTAGTGCCATATTGTACCTAAATAAGTTACCAAATTATTACAAGTTGTACATTTAAATAACAGAGAAATATTTAGAAAAATTATAATAGAAGACTTTTAACATATCATTTTAAAAGGGATATAGAGTAGAGGGACAACAAATTATGAGTTTAGAACTCAACACTTAAAATTAAAGGACTTTTAATAGGTCTTATAGACATCCCGTCAGACCTTAGTTGGGAGGCTGCACACCTATCAGAACATCTGTTAGGATATGGTCCACCATGACCTCTTCCCACACCCTGATGTTGAGGGTGTCGTTATAGAACAAGTTGATACGATGAGGTATCTCCTTATTGTCTTTCGGGTCCAAGTCCTGCGAAATAATCAGATAACGCAATATCAATCGATGTAATAAATTTTGTATAAATGAATTCCATTACTCTGAATATTTACCATATCGAGGACAGACGAGTCTTCTAGGGCCTGGAGAACCCTGAAGTTTCCAGATGGCGTTTTAACAACAATGTTGAAAACTCGAAGTTTACCCGTCGCAGGCATCTTCAACAGTGGGTTAGTTGATACTGAGATACGCAGAACCTGAAACATTAAAATGAACAATGAATTAATCGACTTTATACAATTTATAGTTCTTATAAATATTATAATAGGCCAGAAACTATACCAAATGGAATGGCTTTAAAATAAAAGTTGCCAAAAAAATTATGATTATTTACCTGTTCAGGACACCGTCACTCGACGGAGTCCAGATAGATTGTGAGCTTGTCGGCGCAGTGCAACGACTTAAATCAATAATTGCATCAGGCATGCGCTGATCAATAAAGCTCGTCTGGTGCAAGATGCGGTTCCGCGCCTGTCATTTAACGACCTATGAAATATCCAGCCACCCCTTTTTATGTACACACCCTTATATATACATATATACACTTGAATATTTTTATTACTGACTAAAAAAAAGTTGAAAACAAAACACTTTTAATATTTCACTTTATTATACAGTTTATAAGTAGACCCCAAATCATTTCTCTGATTACCAAAATCTGCCAATTAAATTATTTTTTGGCTTTCGTTGCCCAGAAATTTTCGAGAAAAAAAAAATATATATATTTTGTCTTGAATAGACATTGCTGCTATTCATAATATCGAATTTATCCGTTTTGACTTTAAAATTATTGTATATTACTGTATTCCTAAAAAAATTTTATGGATTATATTATGTAGTGCAAATGGCAGCGCCATCTATTCAGTCTGAGCCTCGAAATTTGATACAAATTTATATTTGATAGAGCCTGGCTGGTCAAATAACTACAGCTCAAACATGGGCTGGCTCGACGGGGCAAGTACCATCCTCTCACAGATGATCGGCGTGAAGTAGTCATTAATGACTGCGTTTCGTCTGATGAATGAGAAAGCCGTTTGCCCTTTCCCTTTTCCCAACCTTTCCTGCCATTTCCTTATTCCCACCCTTTCCTGCCATTTCCTTATTCCCACCCCTTCCTTTTCATCAACAACTAAGTTTGGCAACGCATCCGCAACACCTTTGTTGCGGATGTCCAAGGGCGACGGTGACTACTGCCCATCAAGTAGGCCCAACTTGTACATAAAAAATAAACAACAAAATGCTATTTTGTTGCTGAATTTTTTACAGAACGACATAGATTTTGTAAAAAAATAAATCTATACGTAATTCGGACGTATACATTACTGCAAATTTTCATAAGTATTCCTTGAGTATTTTTTGAGTGAATAATCAACAAGTTTTCATTCATCTTTAAATCTTCACAAACTTTTGCACTAATCATTTTCCTATGAGTATAGCGAGACGAAGATATATAATTTATAATTAATTATCAATCATAATAGAAAAGACCTATGATTTAAATTAAACGTTTCCTTTCAACATAAATTTTAATTTGACGCTCTCGTATTATTTTATAATATTGGTATAAATTAAGCACTATAAGTTATGATACCTTTACCTACTGAAAAAATGTAAAGTTATCATTTATTTCTATTTGGCACTGGAATGAATGTAGAATGTGGAAAAAAAAAATTCTCAAGAGAGTTTGATAATTTTGATACCAAGGATAAGTTTGTTTCACAGAATGTTTCAAAACGTTAACATATATTTTATGACATTTCCATAATGAGTTAAGCACGAAAAAAGTTAAGAGGAACAAAATATTTATCTTTTATTATTTCTCCATTACATACATTACGATTAGAAATTGTCTTGATAAATAGAAGTACAAGGAAACGTTGGTGAAACAAACATTTTCCTATCATCTTCCTTTCTCCCAGACAGGCTTAGTATTCAATAGGAAAACAGATTAATATACAGATGTGGGGTTAAGATAAATAGGCACTTTAATATAAATATATAGTGACATAAATTAGACATAAAATTATTTAAAAAAACATTAATGTGGTTTACACATTAATAAAACTATGCGTTTTTCCACAATACGTAGACTTTTTTTGCTTCAGAGTTCTGGATAATCAGTCTTATGACATGAATTGAAAATTTGAATAAAATTTCGAGTTGTCTAATAATGCTAAGATTCGGTTTATGAAAATTCCTTTTCAGCCAGCTCAGTAATGCAAGTCTATGCGTAAAATGAAGAGAATAGTTGTGATAGTGCACGGTATGTTATAAGGCACACATGGTGAACAAAAAGAAATCGGAAAAACTGTAATATGTTGTCGACTAAAACAAATGTTATAAACTAATGGATTAATTATGACAATATCTCAAATATATTCCTCAGATATTTTAATATTCAGTTGACTTTACCTCAACTCATACGTGCAAAGGAACGATCTATGTGAGACAGATGAAACATTAAAAAAAATTAAAACTTACCTGTTTTACTTTATATTTAATATTTTGAAGACCAATACTTTAAATACTGGCACGGAAATAATATTTTTAGTAATTTTAATGTACAAACAAATTATATATTATAAATGGTAGGAACTGAAAAACTATCAAGTTTAAAAGTGAATTTTAAAACCAGGTTTCCACAGCTAATGGACTTAAGGTTGGTTCATGGTTGGTTGTTTTATATATGGCCTTCATCCGCGCAAAAACGTGAACAATATATTCTGCCAGTGTCGTGTAGAATGGAGGAGACACGATCCGGGATTAGCTTATAATAGTTTAGATAAATATTTTTCATTATGGTAACAATTATATGACAGTCGTTTTCTCAATCCGGAATAAGATTAAACAACGCAACATTTATTTCAACTTTATCTACTATTATAAAATCTTTTTATTTCACTCATATAATCGGGCGAGTTAGTGGAAAATAAATGCCATTTTGACAGTGAATTACAGAGTGTAACTCACCTGTCCTTTTATCACAATCAATTGATATGATAATACAAAATCTCAGACTGCTAAAGCATAAATAATAAGCAAATGTTAGGAATAATTTTCGGAAAGATCTGAGTTGCTTCAGAAAATATTATTATTGTAAGTAAGGTCATGGTTCTTTGTATATCGGACAGGACGGTGGAGAATTGATCGACACATATATATTTTTTTTTATGTATTTCACTTTAATTCCTTCTTAACAGCCTCATTTCTTATCATACAAGATGGCTTCCCTTTTCTATTCTTATTACTCTCCTCAAAATATTTGTTAACAATACAAAAAAGAACAGTGTATGAAGTCGCCAGGCCGAATAATAGACTAGAATACACAAACATTTTGAAACTTTGAAAGGATTACAGAGATCTATTACTAATATAACCAGTTTGAGATGACTACGAGAAGAGACTAGGCTAAGAGTCATGAAACTATCAAACTATCCTCATAAGTTCCCACTCTATCGGGACTTACGAGACGTTGATCTAACTACCTTACCATATATTCTAAGAATTATGAACCAAACTGACAACTTCTGCCCTAAAAGATTACTTCAAATCATAACATCAGAAACTAGAAATCAAAGTATCTAATAACTCTTATACTTACTTACTCTTAACTAACAGCGATCATCACTAAATCCGTTGGATACCACACGAGGCGGATCCGAGGACCGTGGTACTATAACTAGTTTAATATTAATATATTATTAAAGATCCATTAACGATATAGAAATTACTAAAAAAGGAAAATTCCTAATACTACAATAACAAACTCTTGACTAACTATACTTAGCAGGATAGATGGCACCGAAATTTACGCTAGCTTAGACTATAAGAATCAACAAGGTGAAGATCTAAAATAATATAACACAATGAGAGACATAGTGTAAATAATTAAACATTGAGTGAAATGTGAATTGTAGGAAAGTGGAAAACGGCCTAGCGCTGATGTAAATAACTGAAGATAAACACAGGAGTCGTAGGGTAACTTAATATAGTTTAAATTAAAAATAATGTGTTAGTGAAAAGTGGGTATGAAATGTGAAATATGAACACGAAATAAACAGTGGAAGACATTAATTATGATTTAAAAGAAGCTTCCTCAAAAATGTGCTATTGAAATGAAGACAATATTCCAATCTGGTACACACATTTCGAAGATCAGCAAAATTATAATACAGGTCAGTTTAAAATAGTAAACATCAGCGTGGAGAATTCCGTGACTTTTTCATAGATGTTAAAATTTCCGTCCATTGTCTTGAAGCCATCGAGTACGTCGTTCCATCTGGAAATTATATAAGTGTCAGTTTTGTATTATTTTGTAGCTAGTAATATCTTTATTGAATGAAAACAATTTTAATAACGTCGCTTTTCATTTTGGTTTGTGCCTAAAAAGAAACGCTATTTTGTAACAGTATGGACCTTTGTTCACGCGAGACATGCCACGCCTAAGTTAATAGTATTAATTTACTCACCGTAATTCCTTAACTTTCATGCAATCGGTGTGGTGATTGCAGATTAATTCGGTTGTGCAAAACCTTCGTCGTAAACAATTCTTTCGAGCCGATTCGGATATCCTGAAAGAATAATTCAACTATCGTTATAATTTTAAATTTATAAAAGATAATAATAAACAACATTTTTATACTGTTTAAAGTATTATCAAAAAGAATTTAATAACAACTTAATAACAATTTAAAGTCACCTACCATTTTAGGAGGCTTCATTACTTATATCTGCTATGACACGTCTGTACCAGAAGACGGTCAGGAGCGAAAGGAAAGAGCCAGGGCCAGCGAAGGTTCAAGAAACATAAATGCGCATGTGTCAGGTCATAAGATCGATAAGGCATTTTCCAGCTCATTTGGACGGCGCAGGCGTAGAGGACATCCGCCCAAAGCCAGGGCCGCAGGTGGAAACAGGGATGGACTTTAAAATTTCATTCGTATCTATATTTTCTATTACACTTGCGATAAATTAAGTATTCTTATAAAAGCATATTTTTGATCGTTTTTTGATCGATTTTTGATCATAAAATCTAGTTCCAAGATAAGTTTAAGTTACATATATAGAGTTTTCACTCGACCTTGCTTGTATTTACATTAAATCAAGACTATGATTGATTTAGTATGATAATTCATATTCTATAAAAGAAATTGTGAGTTACAATAATCGTGACTGTATTTCCTGAGCCTGTATTAAAAGCTAATACCGAATAAAACAGACAATATGTCTTTTCATAAATAGATATTAAAAAAGTTTTTTTGTAGTCTGGGAGCGCAACAGGACTCTACAAAGGTGTGACGCACTAATTTCAGGAGCTCTCAACCAGTTTGAGAAAGAACTCCAATTTAAACGAAAATATATATATTTACACATATAAATATCAGCTTTTCAAAACTCTTAGCGGCCGAAGATTTTTTTTTCTCTAGGCGTTTATCAATCTTCAGACATATAAGTCGTGTAAATGAAAAAGAGACTACAAGTTACAAAATTTATTTAATTTCTTAACTAAATGCCAATCATTTATTTATTTAAATATACCTGTATTCTGATTGTATTCACAGCTTTATAAGTTATTTTTTTGGTTAAGATGTTATGATTCTATAAATCAATTGTTTATTACTATGTATACAGACAATGTCCCAGACTGATCCTTCAAAAATGATTGCGAGTCAGTAATCATTCTTATAAATAGTGTTAATATATTTTTTAATAATATAATAATTTATACTGATTAATATATAACGAAATATGATAATCTTTTCGTATGTGCTATTTTTTAATCTTTGATATTTATCAAGTTGTTGTTATTTTACTTTTACTAATGAAACAAATATATAACATTTAAATTTAACTAATATTTTTCGGAGAAACTAGGCGTGACTTATTTATTTATTTATGTACCAAGAGTTACAAAATTAGTTACAAAAGAGAAGTGATGTACAAAGGATAACTTATCTCTAAAAAGAGATCTCTACCAGAAACTCTATTTTTTGTAAAGAACTACATACTCCCGACGTTTCGGTTACTTTTCAGCAACTTGTTGCGCGTTGTTTATCCGAAAAATATTAGTTTCATTTAAATGAATAAAAATCGCGAAAATCTTAGATCTCATCACATATATATCATTTGCTTTTAAGAATATAGGTCTCTCCTAATAGATTCCTTTAAAATGATTCTATTCCAAATATCTTTATTAGAAAAAATATTTTGGTTATCTTTCTTGCTTATTATCTCATGAAGGTAATGAATCATTTGATTTATATCATAAAAATTAATAAATAATATTTCTAAAATTAAAGCACTCATGCTATTTCCTATTATTTGAAAGTCTAGATAAAATATGCCGAGACGTTTCAGAGCTTAACCGGAACAAGAATATTAAAAAAAATATATTGTAGTAAATATGCAATAAGCAAAATGAGGTTCTTTTATTACATTGAATTAATAGAAACAACAAAAACCCAAAAAATATCGCTGCAATTAATTGCTCGTACACGAAAAATAGACGTAGTCTCTAGATAAAGTTAATTAGGTGTGTCTGCGTCTGTGCTTAACTACTGTGTTGCGGTTGGCATTACTATTGCACTGAATGTATGGACATTCGTATGTTCTTGGTATCTAGGTAAGACAGTATGCGTGTGAGCATACATACAAATGTCCACCTATGATAATTGAGTTGGAGATCATACGCTTATGTGTGAAGTAATATGTATCTCAAACTCTCACACAGTTCATCAACTTTGTGTGAGGACATGTCCCTGTGCAAGGAAATATGTCTGTGTGAGATTGTGTTTTTGTGAGAGGAGATACGTTGATGTATGAGGACCTATGTTTACATGTGAGGCCATTTGTCTGTGTGTGTTTAGGTGTGAAGGCGTATAGCTGATAGAATAACAAATGCTTATACGTTGTATAAGATGTTGAATAATAAAATCACAAAGTTATTTAGAAAAACATCGTTTTATTTATCGGTTAAAGGTACATATATGTATATACTTTTATATACATATATATATTTATATATGTACATACATATTTTAGCGTATGAGCTTCACATGTATTAATCTGTACGAGCATCTATTTAGATGTGACAGTCGTGTTTGGTTATGCCTAAGCGACGACGGTTAAAAAAAAAGTGTTAAAAAAAACTCATTCAGCAGTAAATAACTCACTTTAATTTCTTAAGTTACTCATGATAGGGTAATAAAACAAAGAGTACAATTGAATTTTTCTTTATTTACGCATGGTGTCAGTGTATGTCGATCTTTAGGTGTTTATGGGTACCACACAACCAATACAATTTGCGCAAATATCTATATTCTAATATATTCGGGTGGTATAATCAAGTATCGCGGGTTTTGCTTTACCCGCATCTAATATGGACACATTATCAAACACTAGCATGAGATAATTACTTCAACAGTTTGTTATTCGGTGACAATTTTGATAATTATATATTAAGTAATTCATCAATTTAGATATATTAAAGAAGTATACTAACATTTTTAGTGCGGGTAGAAGACGAATGTTAAAAAAATTAAATTACATAGCATACTGCACAGGCAATGCCTATTGTACGTAGAAGCACATTGTGCGGTGTTGGAGATATATTGGAACGTATCAGTATAATAGCTAGTATTGTAATACAAATAATTATTGTGAGAAGTGTCCTTTTATAAGTCTAACATTGAGATCGATAAATACTATAAGGTTACACAATTCATTACATCAATAAATACGGAAAGAATACGATTGCTAAATAACTAAAACTAACGCTAACTTAAAATTAGTTAGACCATAATTTCAAATACAATGAACCTAGCATTACATGCCACAAATATAACAACTAAATGTTAAAAATAATCATAACTATCGAGATATAAACATAGTCTAAATATAAACAGCCACTCTGAGACCAAGGTGTGTTATTGGACATATATTTATAATTCAAAACAATCCTAAAAAACACTTCAAATATAGTTGAATACTAAGGCAAGATATTTAAGTACACAGCTTACAAAAAGTACGTAGTGGAATTATGTCAAGTGAGATTTAGATAGCGGTATTTTAGCTCATAGTGAAGTCGACGTTTCGGACTGTCACAGTAAAGAAATTAGATCGGTTCGAAGAAGTATATAGATTTTTTTTGATTGAGCCCCTGAATAAGTAGCAAAAGTGTATCAAAGTCAAGTGAAAGAGCTAAAATAGAACCGTAACAGTTTTTCTTAGACTACACTATGAAAACGTCATTTATCTAAACGCTAATTTCAACATTAATATTTCTAGACACAAAGTTAGTTTTTCGCGAGTTTTATTCATTCAAATGAAACTAGTTTTAGTCGGAAACACTACGCGGTTTTTATTGTTTAAAAACTACATAATCGCGACGTTTTGGTTGCTTGCAAAGAAACCGAAGCATCGAGATTAAATAATAAACGCCGCGTAATATATTCGACTAATACTAGTTTCATTTAGACAAAGTTAGTTTTCTAGATTTAGTTTTCAAGTTCAGTACAATCAGATTAGACAGTGTCAACCAGTTTCCATTTTGATATGACCTTACTATAATTTTTTTTTTCAGGTCTTCTGTTTATTTATTTAGCAAAACTCAGTACTATTGAAAAAACTCAGTATTATTTAAGAGATAGCTTAAACAATACCGGATTTTTCCATCCATTGAAAGATTTTAGTAGAATCCGATTTTTTTTTTTATATCTCATACAAGTTGCAATTAGATTTGAATGATGATTTTTTTTTCCTTTTTTAACATTTACATCGAAGTGGAAACTCTCCATTTAATAAGTGCAATACGTTAAGATTAATATTAAATTACAATATATTACTATAAAATTTAGGAGCATGCTTTATTATAATATCAATATTATAAGACCTCAACACCCACGAATATATTTCTGGGTTGTTTGAGATTAGTACGAGATATTAAGATAGAAATGTTAAATTATAATTTTATATAATTAATATTTATATAATACAAACTACTCAATATACGGAATACTGCCATAACTACAAAGAGTTTAAATACGAAAAACTACAACTGCTGTCGTTTACTTCAAGATTATTATTATTATTATTAATTTCAAATTTAAATCCCACTCATTTAGAAGCGGCGTAAAATACGAATACAATTCATCTAGACATAGAAGAAACATTGAAACGTATATGCGGTATAATATTTAAGATAAAATTTTAATAACATCAAATCTAAAAAAAATTTAAGACAGTTAGATTAATAAGAACAATATGTGCATAAAATACTCTACCGAACGAAGCCGACACAGAAACCTTATCCAATACATGATGGTTTATTATTTAATAATATAAAAATTCACAATAACTACAATGAGAACAGTCGATCGCAGTCGCATTACGCTATAATAGTTAATACTAATTACTATTCCTGGGTTACTTTGACGTTTTATATGCAAGCTATACGACTATAAGACATACATCTGTAAGACACGAATGCCTGAACAGATTGCGAGTCAACTAATATAATATAATTGTATTCACACATAATGTTGATTTATATGTTTGTATTAAAATTAAAATCACGTGTTCATTTATAAATACTAAGTTTACAGGCGGTGTTTAAAGTTTAAATGTTATTTTGTTTTACCTAAAATCTTATTACACAATAGGACCGTCTGAATCGAAGTACGTGAGGCTTTTCAAAGGTACGATTGAGTAAACGGAATTAGTGCACACGCGCGTGTCACCACCTAATACTATTCTTACATGTTACCGATATATTAGGTCAAAAACAAAATGGCTGAACTCACACCAACTCCACGTCGATTAGATGTGATAAATAACGAAATGAGGTCGGATGTTACGATGAGATTGGGACGTTTGATTGATGTGGATCATGAATGGGATAAAGTATGAATACACGAACGATCATTGTATAGTACCAGCGGCGTTGGTGTGTTTTCATCTCAATATGTCATCTGTCAGCAAAAGGCACGATGTGTTGAGCGGAGATGGCAACAAAATACTCATCATATATACGGTTAAACGAACATGCTAATATACATTCCGTTAAAATCGTGTTAAAAAACGAAACTAAATCCTTAACTAACATCGACCATCACTGGGTCCAAGATACGATTACGCGACATCATTGGCCCGTGGAATTACAGCTTAGAATAATTATAATAAATCCATTAACACAATACCATATTAAATAGATTAAAATCCACCGAGACATATACGGACAAAAAATATAGACAGACGTTCTAAACACTACAGACGCTATAATCACTATAAGAAAATCTATTTGAAATTTTTAAAAATGACATAGGATACATGAAAATACAATAAGTGTGACATTAAAATACATTTTAAATGAAGCGTGACCTAATGAATTATCAAAGCAAACGCTACACAGTATATAGATTACGTGATTATACGAAGATTATATAAGATTGAAAGAAAGAAAGACAATTATAATTAAGCAATATCTAAGTACAGAACAGGTCATTCTGGACCGCTGTTCTGTCTAGCTAAATCTACTCGAATCTGCCTCCATTAGTTTCTTCAATATCATTCTTACATAACATTATACCTATATTACATTCTACACTAACCCTAACATAGATGATAGATGACAAATAAAATAATAAAAATTCAAATAGATAAAATTACAAGAGAGAAAACTTGAGAAGAAACTAGGCAATAAATAACCCAAAAAAAAAAACTAATAACAAAAGGTTTACAAACAAATTACGAAAAGAGATAATCTAAACTGATATTACAAAATTTAAAAAATTATAGGTGTAACGTAACAAAAATAACTTATATCGAATTAAGATCGTTGTATAACAAACTCATGAACATCCTTTAATAGCTGTAATAATTCCAATTAGTATCAAGACTGGAAGCCGTCTTGATCAATAAGAATGTTCGTGAACGATATACTTTTTTTATTTATTTTTTTTTTATATTTTTTTTTTACAAATATATATACTCTTTTCGGAATAAAAATACAATTTCGAATATGACTTATTGCTAATGCCCGTCACCTGCACCGTCGTATCGGCCAGTACGGCTGGTAAATTACTTTAATTCTAACTGTCAACATTGTGCTGAGTACTTAAAACGAAACATAAACACGATCCGTGAGGACGTGAACATAATAAAAAAACCGCGAGAACCGCGTTACGATAACCTTAACATAAGATCTTACGATACAGATCGAATCAGGACTGAACCCCAACTCGTCTATACGAGATCTACATTAAAATGATGCACCACACCCAAATTAACGTTGAATCGCAAAACATATGGAATCTTTTAAAGAAATGCATACATTTTAAAATAAAGAAGCACCTACATTTTTTTTTTTTATAGTTTTTATTTATATGAAACTTTCAAAAACGTCGGGTGTGATACACCATGTTTGCATCACAGCATAACGACTGGAGCAAACCTCATTTCCCTCATATCAAATCATTGGGAAGTTGATAAATAGAATGACATATAAATTATTTAAGTGGAATATGAAAATTTTAAATATAACATACAATTAAAATGGTCATACGTAATTATGAAATATTAAAAAATATATATTCAAAAATTATTTTTACCAAATTCTATGGTGTTATTTAGAATCGAGAAGTGATATTAGTAAGAAATTTAAATTAATCTAAGAAAAGTAAAATCAACAATCATATTCTATATAACAGGCAAATCTTCTCCCCCAAAGCCTAGACTGAGAGACGGTGTATTATTTTGAAAACAATAAAACTTAATTAAATACTCATCCAATTAAATAGATCATACAATAAAATAATATTTTCATTTTCCACTTAAACACAAACTTATCATCTAACACGTAACTAATATTTACAGCTACTCGTCTTTCAAAAATTATTTTCTTTGACTTATTTCCGCTCCTCGCTTATTCATAATAAAGTTTAGTGCCTACTAAAATCTAACTATCTAGCGTGTACTAAGCTACATAGAAAAAATTATACACTAACAAGCATCTATATCTAAACGCAAATATTTAGATATATTAAAAAAAAAATACACCGCACCGGAGAGCAAAGCTACAGCAAGGTTACAGTAAAATAGTTATAGATTAGAAGGAAATACGCGTGTTATACTAACGCGACAACACTATCGACTCACCCGGCACGGTGCAATTTTCCGTCGCAAATGATCGATATTATCTACGGTAGATAATATCGACCACTGGCGACAAGGTGGGTGCGTCACAGGAACCCCTGGAGCACCGTTTATCATCCCTCATATACAATCACTGGGATAGTTACTTAAATAATACACCCCACGTGATGCGCCTTAAATAAATCTATTTGAGCTTTTAATTATTAAACTACACAATCTGCGGGTATTGTATCATCATTTAACGAGAGCATTATATCCATTTTATACCTACATGTACCTTATTCCCTATTTCTGTATGATTTCGTTAAGGCCTTCGCTTACATACTAATAAATCTTTTCTATTACTAAATCTAATGAATTTTAGAATTAATTCATAAACGGTTGACTACACGATCGACTGGCTGACAATGATAATTCGGTTAAACGATATTCGAATAATTGAAACGTCGTAAATTAATCTAAATAAAATCCATAATAATTAAAATGATATAAAGGCGAGTTTAGACATGTGAAAAACAACTCGAGTCCAAATTAATAATAATAATAATTCCATCATGTATGGTTGCGATACTAATCAAAATTGTCCGAAGCCCTAAGATAAAATCGACTCATCTGATCACATTAAAGCTGCCCGGGACAGTCACTTCCGTTATACTTTAACATTACATAGAACTACCCTACATACGGGGTTTAACTGTTTTTTAACCATCATTCCTTTACACAAACCAGACTGCATCGACGGGAAGACATACTGATTACGAACGTGTGGTTATGAATTAATTTATTAATTGTAGGCACATGGCGTTATTGTTTACAGTAATTAATTGAGCTTTACTTCGGTTACAGTCGAACGCTACGATTACAAATTCCGCTGTATGGTTTTCGTATAAAAAAAATATCAATAAACTATTCAATTTTATAAATAATATCGAAAAGCATTCACAAACCAATTACATCGAAGATAAAATGTATCTTTAATTTTTTTTTTTAATACGGTTCGTGTATAGATTGTTGCGGATATTATTGTTATTGAATTACACCTAAAACATACTTACGCTAGACTTAACACTACCATAACATCGATATTATTAGAGGCACATAAATAGACAAAACGGTAGACACCGCGGAAAAAGGGCAGCAAGTAGACATTACCGCAAAGACAAGAATGCACAAATTATATGTAAACATCAACAACACATAAATATATACATATTTACAGATATATAATTGAAATTAAATCGCTACGCGTAACTAAACACTAAAAATTAAATACTTAGAACATAATATGAAAATAATGTATAATTGGGCTAAAAATTGGACTAGAAGGGACCAGACATCTCACTGCACCCACGAAGCTGGAACCCACAGCGGCTCGGACTGCACCCGCCACGCCGCCCGCAGCAGCTGAGTCAGGGCCGTTGCCAGATCAGCGTTGACAATCTCCTCATCAAACATATATCCGTACAAAAAGTTAATCCGATTCGACGACCGTATAATATCCGCAAACTCCTCCTCCTATACCATAACAATGATTTTTAATCGCTATTTGTATGAAATAAAACTATTTATATGTAAACTGAAAATTTCAAAATACCCACCGTAAATGCCCTAGAGCTTTCTTTGTCAAACGTCGAACGAGCACTCGCCGCAGTTCTTGTTTCGATTAGCCTTTCGAGCAGGGGTGGCTTGATAAATACAATATAAGGTCGCAACCGCGGCGTACGCAACATCTTCAAGGCCTGCCAGTGGGGGCTCAAAACACAGACACGCCCTAAAACAAAATTAAAAAAATCTTGTAAAAAAGTTTCAAGTTGTAAATGTAAATTCAAAAAATAATAATTCCAAATTTTAAAAGAGCAGTTATATATTTAACCGTATTACTCTTTTTAAATTAGATGTCAAGAAAAATTAAAATATTTTCATTTGCCTGCGCATACGCACGATTGACCTGCGCAAGCGCAATGTCCATGCGCAGACGCATTGCGTATGCGCATAAAAGACTGGCCCTTTCCAAATAAGTTTCCAAAAAATTCGCACCGTTAAGATTACAAAATTCTCAATAGGGTTAAACATATATCCGTAATTACTCATAAATTAACGAAAGCAATAATTCATAAAGAAAAATAAAAATAAAAAACAATGTCCATACGTTCTCTTTCAGAATAAAATACTTTTTAAAATATTTAATTCGCATTGGTTATGTTTTATTTATTTAAAATAGCCAATAGTTGCTTCTAAATATGCCAGTAAGGTTTACATTGCTTTACGAAAACAATTTGGCGCATATAAATATAAGCACATGTTAAAAGTATTGAAATGACTGAAGTTGACTGTGAGAGAAATATATCGCGCATGTGCCTTAAAAAATTGTAAAGGCATGTGTCATTACTGCTATAAATTACACTTGCGCATTACGAAAATTTTCATCGCGCATGCGAATTTGTGAATTAAATGACGTATGCGCATTCAAACACGCATGCGTATTATTGCATCTAATCACGCATGCGCAGTATTGCGTTCGATCAAGCATGCGCATTATCACATTCAACTAGTACTGCATCCGATCACACATGTTTATTATAATTGCTTTTCAACACCCATGCGCATCAAGTAATACAATAACGCCTGCGCGTTATAGTATTCCCAATACCCGTGAGCATTAATGCATTCAACTGCGAATGCATTTCATTACCCATGCATAATTAGGCATATTAACACGCATGCACCTCCCTGCATATTTAGCGCATACGTATTTTGTAATTAAACGCGCATGCGTAATTTTATAAATTAGACACATTCGCATTAGTACAAAATTTTACAAATACATTTCAAATTCACAATTTGCCTTATGGCAACGATAAAAGCAAAAGAGAAAAATTATAGACTAACGTTCATAAAAAAAATTTATTGATCAGTGAATTGTTCATTCACTTTATTTTGTTACATATTAATTGAGAAAGAATCATTTTATAATAACGTAGGACATTGTTTTAAAAAAGAACATAAGCTAAAAATGAAATAGAAAAATATAAGTAAGAAAAAAAAATCTTGAAAAAACGTAAAATAAATAAAAAATTAAACTCACCTGAATTCACAATCGTCTCCACACTCTCCGCTGATGTTCCGTATAAATTCCCCTTGTACTCGCCGTGCTCTATAAACTTCCCTTCAGCAATATTCTGTTCCATTTTCTCCCGCGCCACAAACACATAGTCTTTACCGTTCTGTTCACTCGGTTTCTGAGCTCTGGTTGTGTCTGATACATAGAATAGACGGAATTCAAACAAAGGTTCAACATAATAGAAGAGCTTGGGGGTGGAAACTTAACAAAAACACGACCGAACCAAATGAGAACCGAACTGAAAATGAGCCCTGAGAAATTCGGCCGCCTTATATAGGGCCACCAAACTGCGTAATAAGGCATTCGCGCTTGCGCTAGATTTTTCATAACGGCGGGGGAGAATGTTCTAGAACAGGTGCGCTACAAGGGTCTTCGGGGGTGATGGGTGAGGGGTAGTATCGATTTTCACCATAAGACTCGCCCAATGTCAAGGCTCTATATGCATAGAATCTATAAACCTATGAGGGCTATAAATCATTTCCTTTGTTTTCAACAGCTTATAAATTATAATAAAACGTCATAGATTTCTAAATCGCGAGCGAATTAATATTTTTGGGTAAAATATCACTATAAAGTACACTTTAGAATTGACTTTAAGGATATTTTGACTGTTTTTGTAGTAGTTTTTTTTAATTCCCTCAAGTTAAATTCAACTTGTGTCAGTGACACATAAATAATCATAATATAACATACAGAATTTCCATGAAATCTAAATAAAATCTTTATTTAAAAAATATTAATAAAAAAAGATGATTTAATTAGTAATATAATCATTATTATCATTTCATAACAATATAAGCCTAGAATAATTATGGGACCTAAATGCTACTTCGTGAAACAGGGGATACGCCCAAAGCTTTCTGGAAATTTCCAGACTGAAATCAATAACTGCATATAGCCTTCTCTTTTGCAACCGTTAGGTCCCAACCATCCCAGTTTTATAACCTGAATGCAACAGACATGCGCAGTACAAATCTCCCAGGTAAAGCTCTCGAAGGACGCCATGTTCCTATACGTATATAGAAACATAGTATACTCTATAAAGTATAAATACGTTTTGAAATATATTACATGAACATAAAAAGACGCAAAAGTATACCCACACACAACTGATAGATTTTAATTATTAATGATTGCTTGATCACATAGTCTATAATATGAATATGTATTTAATGTGTGAAAACAAAAAAACCGATAGTAAAAGAAATAAAAATTAATTCGATGAACTTGTAGACACGTTTAATGAGCCCCGAAATAAATAAGGGTGAGGGTGGGGCAAGTTACAAGGTAAGACAAATGACACAAGGTCAATACCGATCCGACCCAAGTTCAAGTTGAAGAGCCTTTCTGTTGTGATAGGGCGGACATGCTTCTGCTAATGTTATATTAATTACATTTAATCTAATATTTGCTTTTGTAACGTACAATTTAACATAAATATCAAAGTCTAGAACTTATCAATTAGATCATTTGTATGAATTAAATATATTGTGATTTCCATTCTTTGTTTTATAAACAACATATAAATAAATTAAATATTGTAAAAAAACCTTGTAATAGTTCAGGTTCTATACGTCGCATAACATGTATAAAAAAGTGACACGCCCGACGCTTTCCAGAAAGTCCTTTAGCATTAATCAATAAATGCATGTTGCTCTCCCATTTTATCACAGGCAAAATCTAGCAGCTGTCTAGCTTTCAGAACGCCCACGAATAATGCATGCGCAATACGAAGGTACCGGATGAAGCTACGCTTTGTAATTGCATTTATAAATTAATTTTATTATAAAAAAAAATAGAAATAATTCACGAATGAAATGATTATGACTTTATTTATTAAAAGTTATAAATGTGATGAATTATTATTTGACGATGTAACCGGTGGGTGGAAGACAAAGGAAAACTACATAATATATTATCTAACTTTATACATCTATTTGCATATCTATAAAATTAAGAAAAGTTTAAAGAAAAATAATTTTTATTTTAATATATTAAAATTCTGTAAATTATTTTATGAAGTAAAAATCTGTCATAGCTTATATGTTTTATTTTATTATGCCTAACATCGAATTTGACATATATATGTATGTTTCATTAGGGCTACGATTGGATTATTCAATTAATTTGTAACTAAAACAAGATAAAGAGAAAATTTAAAGCGATTTTGTTATTTTAAATATCTCTATTTGTCTCATGAAATGTATGTATATATATATATATATATATATATATATATATATATATATATATACCAATATACATCTATTATTACAATATACTTAAAACGATTCAAACTTTCGTTTTAATTAATATTTCCCATACCTTATCTGGTTTTCTTTAAAACAAATATAAGAAAGAAACATGAAAATATTGATGCTAAATATTTTTTTAAAACTAGCGTCTCTCAGCGTTATAGGTATTCGTTGTTAGCAAAACCTAAACGTACTTGCATTGTACCATTTTATAACCTTTATTTGTTGCAATAGATGAGTTGTAATAATATTAATTATAATACCTGCAACCTTAACTGATAAAATTATCAGCATCACAGGTTCTATTACGACAGAGAAGAACATTTTTTTTTTAAACAAGTACTTAGCTAAGGTCGGTTATGCTGAAAATACTGCTATATACATATGTTTTAAGTTTAAAATGTAAACATACAAGTAAATATAGTGACTATTTATATATTCTTTGGTATTCTAGAAGTTTCCAGAACCGAATCAATAATGCATACGTTTGTACAAAATATTCTTTCTCTCTTGCTCCCTTTACACTGTCTAGGACGCCTACACTCAGGAGCATGCGCAAATAGATGTTCTACGCAGTAGATGTTCTACGCAGTAGATGTTCTACGCAGTACATTTTACACCTACACATTATACAGGTCAATGTTTATATTTAGAAGAACCTTCTCAATTAATTATCTTCGTTGGCTAAAATGTACAATTTCAAGAAAACATAATATCAGCCTGAACTTTTATTTTTTATTTATAGTATTGAAATTATTTTATTTTATTCGGTAATTAATCGTTATACTTAACATTTAGTAGTAAGTTATATCTCGGATAGATTAATTTAAAATATATTTCTTTAGAATCCTTTCTAACTTTGTAACCACTAGTTTGAAACAAAGGAAGACACGTGTATAACCAAGCGTTGAAATTTGTATTTATCAATAACAGTAATTAAAATAGTATCAATTAAAGTATGTTATAAAAAAAATATTTCATTGATGTTTTTTAGTGGAAATAAAGGAACTACCAAACAAAGGAATTTATTTTAACAAAAATGGTAATTTATAACATCATGTACTATTTAAAATTTTGGTCACAAATATTCCATTACTAAAAGGAAACAACTTATACGAGTTATAATTACTGAATAATATGCATTTCACCTCAATATTATAGAGTAAGTCTATATAACAAGGGCTCCTTTTCTTTGAAGTATTTACAAATTTGATCACTTGATAAGTATTATATATTCTTATAAACATATATTGAAATTAAAACAAAAAAAAATGTGAATTTATCAAAACAACAAGTATTAAGACGGTAAGTGCTCTAGAAACATAAGCAATATTTAAATTGTTATTTAATATAATACTTGAAGATTTTATGTTCCGTGTTTAAAAATGGCGACGGGCACGCGTAATAAATCCGAGGAGGTCCAGGGCTAAAATCAATAATTTTATATCTAGCTCTCTCTTTTATTATGTTAGCTCACTCTGATCGGGGTTTTCAGATCCCTAGGTCGCCTAGGTTCGAGATGCAACAGACATGCGCAAACAAGATTTCCAGTGAAATTCAGACAAAGACTTTTTTTTTGACACAAAAAATAACGAATATTAAGTAATTAGATAAAACAAAAGCTATGTATATTATTAAATATATACATAATATATTATATATATGTAATTATAAATTTGTGAAACGTGACAAAGTTTATCGTTATTAACAAAACACTTTTAATCACGTCGTTTATTTTCAGTATTCAGTATTCCTAATACAAGTTTGGGTCACACTATAAGCGAAGTGTTCCCCTTTTCTCATTCAACAACCTACCTTAATACAATAAAGTGACAAGGTTAATGCTTGAGCAACTGTTTACGTCACTAATACAGTGGAAAATTTGATAACCCATGCAGATAATTTCTAAAAATTATAGACAAACAACATTCGAAGAATAGTTAACTCTTTTCTTAGGAAATTCTATATTTTTTGAATATATAAAAGATATAGAAGCCGACATATATCTTTTAAAAGGTAAAAAATGTGGTGATGAAATTGTTTCTTTTAATTTTTTTCATTAACTGACGAATTACTTCGTCCCCAAAGGTAATAATCCGTAGTGATATTAATTTTTCATCAATAAAAGAATGCGAAAATCGTTTTATGTGTCGCTTCTTAGACGAAAATGGTGACAGAAGATACACAGATGTACTACATATAGGACCAAGCTTTCTGGAAATTTCAACGTCAGAATCGATAAGTGTGCATATTGCTTTCTCTTTTATTACCGGTAGTTTTCCAGCATCCCTTACACGCAGTTGATTTGTATGCAATGGGCATGCGCAATGTCGACTTTGAAACAAGGATGAATACAATTTTAATAATATTTTAAACGATAATGAGATATTTTCTTTTTATTATACATCAATTTTAGAGGTCCTTGCTCTTATTCCATTCTCTTTCAAAATAAATGAGATTCAGGTAGAGATTATAGCGTTAAGAGGACGACGTAAACAGGAGAATATCCACAAAACGAATGTTATGTATTTGTGCATCTGAAATTAAACTCATAAAAACTCTCAAACTTTAAGGACAGAAAATCATGAAAATTTTTATGTTGTCTTTTGTCTGACTAAATATTTATTTTCTAACTCTTGTCTTTTGACTACTGTGAGTATATAAATAGTATAAATCTTATAATAAAATGTCAAACGAAACTTTTTGATTCCAAAATCCGATTTATTGTATTGTAATAGTATGAACTGTTTGTATGAAGATCAACAGATGAAACTAATTACCCTATATTCACTGTATATTCACCACAACGTTAAGATTAGAACTCAACAAAGGGATTAAAAATTATGAATCAAATTGTAAATAAGCTGAAGAACATATATTGTCATCTACACATTTGTAGCACTTTTTTAATTATCACGATAAAGACAGACTTATAATGCATTAAATTCAGGGGCATTAAAAATTAATAAAAAAATGTATAAACATAATATAAAATATCTTCGATCATTTATTAAAAATACATATATGTCAATGATGTAAATAAGTGGATACTGAATCATAATTCTAATCGTTAAGTAGAAATTAATTATGGTAAAAATTGAATGGAATATTCTGATAGCTAATGCATTTTGCATAAAAAAGCGCTATATTTTACTCCTAATAGCATAAAAAATGAACTGTATTTATTTTCATATATTTATGTATATTGATATAAAGGTAGTATGTACTGCCCTTGTGTTAAAATCGATATATGCACAATGTTGCTATCTCGTTTTATCATCGTCAAAATCTAGTAAGCTATCCAGCGTCCCAGGTCACCTACGATTTAAGCATGCGCACTAGGGTTGTCCCGAGCAAAGCGAGAAATACGACGCAATTTCATATAACATTTACATTATGATTCAATTATTTATTTTCATTACGCATTATTTGCATATTGTGTAATAACTTGTTGCAATACCGCCCATATATCTATGTACATCTTCCAGGATATGTTAATCTCAATGGCATTTTTTACTATAAAACACTATCCAAAAAAAGTATAATGTGGTGGAACATAATATTGAAATTTAAAATTCTTAGTATAAATTGAATTAACTATAATTGTCAAATTCAAACGAGGTTAACTATTTAGGAATATGAAATTAATAATAAATAAAGCAGTAAACAGAAAAAAAATCAATTGCCTAAATAAACGTGACAATACCACAAGTCATATATGCGATGTCAATAAAATCAACCATGAGCATTTTGCTGTCTTTTTTTTACGCCATATTAGGAAATAGTTTTAAGACTTGATGGCAAGTTAGAAATAATATTAGAGTTAAGAAAAAACCTTTCATCATCAGCCTACTGCAGCCCACTACTGAGCAAAGGCCTCTTCTGACATGGAAATGTTAGAGCATTAATCATTACGCTTGCTCAAGGCGGGTTGGCGATTTTAAACTTATAATTATTAGTCTAGGTTTCCTCATGATGTTTTGCTTCATCATCTGTCAGTGGTGTCTAAATGCTTTTAGAAAGTACATATGACTCGGAAAAATCACATTGATACTTGTTAGATTTCAAACCCGCACCCTCATGCACGAGAGACGGGCCTTTAACCCCTAGCCTATTAAGTCTGGATTAATTAATAAAAAACCTACAATTATTCTCCAATTTTTGATTCTTTCAGTGACATAGAAAGATTTTGTTATTATTATTTACAATTTTTTTTAAAGGATCACTATATCTGGTTGTGTAAATTAAATTGCCCAATAAGAAGTAATTTCGGCAATGAATCCAAAATAATGTTTTAAAACTTAATTGCGTAAATTTCAAGTACATTATACAACAGCGGGACCGGTGAGATGAAACGCGTAGGAGGCACATTAATCAATAAGTCCTAACAGTCATATTTCTTGCTCTGTCATACATCCTGGGGTCCCTGTCTAGTTCCCTAGGATACCTAACAAAACAGAGCATGCGCGTTTCTAGAATATTCGCGTAGAAAGGTGTGGACATGTGACCTTTCAATTCCCCCTTTTACCACCCTTCACCCTTCAGGCAGAACTCTCATTGCTCATGGCAACCAAATATATTATATAATAACGGTTTTATATAGGAAAAGCTATTGCTTAAACACAAGTCACCTTTAAAAATATATATTCACCTCAGCCATTAAATAGCGATTTGAATTCAAACTTAAATATATACCTAATATTTCTATTTTAGTTGTAAGGAGAATTATTTGTATAGCTTAATAACATTACTTATGCACAAAACTTTTGAACCAGCTGAAATACTTAGGTGTATAGTCATTATTCAGATCTTCTTATTCATCTATTTTAAATGAATATGGATACTATACGATACGATCATACGATCCGGGATTATCGTTAGGCGGTCAATGCATTTCTACGGTTACAGAAAATTCAGCATTTAAATTTATCGGTCGGAAGATTTTTAAACGTGGTCAACAAGGTAGATAGCCAACAGATCAGTAACGTTAAAAAAGCTTGTATCTACGATAATTATCTGACTTCACGTTTCAATTGGCCTTTCCTCGTCTATGATTATAATAAAACCCTTTTGACAAAGTTAGATGCAGGCGTCATAAATATGTTGAAGTTGTGGCTCGGGCTCGGCTTAACGGCTTTAACAGCTGATTCATCAGCGTTATTCAGGGATCGCAACAGTTTTGGATGAGTCTAAAAAGGCCATCGGAGCTCCTTAAACACTTGAGAGTTACCAAGAGATATATCCTGGGGAAATCCCATGATGACGTCGTTACATAGCTCCCAAAAGAGAAAGATGCCCCAGAGCTAGAGTCAAGGCTTCAATTCCACAAGCAGTTTATGATAGGAGCACAAAAAAACAGAGTAGGGTTAGGATTAAGTAAGAAAGTCCAAGATACGGATATATTATGATTATGATTTTAGAGAATGAAACTAATTAAAATACATATAATTAATTATACCTGCTCTAGGATTGTTTGTATTAATAATGTTAAAAATTAATCAGTTTTGTTTGGCATTATCATTATAAAAAAATATAACGTCGTTTTAAATTTATTGATGAAGTATAATTGTTTGGATTTTAACATTAATAAAACACTGCTTTCGAACATTTGATTACTTATATTCCAAAAAATTAAACAAGTGCGACTCGGACTCGCCCATGAAGGGTTCCGTAGCAGCAACTAGGTGACATCATATAAAAGTTATTGTAGTGCGTTGTAACTTTGACCGATGTTTTATAAAAAAAAATAAGTTGATTTTACACAGTGTTTGTATGAACGACAAAGTAGTATATGCGTTTTTTGAAAATGTATTATTTTTTAAAAACTAATAATGATATCTCGTTCAAACCAATTTTCTCGTTTACACCAAGAAATATATATTTTTTAGTTTTCTCACTCTTATTTTAAACGTTAGAGGGAGGGGGGAGACATAAATTTTTCCACTTTGGAAGCGTCTATCTTTGAAACAATTAATTTTGACGAAAAATGGTTTAAGGAACCTTAATGTTTTTTTACAGCCCTATCCATAGACACCCATCATGTATAGGTTATCTGAAAAAAAAATATTTTTAATCAGTTCCATGTATGGAGTGCCCATAATTTTTAAATTTATTATTTTTTTTTCAAAATTCGAATAGCGGTTACCAGAATTCATCAACCTACAAAGTTTCAACTATGTAGGCCCAATAATTTCGGAAATAAATGGCTGCGAAAAACGGACGGACGGACGGACAGACAGACATGACGAATCTGTAAAGATTCCGTTTTTCGCCATTTGGCTACGGAACCCTAAAAAGGTATATAATGTTGGGACGAATCAAGAAATAAGTTTTTAAATTGCAATTGATTATGATATTTGTTTTTTGCAAAGTATCACGTGATTCGTGATTCGAATATTTTATATTGTTACCAAAACCAAGCCCAGATCTTATAATTTCAAATAAGTGATCATGTGTTATACTTTCAGCAAAGATGAAAAGTCCATTCGAAGTCCATATATTTTTCTAGGATTTAGAATAACTGACACCTGAAGCAAAATCTAACTCTAGAGATATTAAAATAAGTGATCAACCTACGCCCCGGGTCGTGCTAGAAAATCAATACTGCATCCTTCATCTAAGGGCGCACATGCGTTTTAGCCGTTTCCCGGGCAAAGGTTATATAGAAACTTACTTTACATTTATGTTTTATAATACGCCATATCAGTACAAAATATCCACAGACGAATTTTTTACTTGATCCCACTTAGCGTAATAATTTATATGGGGTCGACTAAAATTAGGAAGAACTGCGAAAAGTAGATAAAATCTTGCTATTATTGCAAGCAAAAACAAATATTTCAAAAAAACCCTAGTATTATAAGTTGCTTGATTGCTAGAAAAATTCTTACCTTCATTTTCATATACGTTTTTATCAACTACAAGAATTATTATAATTCAAGTAATCGGAATATAGCCCCTGACAATATCGATTACGTTTACTAAACAAAAGCTATACAAAAAAGGTACAGCTATATTGTAGTATTTTTTTACTTCTTTAAATTTTATTTTAAAAATATTAGTATCGCACTATACAGCTAAAGTAAAAGGTTCATTTACTTTCGTTAATTTTGTTCAATACATGGAGAGAAGCCACCTTTAAAACAATATAAATAATTTGAAGATAAAAACCTAAAATAAAATAATTTTCTCAGTTATGCGCCGTTACCTCAACTTTTGGTAAATGTAATATAAGTCGCGAGGAGTTAGTTTTAAAAAGGATTTGATTTTCTAGCTACTGTTAAATTTTACTAAATAAGAAAAACACGAATGAACTCATCTTTAATTACTTTTTTTGCTTCAATATTTAGTGGTTGTGACAAACTGCTTTAGTTTTAGCTTGTTATTTAACGTTTCTTAGAATAATCAGTCTTGTTCAGTCTCGACAAAATTATTAATGGATAGACATACACCCACGTAACCATTTAAAGCTTTTATTTTAACCTTTTATTGTACTAAAACTCAAGTTGATATATACCTACATTTAACTTAATAATCAAAATGTATGTATAAATGGGATGTTGGAACTGCTAGGCATTTGAAAGTGCGACTCGGACTCGCCCATGAAGGGTTCCGTAGCAGCAAGTAAATGACATAATATAAAAGTTATTATAGTGCGTTGTAACTTTGATCGATGTTTTATAAAAAAAATAAGTTGATTTTACATAGTGTTTGTATGAACGACAAAGTTGTATATGCGTTTTTTGAAAATGTATTATTTTTTAAAAACTAATAATGATATCTCGTTCAAACCAAAAAATATATATTTTTTAGTTTTCTCACTCTTTTATTTTAAATGTTAGAGGGGGGGAGACATAAATTTTTATACTTTGGAAGCGTCTATCTTTGAAACAATTAATTTTGACGAAAAATGGTTTAAGGAACCTTAATGTTTTTTTACAGCCCTATCCATAGACACCCATCATGTATAGGTTATCTGAAAAAAAAATATTTTTAATCAGTTCCATGTATGGAGTGCCCATAATTTTTAAATTTATTATTTTTTTTTCAAAATTCGAATAGCTGTTACCAGAATACATCAACCCACAAAGTTTCAACAATGTAGGCCCAATAGTTTCGGAAATAAATGGCTGCGAAAAACGGACGGACGGACGGACAGACAGACATGACGATTCTGTAAAGATTCCGGTTTTTGCCATTTGGCTACGGAACCCTAAAATATAATGTTGGGATGAATCAAGAAATAAGTTTTTAAATTGCAATTGATTATGATATTTGTTTTTTGCAAAGTATCACGTGATTCGTGATTCGAATATTTTATATTGTTACCAAAACCAAGCCCAGATCTTATAATTTCAAATTAGTGATCCTGTGTTATACTTTCAGCAAAGATGGAAAATCCATTCGAAGTCCATATATTTTTCTAGGATTTAGAATAACTGATACCTGAAGCAAAATCTAACTCTAGAGATATTAAAATAAGTTATCAACCCAAGCCCCCGGGTCGAGCTGGAAAATCAATACTGCATCCTTCATCTAAGGGCGCACATGCGTTTTAGCCGTTTCCCGGGCAAAGGTTATATAGAAACTTACTTTACTTTTATGTTTTATAATACGCCATATCAGTACAAAATATCCACAGACGAATTTTTTACTTGATCCTACTTAGCGTAATAATTTATATGGGGTCGACTAGAATTAGGAAGAACTGCGAAAAGTAGAAAAAATCTTGCTATTATTGCAATCAAAAACAAATATTTAAAAAAACCCTAGTATTATAAGTTGCGTGATTGCTAGAAAAATTCTTACCTTCATTTTCATATACGTTTTTGTCAACTACAAGATTTATTATAATTCAAGTAATCGGAATATAGCCCCTGACAATATCGATTACATTTACTAAACAAAAGCTATACAAAAAAAAGTACAGCTATGTTGTAGTATTTTTTTACTTCTTTCAATTTTATTTTAAAAATATTAGTATCGCACTATACAGCTAAAGTAAAAGGTTCATTTACTTTCGTTAATTTTGTTCAATACATGGAGAGAAGCCACCTTTAAAACAATATAAATAATTTGAAGATAAAAACCTAAAATAAAATAATTTTCTCAGTTATGCGCCGTTACCTCAACTTTTGGTAAATGTAATATAAGTCGCGAGGAGTTAGTTTTAAAAAGGATTTGATTTTCTAGCTACTGTTAAATTTTACTAAATAAGAAAAACACGAATGAACTCATCTTTAATTACTTTTTTTGCTTCAATATTTAGTGGTTGTGACAAACTGCTTTAGTTTTAGCTTGTTATTTAACGTTTCTTAGAATAATCAGTCTTGTTCAGTCTCGACAAAATTATTAATGGATAGACATACACCCACGTAACCATTTAAAGCTTTTATTTTAACCTTTTATTGTACTAAAACTCATGTTGATATATACCTACATTTAACTTAATAATTAAAATGTATGAAGATAAACTTAGCTTTGGTAAGCACTCTACTCGATCTCATAAACTGTTGTTTCTTCTCTTTTTGCTAGAAAAAGTTGAAAGTTATAATTTAAAAACCAGACAAACCAGATCACTTATTTTATTTCTTAGTTCATAAGTAAAAGGTCAATATTAAAAATATATATAACAAAAATGAAGAAAAATATCATTTAAAAAATATATAAAGTTCAATATTTATAAATAAAAATATTTTATAACGGATTTCTCATAGTAAACAAGATACTATTAAATTCAAAAGGAGGAACAAAGGAAGCTTGTCGGAATGACCTCTGATCAATGGTATATTGAAGACTTTTATTCGGCAAGACGAGAATGATAAATATAAGATCCACGTAATAAGTTTAGAAATGCAGAACGAGTGGTTAGACATAGGAGATTTTTGCATCCCATTAGCACTTAAATGGCGCACCTTAATCCATGATTGGTCGCCCGCATTGCTAAAATTCTCAATGCGTTCCAAATGACTCTGCGAGATCAGAGTAATTTGGTAAGATGGGGTAAAAGTACCGAAAAGACTTGCTATATCTGTGGGAAGGCAGTTGGAACTGCTAGGCATTTGTTAGTTCCGTAGCAGCAAGTAAATGACATAATATAAAAGTTATTATAGTGCGTTGTAACTTTGATCGATGTTTTATAAAAAAAATAAGTTGAATTTACATAGTGTTTGTATGAACGACAAAGTTGTATATGCGTTTTTTGAAAATGTATTATTTTTTAAAAACTAATAATGATATCTCGTTCAAACCAAAAAATATATATTTTTTAGTTTTCTCACTCTTTTATTTTAAATGTTAGAGGGGGGGAGACATAAATTTTTCCACTTTGGAAGCGTCTATCTTTGAAACAATTAATTTTGACGAAAAATGGTTTAAGGAACCTTAATGTTTTTTTATAGCCCTATCCATAGACACCCATCATGTATAGGTTATCTGAAAAAAAAATTTTTTTAATCAGTTCCATGTATGGAGTGCCCATAATTTTTAAATTTATTAATTTTTTTCAAAATTCGAATAGCGGTTACCAGAATACATCAACCCACAAAGTTTCAACAATGTAGGCCCAATAGTTTCGGAAATAAATGGCTGCGAAAAACGGACGGACGGACGGACAGACAGACATGACGAATCTGTAAAGATTCCGGTTTTTGCCATTTGGCTACGGAACCCTAAAATATAATGTTGGGACGAATCAAGAAATAAGTTTTTAAATTGCAATTGATTATGATATTTGTTTTTTGCAAAGTATCACGTGATTTGTGATTCGAATATTTTATATTGTTACCAAAACCAAGCCCAAATCTTATAATTTCAAATTAGTGATCCTGTGTTATACTTTCAGCAAAGATGGAAAATCCATTCGAAGTCCATATATTTTTCTAGGATTTAGAATAATTGATACCTGAAGCAAAATCTAACTCTAGAGATATTAAAATAAGTTATCAACCCAAGCCCCGGGTCGAGCTGGAAAATCAATACTGCATCCTTCATCTAAGGGCGCACATGCGTTTTAGCCGTTTCCCGGGCAAAGGTTATATAGAAACTTACTTTACATTTATGTTTTATAATACGCCATATCAGTACAAAATATCCACAGACGAATTTTTTACTTGATCCTACTTAGCGTAATAATTTATATGGGGTCGACTAGAATTAGGAAGAACTGCGAAAAGTAGAAAAAATCTTGCTATTATTGCAAGCAAAAACAAATATTAAAAAAAACCCTAGTATTATAAGTTGCTTGATTGCTAGAAAAATTCTTACCTTCATTTTCATATACGTTTTTGTCAACTACAAGATTTATTATAATTCAAGTAATCGGAATATAGCCCCTGACAATATCGATTACGTTTACTAAACAAAAGCTATACAAAAAAGGTACAGCTATATTGTAGTATTTTTTTACTTCTTTAAATTTTATTTTAAAAATATTAGTATCGCACTATACAGCTAAAGTAAAAGTTACATTTACTTTCGTTAATTTTGTTCAATACATGGAGAGAAGCCAGCTTTAAAACAATATAAATAATTTTAAGGTAAAAACCTAAAATAAAATAATTTTCTCAGTTATGCGCCGTTACATCAACTTGTGGTATATGTAATTAAAAGTTTTGGTAAATGCAATATAAGTCGCGAGGAGTTAGTTTTAAAAAGGATTTGATTTTCTAGCTACTGTTAAATTTTACTAAATAAGAAAACCACTAATGAACTCATCTTTAATTACTTTTTTTGCTTCAATATTTAGTGGTTGTGACAAACTGCTTTAGTTTTAGCTTGTTATTTAACGTTTCTTAGAATAATCAGTCTTGTTCAGTCTCGACAAAATTATTAATGGATAGACATACACCCACGTAACCATTTAAAGCTTTTATTTTAACCTTTTATTGTACTAAAACTCAAGTTGATATATACCTACATTTAACTAAATAGTTAAAATGTATGAAGATAAACTTAGCTTTGGTAAGCACTCTACTCGATCTCATAAACTGTTGCTTCTTCTCTTTTTGCTAGAAAAGTTGAAAGTTATAATTTAAAAACCAGACAAACCAGATCACCTATTTTATTTCTTAGTTCATAAGTAAAAGGTCAATATTAAAAATATATATAACAAAAATGAAGAAAAATATCATTTAAAAAATATATAAAGTTCAATATTTATAAATAAAAATATTTTATAACGGATTTCTCATAGTAAACAAGATACTATTAAATTCAAAAGGAGGAACAAAGGAAGCTTGTCGGAATGACCTCTGATCAATGGTATATTGAAGACTTTTATTCGGCAAGACGAGAATGATAAATATAAGATCCATGTAATAAGTTTAGAAATGCAGAACGAGTGGTTAGACATAGGAGATTTTTGCATCCCATTAGCACTTAAATGGCGTACCTTAATCCATGATTGGTCGCCCGCATTGCTAAAATTCTCAATGCGTTCCAAATGACTCTGACAGATCAGAGTAATTTGGTAAGATGGGGTAAAAGTACCGAAAAGACTTGCTATATCTGTGGGAAGGCAGTTGGAACTGCTAGGCATTTGTTAGTTCCGTAGCAGCAAGTAAATGACATAATATAAAAGTTATTATAGTGCGTTGTAACTTTGATCGATGTTTTATAAAAAAAATAAGTTGATTTTACATAGTGTTTGTATGAACGACAAAGTTGTATATGCGTTTTTTGAAAATGTATTATTTTTTAAAAACTAATAATGATATCTCGTTCAAACCAAAAAATATATATTTTTTAGTTTTCTCACTCTTTTATTTTAAATGTTAGAGGGGGGGAGACATAAATTTTTCCACTTTGGAAGCGTCTATCTTTGAAACAATTAATTTTGACGAAAAATGGTTTAAGGAACCTTAATGTTTTTTTACAGCCCTATCCATAGACACCCATCATGTATAGGTTATCTGAAAAAAAAATATTTTTAATCAGTTCCATGTATGGAGTGCCCATAATTTTTAAATTTATTAATTTTTTTCAAAATTCGAATAGCGGTTACCAGAATACATCAACCCACAAAGTTTCAACAATGTAGGCCCAATAGTTTCGGAAATAAATGGCTGCGAAAAACGGACGGACGGACGGACAGACAGACATGACGAATCTGTAAAGATTCCGGTTTTTGCCATTTGGCTACGGAACCCTAAAATATAATGTTGGGACGAATCAAGAAATAAGTTTTTAAATTGCAATTGATTATGATATTTGTTTTTTGCAAAGTATCACGTGATTCGTGATTCGAATATTTTATATTGTTACCAAAACCAAGCCCAAATCTTATAATTTCAAATTAGTGATCCTGTGTTATACTTTCAGCAAAGATGGAAAATCCATTCGAAGTCCATATATTTTTCTAGGATTTAGAATAATTGATACCTGAAGCAAAATCTAACTCTAGAGATATTAAAATAAGTTATCAACCCAAGCCCCGGGTCGTACTGGAAAATCAATACTGCATCCTTCATCCAAGGGCGCACATGCGTTTTAGCCGTTTCCCGGGCAAAGGTTATATAGAAACTTACTTTACATTTATGTTTTATAATACGCCATATCAGTACAAAATATCCACAGACGAATTTTTTACTTGATCCTACTAAGCGTAATAATTTATATGGGGTCGACTAGAATTAGGAAGAACTGCGAAAAGTATAAAAAATCATATATATCTTAAAATAAAAGTAGAAAAAATATTATTGCAAGCAAAAACAAATATTTAAAAAAACCCTAGTATTATAAGTTGCTTGATTGCTAGAAAAATTCTTACCTTCATTTTCATATACGTTTTTGTCAACTACAAGATTTATTATAATTCTAGTAATCGGAATATAGCCCCTGACAATATCGATTACGTTTACTAAACAAAAGCTATACAAAAAAAAGTACAGCTATGTTGTAGTATTTTTTTACTTCTTTAAATTTTATTTTAAAAATATTAGTATCGCACTATACAGCTAAAGTAAAAGTTACATTTACTTTCGTTAATTTTGTTCAATACATGGAGAGAAGCCAGCTTTAAAACAATATAAATAATTTTAAGGTAAAAACCTAAAATAAAATAATTTTCTCAGTTATGCGCCGTTACCTCAACTTTTGGTAAATGCAATATAAGTCACGAGGAGTAAGTTTTAAAAAGGATTTGATTTTCTAACTACTGTTAAATTTTACTAAATAAGAAAAACACTAATGAACTCATCTTTAATTACTTTTTTTGCTTCAATATTTAGTGGTTGTGACAAACCGCTTTAGCTTTAGCTTGTTATTTAACGTTTCTTAGAATAATCAGTCTTGTTCAGTCTCGACAAAATTATTAATGGATAGACATACACCCACGTAACCATTTAAAGCTTTTATTTTAACCTTTTATTGTACTAAAACTCAAGTTGATATATACCTACATTTAACTTAATAATTAAAATGTATGTATAAATGGGATGTTGGAACTGCTAGGCATTTGAAAGTGCGACTCGGACTCGCCCATGAAGGATTCCGTAGCAGCAAGTAAATGACATAATATAAAAGTTATTATAGTGCGTTGTAACTTTGATCGATGTTTTATAAAAAAAATAAGTTGATTTTACATAGTGTTTGTATGAACGACAAAGTTGTATATGCGTTTTTTGAAAATGTATTATTTTTTAAAAACTAATAATGATATCTCGTTCAAACCAAAAAATATATATTTTTTAGTTTTCTCACTCTTTTATTTTAAATGTTAGAGGGGGGAGACCTAAATTTTTCCACTTTGGAAGCGTCTATCTTTGAAACAATTAATTTTGACGAAAAATGGTTTAAGGAACCTTAATGTTTTTTTATAACCCTATCCATAGACACCCATCATGTATAGGTTATCTGAAAAAAAAATATTTTTAATCAGTTCCATGTATGGAGTGCCCATATTTTTAAATTTATAAATTTTTTTCAAAATTCGAATAGCGGTTACCAGAATACATCAACCCACAAAGTTTCAACAATGTAGGCCCAATAGTTTCGGAAATAATGGCTGCGAAAAACGGACGGACGGAGGAAAATCAATACTGCATCCTTCATCTAAGGGCGCACATGCGTTTTAGCCGTTTCCCGGGCAAAGGTTATATAGAAACTTACTTTACATTTATGTTTTATAATACGCCATATCAGTACAAAATATCCACAGACGAATTTTTTACTTGATCTTACTTAGCGTAATAATTTATATGGGGTCGACTAGAATTAGTTTGTGTTTGTAGACAATTAATAATTAAAAAAATATATATATTATTTATATTAATTTTGAATTGAAGTCATCACGAATTTGTTTAAGAAAAATAATACAAAAGCATTATCTGTCCTGGTATTACAGATTGTGCGCATAGCTTCACCAAATCCTACTATCATTTTCAAGATATTCAAATAGCTTTCTTATTTTTCAATATTATCTCTCTATACCCCAATTTTCTTCAGATCGAGATTACTAGATCAGATAGATAGATTTTTCAGAAAAATAACGCGGAGTCACTGAGTCCGAAAATTTCTCAAAAGAAAATAGAGAGAAGTAAGTTTATATTTAAAGTGTATCTTTTATTACACCACCCCAATTATTTTTCGTACACCTATCGCTGTAGTAGACCGTGAGTGGGTGTAAAACGAAAAAGTCGGAAGACAAGAAAACCAGAAAATGTTTAAAAGATAAATAATCTTTGAAATTTTTAACATGTCTTTGTCATCCGAACGATTGCATCTATTATATATTTATAAAAACCTCTGTTGATAATTTATACAAATTTCAAATTTGAGCCTTGGCGTATTTTACTGGAAAGAAAAAAATATTTTATCTCCATTTTTTATAATTCTATGGAATTATAAGGTGTACTATAACCGAGATTTCTGCTACACGGTGTATAGACTAGCGAGAACTATTAATTAATTCAAGACAATTTTAAATAAATTATTTAATTCTTTCAAATCGGTCCTGACATGCGTTTCACCTTCGCCCGGGCAGAGGTTATTTATAAGCTCAGCGTCCATTTATGTTTTCAAATAAGACTTATCTAGTAATAGGTAGTTATATTCTATATATTATTGTTATACTCGTATGTCAGGTGTAGTCTGAGTGTAGATATTATAATACTTATAAAACTAACAATAATTTAGTACTTGTCATATGCACAATGAGAATTTAAACCGTATATAGCAACGCCTATCAGTATTGAGCAAGAGTGGTGATTAATGCTCTAATTTTCTCCATGTGAGAAGAGGCCTTTGCTCAGCAGTGGCCACCAAAAGGTTGATAATATTAATGATATCGTAATAGTTTATGAGATCGAGTAGAACGCTTAACAAAGCAAAGTGTATCTTCATATATCACAACTTTTAATTATTAAGGTTCCATAACAAACATTTGAGTTCGCCAACCATAAAATTAAATAAAAATTAAGATCCTGTCCATTCCATCCATCTATATTCTCCATTGATGTTAACTTTTTCAACTTTTATATCAAATAAAAAAGTATAGTAATAAGCAAATTAAAAATAATAATGTATTCAATTTAAATTTTAAGTAATTAAGACATTAAATATAGGAGTATCTTTGTAATTTTTAAATACCACGTTAATCACAGCTTAACAAGATTTTTAGAAGCTAACCGTTTGTGGCCTTAGAAAACAGTTTATGCTTATGTGCAATTAATAACTTACTTTGAGAATCGTCATAAATGTTTTAATATTAATAAAAGATCTCATATAGTCTTTTAACGTGAGCAATGAGGAAAATTATCATTTAGATATTATAGAAAATAATATCATAAAAAAGTCTAAGGCACCAAAATAAGTTAATCCGATGCGCCATTCCTGAAAATCGATACTGCATCGTGTCATCTCGAGCATGCGTCGTAGCATCGAGGTTAGTCCTGGACGAAGGTTATATGAATGTTATTTATATTTAGAAATATTTACCCAGTATTTTACCATATTTTTGTCGGAATAAACTATTTGTTCATATCATTTTCTCACTACAGTAACTTATGAAGGTAAAAATACGTGTATATGATATATGTATAGATACTAGGTACAAGCCCCGGCTTCGCACGGTCCTTTTCCAAAAAGTATAAAATAGCCTATTTAATTTTGAGAATTATTACTAAATTTATATTATGATAACTTTCAAATGGTACACCCGATTTAAATATTTTGAAAAGTAATTTACAGATAGTGATGTAGGCTTGAAAATGAAGTAATTTATTTTGATAAAACCCAATACCGTATTTATGTAAATAGCTTTCCAATAAACGCTTTAGGAATGCCAATTTTTAAAAGTTGTAAAATGGATATAGTATGTTATCCTTAAGGTATAGTAGACATATGTCACCGCGGACTTTTCTGTAGATAAAATACACAAATCCACCATATATAATTTTGTTATACGTCAAAGATTTAAGACAACGTTTTCGTTAAAAGCTCTCAGACGGCTCATGTTTTCCCGACATCTTCTACAGATATCGTTAATGTACACACATTTAAATACAAAACTTAACCAATTATATACTAAAACCTCTCACAAGAATTACGCTATCGAGTGGTGATAACTACTTGTAAATCGGTGCAGTAGTTTTTCCGTTTATTGCGAACAGACAGACAGACAGACGCCGCGAGTGACTTTGTTTTATAATATGTATTGACATATATATAGCAATTTTTAATATACTTGATGTTTGTACATTGAATACATCGTGTTCACCTATGGCCTAAAACCCATACATAAATATAGCAACCAAAACATTTTTTCTCTACTTCATTTACGTACGTTTAAAGTAAAAAAATATTTAATATTTCATTATGACGTCTATTTTGTGGCGTGCGTGTGTCTATGCGCATGCGTATCACGGTACGCGAACCGCAGTTAAACGAATTCAATTATAATTGATTCAATAATCCGACATACGCTACTAGTTTTGAAAATTAGAGGTTTATTTTAGGTTTGATTTTGTTAATGAAGACATCCTTATGAGAGCTCATATAATTCATTTAAACGGAATAAATTTTACATTTTAGAACACAATGGAAGAAATAACAAAATTGCATTATTTACCTATTAATATTAAATTATAGCTCAGTAGCTTCCAAGTTATATAATTTTTCCTTTGCGGTGAGAATTGGTTAAGTAGTTTCAAAAATTAAGACAAGGTAATACAAGATAAGGCTTTCCAGATAAAGAAAAAATATTTTCTTTACAATATTAGTTTTAATAAAAATATATATATATATATATATATACTGTTCAAATTTATGCTTATAAGTATTATTATTAATATATTATTGGAAGCAGGAAAAATTCAATATCTATCGAGATTGCTGACGCAAAAAAAATCATATAATATGAAGCAACTTCTATTTTTTTGTTATAATAGAGTAATTAAAGTTTAATTAACAACTATGAATAGTACCGATATTTAAAAGTCGCTTATGTGAAACAAACAAGTGTTACAGTAGCGCTTTAGCATTACTGAAAACGTTGAAGGATTAAAGATTTCTTGACTTAGCCAGAGTGAGACCAAAGAATACACATATACAGATATATATAAATATCTAGAAAGCATTTTAACAGTGGCGTGCACGCCATAGATGCAAATAAGCACTGCTTACCCTGTCCATATAACAACTAATCCTACATCGTTTAATTCTTACTTACATATTTTTAATTGTACAATACGCAATATGTTTAATTGGATACAGACATTCAATAATATGTCATTTGATTCACGATTTGTTAAAATTGTTAAAAGTACCATCTATAAACAAAAAACGAACTATTTTTGACCGGCCGCTGCTAACTGCTAGCGCCGCTATGCAGCCAGAGCGGCCGTAGGCACAACTACTCGGCGCATATTTTCGATACAAATAATTTCAGGGACGATATACGAATTTCGTGTTGCACGCAGAAAATGTTTGCATGTGTGTGTGCGAAAACTATGCGTGTGTTATGGTTCGAGAGGCACTGCTTCCTTAATCCTTACGTACTTATTATTTACGTACTTTTGTGGCCCAGATGTAGTTTTTCGATTCATAAAATATATAGATGATAGTTCTGATCGGACTGCTGTAACTGTATGCGCGAATATTATCAATGTTTAAATTAAACTAATATTTTCGGATTACTACGCTCACTTAATTATTTTTAAAAACTACATACTCCCAAAGTTTCAGTTACTTTGCAGCAACCGTGATCACGGCACACATCTCGTCCGCTCCTTGATAATAGTTAAATTTTAATGAAAAGTTTCGAAAGTATTATAGTTCATTTCAATAGAATTTGGCAATCTTGTAAACAAAGCAATTGACCAGGATTACTCCGTTCTTACGTACAATTGAATGTCAGTCCTTATAATATTTACATCTCAATGAAACCACCACTATTTTTAACGATCTTTTCACAATCAAAACACTGTGTTTATATGTTTATTACATAAAATAATTTTAAACACGAAAATTTATTGCATTTGTCAAATTGAGACGATCATGTTTTACTCAACAAAGTCTATTTATCTTTGAAAAGAGAGTGTTGTACATGATAAATATATAATAAACTAGTTTTTCTCCTCGACTTCGTCTGCGTTACTTTCAGAATTAGAAATGTATAGCTGACCAGTAGAACTCTGTTCCTCCTTAAGGCAGTAAATAAGAAGATTTTGAATTTTTTAAATTTATTTTTTCGATGTATGAAAAGTATCCTATGCCCTTTACCTGGTTCTAAACTATCTCTCCACCTATTTTCAGCATAACCCGTAAAGCCGATCTTGAGTTATAAATAGTGTAACTAACGCGAATTTCTTTCATAATCATTATTATTTGAACTTTAACCAACTCACAAATATTAAAAAGATCTCATTATACAAAACACTATATTTTTATTATTATGTTTATTCAACATGCTGTGATGCCAATCAGCTAATACTGAGAAAAAAATGCATTTTTAGTGGTATTTAGCAGGCGCAACTAAATATAGATACCGCTGAAAAGTACAAACCCTATTGTGACGACGCGAGTAATGACCGCTATTCAAAGTACCTTGCATCCCACCAGCAAATACTTAGCAGTTCCAACTGCCTCCTCACAGAAAGAGCAAGTTTTTTTGTTACTTTACCCCTTCTTATTAAATTACTCTGATCTGGGAGAGTCAGTTGGAAGGAATTAAGATAAAATTTTATCAATGCCATTTTAGTGCTATTGGAAAGCAAAAATCTACTATTTGTAACCACTCGTTCTGCATTTCTAAACACATTAAAAAAAGCTCACTAATGAATAAAATACATATATATAAGTCTTTATAATATAAGTATGTATTATAATAAATTAAAGTATTTTTTTAATAAAAACTTCAATATAATAATTAAGATTAAAGTATCTTTCACATCACTAGGGGCATAGACAAGTCTGTCAATATCAGCTGATCGCGTTTGTTTACGAGATTGTTAATTTCTATTGAAACGAACTATAAATCTCATTATTATATATGTTTGAGAGGAGGAAATTATAATGGAAATAGTTTTTTTTTTTGAACACATTCTGCCTAGGGTAGGGTACCCTAAAATTCTGTGCACGACCCTGCAATTTAATACAGCATGAGCATACCGTCGTCTATGTCTAGCTTATTTCATTTATGGAACAGCCCCTACTTCCACAATAACGAAAGGTGCGTCTCATGTCTTTTGCCAATTCTAATACTGCGGGTTTTTGAAGGATTCACTTTAATTCCAAAACACTTGTACCATGTGTTATGGGAGTTTAGGTTCTTTACTTAAGACTGGTGGTATATTTACAAATCTTCGGCATGAATGTGGTAGGGAGAAAAGATTTTATCGCTAATAGAATTAATGAAAATTTATAAAAGAAATAGTGATAACACGCGAACATGCGGAACTCCGGCATATCTATAAAAGACCAATCAGAGAAAGAACTATACAAGTGAGAATGAAAGCACTCAATCACATCAAGATATATGTTAAGAGAACCAGGAATGGCCAATAAGATATCAAAGTTGGCTGTACTGAATGCGTTACTAAAATATATGGACGTTCATACAGTTCCTTGACGTGTCTCCATACAAGCTTAATGTCTTTGATAATTTTAATCAATGACTACTGAGTCGTACTAAGATCTCACTGGATACCGGATTGCAAAACGATTCCAATGATAATGTTTACTTTAGAAAAGATTTAATTGGTGATCAGCGAGACGCTCAAAGACTTCAGATAGAACAAGAAGTATGGAAGAGGTGAGGATTTTTTTTGTTTAAGAAACAATTTGTTCATTTTCCAATTACAAATAAATAAAAAAACATTTTTTTAACTGTAACATAAGTAAACTAACTGAAAAGGGAACGTACTATAGTTAACAATTAATAATTAACATTAATTATTATAATCTTGATTGAGATTGTCATATAATAACAGCAATAACAACAAGATGGTTTTAATTTATTTATATATGGTAGGTTGTATTTTAATAGAAGAATAGTTCGCTTGGGCCTTCAGTACACCACGTAAAAGACAACAGCGATTTAAATGCCAATACTATCTTCAAGGGCTTGCCCTAGATGGGCCCTATAATAAAATTTGGTACTGGCATCTGTTCTTAATTGCGGCGAACCTGAGGACATGTTATGAAAATCTTATATAAATCTCAAAATATTTTTATCTTACAACCTATGGCCTAAACTCACCAGTTACACCAATTAGTGCCATGACTATCAACTAATTAGTAGCAATAGACATGAATTTTTTGAACATGCCTCAGTATTACACATTGCCCAAGTTTGTGCCCCTATTACCCAAGGTTTGGTGTTATATTCTACGATATTTTTACATGAATTCTAGGCCTCTTGAAATATTGAGGCCCGAATCATCGAAATTTATGATACTAGAGTGGTATCTATTCTGCCTTCGCCATGTCAAAAGCCAGTCTCAAGTTAAGTTGAGAATAAATAATGGACAATTTTCTTCCAGACTGCTGGCTATTAGACCATTTATCAGAATATAGGAGCAAATATCAGAGAGTGTACTAAAATGGTTAAAAAAAATCTCTTAAAAAAAAAAACTTTTTTTTAATTCAAATTTTGCAGTAACTGTGGTTCAGTGAAATGAAATTAACTAGCAAATCAAATTGTAAGCAAAATTTCCGATAGTAAATCGAAATTCATATTATATTTATGTTATACATACATGTATATTTTATCGTTTTTGATGTGTTATATGAAGGCATAATAAAAAAAAACATTTGTCCTGAGAAGGTTAAGGGAATTATAATTGTAGTAGATTATATAGCGACGTTGTTAAAATGTTGGAAAGATACAAATCTTATAAAGCTGAGGAAAACAATTTAATCAACACATATTTTTTATACTGAACCATAACGCTTTTTTATGTTCTGTATATATGGTATAATAGTTTTTATTAAGTTTAAAATAATACGTAAATAAGTCGCAGCAAGTAATTTCTTTTTTAAAATTCGCTAAAATCATATGTGTTGTTCAGCCCTCATAGAATGCGATTTTTTTTAGGTTGGGACTCTTTCTGTTTACTTACGGATAAAAACCGTTTTGATTTAAACTTAAAGCAATGAGTTACGAAAGTCGGCAAACTTCGAAAAATTTGCAAATTAATATTAAACAAAAATAAAAACATGTAATAAAAAAAAATAACAATAAACATAAATAAACGCAAGCTTAGAGGTGAAATGCTCAAATGAATGATAGAGTGACATCTACTTTGCAATGCCAAAATAAAAAGAAATGCAATAATAGTAAATTCAGCAATATATATATATATATATATAGTTTTTCTTATTTTTCTCTTAAAAATTCATTATTTATTTGTAACTTCTCATAGAACCAAATGTATAAAAATTATATTATATATAAACTCTTTATTCCTTCATGTAATAGAATTAATTTCCAACGGCCTGTTAAAGGGTTAACACGATCAACACACAAACAAACAAACTATAATATTTTACATGATATTACATAATAACATTCATAACTGATAAAGAACTGATAATTGCAGAGCATACAAGAAAATTCTTAAATAAAAATTATGACGAATATTTTTTTTGTGTTAATTGTATTATACATTCCTTTGCTAACTGGTGTCTGGTTTCATATATATTATCGCAATGCTATAATTACGTCGCCAATAACACGCCACAACCTTTAAAACTCAGAATTCAAACTTTGCTGCGGTCCAGAATATCACAAGCAACATAAAAGAAAAAAAAAAGAAAAACAACAATAGCTCCTATTATAAATCAAAGTTTTTCAAAATTAGAAGAAGAAAAAGTGAGAGAGAAACGACAACTGAAAATCTTAAATAACAAGAAATAAAAATTAATAATGCAACCGAATAAATACATGATAGCGTTTAAGAAACGACAATGAAAATGGGACAACGCAGAGCATACTTACATGGTACGGGGGTGACGTATTTTTCGGGATCGGAAGCAATCAGCCTCCTTCGCAATTCATTCCTGCCCACACCGGGAGCCCCGACAAGAACAATGGGTCTTATAAACCCGGGTCGTGGGTATAATCTGGCCACCTCCTCATAAGTCGGTATCAATTCTCTGTCGAAGTCATCGTTCTCCTTTATATCATATATAATTTTCTTCACCTTAGGCATGGACTTGCAGGGCAATAGAGCGGCAGCGTTAGGAGTAGGCGAGCAGGGAGTCTTTGGACCGCATTCGGAATTTGCGGCTGTTGGACTGCAAAGTGCTGGTTTACCTGTAATTAAATAAACATATTGTTTACAGCAAAAAAATAACAAGTAGAACAACTATTAACAGTGAAAATTTATATACCCATAAAATTGGCTTTAACACGACAACAATTAGAGATATATATAGATGTATAGTTATACTCAGATAAAATGCATATAATATTCAGAAAAAATATCTCTTGAAATTGTTGGTTCACCGAACTTAGACCCAATAGCACTAGTAATGACCCAAGCGGTAGAATGTGTAGTAAAAAACTTTTATTTCTCAACTAAATTGTGTACATACACTAAGACTACCATTTAGTTTTCTAAAATATTGTTGGTACTTGAAATGCTTTTGTTTGAGAACAAATTTCACTTTCCTGGCATGAGGAAAAGGCTAGATTAAAGTTAAAATAAATTCTGTCTGTTTGCAACTGTTACCCGTTGCTCCAGGTCTGCCATTTTGGAAATATGTATAATACAAATTATTTTCATGATATAACTCTCGAACCACAGGCTACACAAAAAATAGATTATTTTTCCAAATAAAGCTCTGTGGAGGTTCGATCATTTATATAATTAAAATTAAGTTATTAGCAAGAACCGATAAAGAATTTAGCCGAGTTGTCTATAAGTCGACGAAACATTTTCCAAGTTATTTTAAGAACATTTATTTATTTGTGGAAACTTTTTAAGCAAGGTTTCTAAATAATAGTTTCCATAAAATAAAAAGTTTTTACTGCTTTGACAAAGTGATAAGTTAGTTAGTTTCTAATAATCATATCACATATGTATATTATGATCAAGGTTTGCAGATTTGCAGTCTCTTGTTTCTTAAACATTAGAACTTAGTTTTAAAAAAACCTTCATTTACTCTAAGTCTTGAAAGTTTTAAGATACAACGATCTCTAAAGGCACTACGAGTTCAATGTTTGTTTGTCATCACTTTGTCAACAAATCAAATAACGCAGACAAAGTCGCGGGTGTAAGTTGTATTATAAAGTAAGTCGAAAATATTCTTTACATTCTCAAACCTAAATAAAAACAGATGAAAATAGCATCGCTAAATAAAATCAAATTTATTAGTTACTTATAAAAAATCTTAAGGTTTTGACAATCTAAGCACTAAGTAAGAGAATATTTAACAAATGTGGGATTATATCAATGTTCCATATGATTTAATTGCAAAATATTTAAAAAGCTACATTATACAAGGACAATTGTAACGGATCGTTTATATTTTATCTTTACAAGTGTTTTAATAGAAGAACGTAATTTTTATTTAATTCCACGGTTCAAGTATATATGTATGCAGTATATCATATTCAAGTAGAGTTGTAGTACAGATAATGACTCTGATTTAATGACCAATGTCTAAACTTTTTGCTTGAAATTCTGTAAGCGATTAATTAAAAACTTAATAAAAAATATCTTATCTGTTAGACTATATCTAAGCCTTTCACATTTTGACATAGAAATAATCGTCTCTTTTGTCTTTCTGTCGTAACTTTCAGTGATATATTTTTTAACTTTTAATTACTGGTACTGCAGAATCATGATATACACCAATAACGTCGGAATTGAGACTTAAATAACAGTAAAAAGTTAAAACTTTTGACTTACACAGTTAATAATAAAGGAACTTACATCTCAAAAATATTCTTTGCAAATATTTTTTTTTTTCATTTCTTGGATTTGAAGAATTGGGAATAGAAAAATATACCCATTGACCAAAGAGCAAGCAGATTGTCTTAAGCTAGTTCAGGTGATATGCAGTATCGTAATTATTCAAACAAGAATGTTTTGCGAAAGCAAAACTTATAATTCGATTCGATTCTTTTAGTTAATTCGTTGTAATTGGTAATTAAAATTATTTGAATTTATAAACAAAATATTCATTATTATTAATTATAATAGTTAGTAGTAGTTAAAAATCCCAGAGGATATTGGTGCGTCGGCGTCCAAACTAGACATTTTTTATATTCGCAAATTTTTAAGCGCATTCTGCTGATAGAGCTCACGGTTCCTTGGGAAACCAACATCCCCAAAGACCATGCCATCAACAACATGAATTATGGGGTCGCTAATAAACTCACTAGAAATAGGTTCGTCGTGGATTTGTACGCAGTAAAAGTGGGAGCGAGAGGTATAACGACTAAATCTCTCTACAACCTACTAAAAGACTTGGGCCTATCCAGAACTAATATTAATTCATTTTTGGAACGTGCCTCGAAGGCAGCCCTAGTAGGTTCCTTTCAAATTTGGTTAGATAGAGAGAGAAGCTTGGACGGTGAAGATGAGCGTTTAAGGCGCGTTAGATACGGGCCCCTTAAACCTACACCTGGGTCGCAAGTCCCAGGCACTGTTGAAGCTCCTCTCCCTGCAACGCGACGGACCCGGCACTCCTACGGTGAATCCATGGAATGCTGAGAGGTTCGTCTGATCGTCTCTATCCCTTGGCCTTTACAAACGTGGTGTTAAAATACAATACAAGTAAATGCCGTTTAGTTTACTTTAAGAAATGAAGTTGTCTTTTCCATGAAATGGAAATTTTTAATTTATAAATAATGGGTCAACGATACAAGATAAATATAGTAAATAGTCATAAAAACATAATTTAAACAAAGGCAGAAGTATTACCAATATAATGTTATAAACTATATATACGACTACTTTAATTTATTTTTTTACAAATCACTTTACAAGTACCATTCATAGAAATGCTGTGACCAGACTAATCAAGTTTTGAAAAAAATCAGGTGAAAGAGTCATCAGACATTAAAATGTAACAAAAAAATTCATGAATCTTTTTGATGTTGTGAAAAATTTAATATCATATTTTTCGTACAACATATATGAATTTTATTTAATATAATATAATAAAACAATATTGGTATTTAAAATTGTATGTAATAAATTTGGTTAACTTCAAGCACAAATCGATCTTGATGTTATGTTTATCGAAAATAGTTTTTGTATCTCATAACTAACTAACTCCTGAAATGTTTGTGAGAATCGAAATTACTAACTTCAATTACTCTTGTGTAAAAAGTATCGTGGATCAGAAAAAGCATACCTTTTCGATCTGCTAAAATTATTTTTATATAAAACTGAGATAATCTTGAAATTTTATTCGTTTAAGTAACCTAAATTAATTCCGAAATAAAAAATACTACGCTGTATAGATTTACTGTTCGTTAGTTTGGCATTAGATCAAAACATTTGCACCTACTAACTCCACACCCATAAAGATAGATAAATTACCGCGTCACTAAAATACCTTTAAAAAATACTTGAAAAACGTTTAAGCTACTAAATAGCGCTGTGATTGAAAAATTTATGTTACATATAAAAATCATCTCTTAAGAAAATGTACGTTACTTATAATAATAAGTGGAATAAATTTAATAAAAACACTAAAATAAATTACAAACACAAAACTAAAAGAAACGGTAGCCAAAACAATCTTCATAAGGTAAACTTATATGATTTTTAAAAAAAAATATTGAAATATATAGTTTTTTAAAACCTGCCTGCTTTATTATTTATAGATAGTTTCACAATGTTTAAAAAAAAAATTCAATTACCTTTGCATATTATAAAATAAAAAAACAGTTAAAACTTTAAATAAAGCCTGATTTTTATCATCAGATATTCTTTTATTTCATTAATGGGTGAAAAGGCAAAGCTTAATATAGTGACAACCCTGAATTTTCCTTTTTATTAATGCACGACAAGCGTATGTTTAGTGCATCGTAACAAAGTTGTATATAATTTATTATCATGAATAGGTTAAAAAGCAAATATTTAACACAGACTGCTAAACCTGTATCTTAATGTCCTTATTTTCATTAATATATAAACATAGTTTAATACTATGTATTGACATTACTAAATAATACAAACCGTCAACAGTCTGAGGGTCTGTCTGTCTCTCGTGTATAATGCGACCCTCCTGCAAGGTCCTCGAAGGTATCAGACCGGCTCTCATAACTCTGTCACCCTCACGACGGGCTTGCCACCTGGAATAAAAAAAAAAAAACATCGGAATAAACGCTTATACATATATGGCCTCATTTTGTTCCTATTTCGAAAATTTAAAAACGCGCTCAAAAATTTTCTAACGCTTATATGGGCCCTTATTTTAATTCTTATTTCAAAAAAACGCGTTCAGATGTTTTCGACTGATAAATGTATAAAATGATTTAGAATTTGGTGTTTATTTATGTACAAGAATATTTTATATACATATTTAAACAGAATGAAAGTGACTCCTTTTTCAAAATTCCATCAAAATATGAGTCAGAGATGTATCAAACTTTATTTTACTTATTTTTAAGATGTATTTTATGTGTAAGAAGTCCCAATTGTATAATCAAACTTGTACTAATAGAGTAGAAAAATGTCTCTTCCATACAATTTAATTGATTAAATATTAATTTGAATAATACCGAAACCTACTGTTTTCTCTCTTGAAGTATATCAATCTAATAGACTGAAGAATATTTCAAGGATATATATACATATATAAAGTTAATGAAGTGTAATGTATCGTGCTAATCATAACAATGCTTACCAATAAGCATCGTCTTGGGACACAATATGAAGAATGTCACCCTTTTTGAAGTTAAGACCAGCCTCTTTGCAAGGGATGTAAGGATCTTCCGAGGAATTATAGTTGAACAGTGCTCTCACCCTTACTTTACTCTCCCTCGAACCTCCTTTACCGAAAGACGGTACCAGTTTGAAAGTTATCGTGCCTTCCGAATTTTGCTGGAAAAACATTCAAAGAAATTTTATTCTATATTCCATTAAATTCAACTCATAACAGAACTCATTTAAAAACTTATAAACATACATATGAGCGTCATTTATTTATATTTATAGTTGTGACCTCAAATTAGTTTATTGTATTGGAAAAGAGGGAATATATATGAACATAAAAAATTTCACAATTAAATAGCTTTTAGGTCTAGGCTAGTGGAAAAAAGTAGGGCGATGTGACGACATTTAAAGCGTTGGGGACATTGTTTCAGGCAATCGATAGCACCATGGGCCTACCGAATTTAGGTCAAACGGTAACTAAGCATTATTCAAGCATCAATAATTTTAAGGATGTCAACGGGAAATGTTTTTGGAACGCGTTTTAAACACGTCGTCTATTTATAAGAACTTTTAAACTTGATAAGAAGTTATATGCAATTATTATATTTTTTTGGCGAAATATACGAAATTATGTATATTTTTTTATCTTATCAATATATTAACGTAGGTTTAATAACTATGTTTACTAACATGAACGAATTAATCTTGTTTGCTTCAGCAACTGGTCGATTCGAAAACTGCTTCCAATGTTAGATAAATTATTTATCATGATATCTACAAAACTGCCACAATTATCCGATTATTAAAGGCGAATATCAAAAACAAATTTCTAAAAGTAAAACGCAATTTAATGATATTATTTGATGTTTCCACTTCTTCCTGGATACAAAAACGGTACTAAATAATAAGACTTGTTTATTATATAAGATTGGACTTATTATAAATATTTTAACAAAAATGTATAACATTGTTGTTTAATATAAATATATAACTCAAGTTATTTCAAGACAAATATAGATGTTATATACGATTAATATGTTTACTGTATATACTTTATGTTCTATGAACAAACAAAGGTATAACAAACTTTTAAACAAAGCTATATATAACATACCAGTATAGAGAGGACATCAGCTGGTGTCTTGCTTTCGACACTGATGCCATTGACCTCAATAACTTCGTCCCCAGCATGTATAAGACCAGATCTATCAGCGGCACCGCCATGCATCACACGAGCTATCACGATCTTACCAGTATCCTCATCGGTTTTGATCGTAGCACCCTTGAAATATCAAAACATTCGAAGAACATACAAAATGTACTAATAAAATTATATATAATAATTATTACAAGGGCTAAACAATATAATCATTTGTTTACTGAAATAACTAGGAAGATCACAATAAAAGAAATATACAGCTAGAACATTTTAAAGTGTGTTGAAATGTGTTTTGCGTGCGGGTTTTTGATTGCCTAAGACATTAATTCATGGTTAAATAAAAAATAAAAATTATAAAATACAGTATAAATAAAAGATTAAAGGCATAAATAATAATGTAACAGTACATATTAATTCAAGATCATCTAGAGATAGCAGCTAATAAATAAAAACAATACATGAAGTTGCAGGACATAAGAATATATTACATTAATAAACTTAAACTGTCATCATCTCTTTAACTGATTGTCAAATAGCATAAAATTATTTCCTTAGAAAATGTTTATAGCCATTTGTATGATTAGATTTAAGCAGCACATAACATAAAATTTTGCTTAAATAAATGATTCTATTACTTGGGAAGGGGAGGCATGACAATTCAATCTGGATGGGTAAATAAGATCAATTAAAGCACATTTATTATACTAAATACACTCACCACTATAGGCTCTGCACTCTGAGCTCCACCCTTTTAATAAAAAATATTCCTTCAATACCATTCTTACTGTCTTCACATATTAATACATAACAGAGTTACATAATAATATTTATAAACAAACATACATAATTATGTAATAATAATAAAGATTTTCAAATGTATTAACATTATTTATTGTTCTAAACATAGCTGCTATTTCTAAATGAAAATAAATTTCAAAATACAAATATAGTTAAGACTGTGTAGTGTTACACACCAAAGGTTCGTCACTTTTCACTAGTTGGACAATTTTAACAGTTTCCTCTTCATCGTCAGCATCGGGAGGTATGTCTGGCAAATGTGGGTAATAGTCTTTCTGCGCGACAGCATCATGTGTACAGAGTATAGCCTGCAGCATACACACATTGTCAAGCCATATTAAATCAATAAATATAATTCATGATCTTGTTAGTAATAGCAAACCTGAAAATGAGGCTTTTGTAGGAGACCTAACAACTCTTTGTATTCACTGGAGATTTGTACTACATCAACAAACATTTCTAAAACTTCTAATGTAACCTGCATTGCATTAGATAATAAGGGATAAAACTTATCATCCTTGCATTGAGTTGCTACAATCTTATTGTGCACTTGAACGAGTGCATGAAGCTGCTTTGACTGAAGGAGTTCATTGAGGAAAGCCACATCTTCACCACCAGACTGAACATCTTTTAATGAAGACAGTAAGCGAGTAAGAGCTAAAATAATAAGACAGTAGTTACTACTTGGTGACTAAGAAGTATAAAAACAAGAGAAATGTCTAAGAGATTACAGGATCTGACATGTATATTAATACTAACGAAACAATGAACTTACCAGGGTCCCAGTTCTCAGTTGAGCCATCCATTTTTTTGGGATAATTAGTAACTGTAACTTGAAATGTTGCTTACACCATGGAATACATTATGACAATGGTTTATTAAATATTTTGTCACTTATATAATGACAATAAAATATTAATCAATTTCAATCTTTCGTTTTATATGATTCAGAAAGTAATAACTGTTACAGATAATTTGTAAATAAACCAAATAAATACAATACGAACTCAATAATACTTTATTCAAATTTAAAAAAAGTGACCAGAATACATGTAATGTTCATTTTGAGCACACTTATATGATTTGACAGTAATGGATAACATACATTTTAAGATTGCAATACTCTGTGGCTAGTATTATCTAAATGACTGTCGTTAAAATTATATTAGATTAAGAAAACACGGTAATATTCTTAACATTTGGTTTATTTAGGACACTTATTTAAAACCTTTCATAACTTTAACATAAATAATGTTAAGAGACAGTAAATTTAAAAATAAAATAGGATTTTTTGAAACCAGAGCGGTAGAGGATAAGTGATAATAGTAATGTTTCCACACTTTCAAAACATCAATTTGAGAACAACGGTGAAATGATTTCACTCCGTGTACACTTGCCCTAATTCAAGGTATCGTCATTTTTTTCTATAACTTTTCCCTAAATAATTAAAGGACTATCGACGTTATTTAAAACCAGCAATTCAAATTCTATTTTGTCCATATTTAATTTCTAAGAAACATTTGACTAATAATATATGCTGCCATCATTAAGGGATTATTATAATTTAAAACAGATGTTAAGTTTTGCCTTAAATTCTTCACTATTACCCTTTAACGTTTATTTAAAATAAAGAGTGTGTACAATATTTGTAAATATGTAACATCATCATTCACCTTAGCTATTTTGATAAATAAGTATTACTGTTTGTTGTTTATGTGGTCTAAATAGCTAATTATTTTTTTGCAAATATTTTTGGTTTTTGTATTTAAATTCCAATAAGATATTTTTACGCATGCGTAAAATTTTGAGAGTGAGACAAATATCTTGTTTAGACCGGCAGACTAATTTGTTGGGTATCGTTTTTAGACTTTGTAAAGGTAAGCAAATGAAACTAACTAGAAATTTAATACTTCCAAATATTATAATTATATCCCATACGAAGTGTACAAACTGTTCGGTGTAGATTGTATGCAAAGCTTATATTATGGCGTACTGTGTGTCATATTAATGGCGCTAGTGACGATCGATCGGCAAGTGGCAACTTAGCCAGTGTGTAGATGTAGTGCCTAATGCCTAAAACATAGACATACCTAAATAAAAAGTAACAATTTATAAACTATTATTTTGACATATACCGAGATAAAAGTGTTTTTCTGTGTTTTTCACTAAACATTTATCAAAAAATTGTGGTGCACAATTTTTAAGAAGATGAGAAATTTACAAAATACTATTGGATTCTTTTTTGGTATGTCACGAGAATTAATATACAATATTTTTGGCTTTATAGAATAAGTTAACTTTTAATATTGCCATAATGAACGCATGTGAGCAGCGTATTAATTTATTTATAATGTATTACGCATTTATAGCAAAACATTCCTAATTTAATTTAAACTTTCATAGCCTATTATTTGTTTTTCTCATTAGCCTACTATTTTTCGATAGTTTAAATCAGTTGTAGAATTGTTCATACAAAAAATTAATCCCGCTCCGAGATCTGCATGATGTCATAATTTAATTATATTTGCTGCAGACAATAGGAACATGTTTTGAATATAAAATGTATTATTAGAACGGATTATTATTTACTATTTGTAGTATAATTTTTTACACTGCTGTTATAAAAAATATAAATGGATAAATGGACGTAATATAAAATAATATCAAATTTAATTTAAAGGCACATTTTTTGTTGTTGCTGTATTAGTAGCAAGCTATGTTTAAAGTCTATCTAAGTGAGATTATTAAACTATTAATGTAAAAGAAACTAATATTATGCTGTCATTAGATATAATTATATATATTTTTTTGATATTACGATAACATGGATAAATTGTTGCAAAAGAAATTGAAGATAAGATAATATTGTAATGCCCTTTTTGGTAACTATATTTTATGCCCTAATTTTATCATTGAAATATTTCAGGTAGGTAGGTTATAAATGAACACTATATTATAAATGAACACCTCATTTGTGAGCAGACTTCATTGTTTCATTATAAAAATAAGTTAAAAGAAGTATGTAGTGGATAGATTTATATGCTAACCTATACACAATTAATTTATATAAAAATAAATATGGTGGTAAATTGTTGAACAGTTCCATCTTTCAAAAGTTAGTGATAAAAGATTGTTGATTCACTGCTATTAGAAAGTAGGACATACAAATAAAAACACTAACCACTTTCACTAATATAAGTACATACAGGAATATATGATTTTTGAGCTTGTAAAATATAAAAATATATAAATGATATAATATAATTGTTTCACATTTCCTGCATTTCAGTATATTTTAATGTTTATTATTTCTATTATTATATTAATCAATGTATTAATTCTCTTAGAAACTGTAAGAAATGCTTAATGCCGGACTCGAGGGGTAAGCCTGCAAATGATTGCTCAGCCTCCGATGAAGCATCAAGGTTGGATTTATATCTTCAGAGACAGCTTGAAGAGGATGTAGCAAGGTAATGTGGTTCTATTATTAATATTATAAAAAATTAATTTTCTTTATTAATCGGTTATGTAAATGTTGCATATGTCTAATCATTTTTTTAGATTAAACTGATGATATATTACAAATTTATTTTGGATATTATTAAAGTCAAGTTTAAATAATTCGTTTAGAATTTTGTTAAAAATATGTCATATATATATGTTGACACGTGTACATGAGTATACTAAGCGTATAATACTAATATATTTTACTCCAACATAATTGATACAGAATTTATATTTACTTTGTAAATAATACATAAAGTAGCCGATTAAAGCATGACCTACCATCAATTACTATCGGGTCTTCCTTCTTTCCTGCATGTGAAATGATTTAATACTTTTATAACCAAGGTAATATTCTATCCTGATTCAATACTTGTCCCCAGGATATTTGATGAATCTATATATTCTGATCTTGAAGTGGTTTGTGGCAAACTAAAAATACTAACCCATACTTGCATACTCAAAGCACGCACAAATAAATTTTATAAAAAGCTTGAAGCTATTTTGCATGTGAATATAGGACGCGACACTTTTGATGAAATATATTCATTTATAAGGTAATTAAAGCGATCGAATTATACGTAAATAGAGTGGGTATAACAGTTAGAACTTAAATAAATGTATTTATTTTCAGCGATGCGTATACTGAATGTGATATCCAAAATCAAGAAAAAGAAATTCTATTTTTTTTAAAACGAACTCATTTCGCTAAAAATAATTTATTCGATTCAAATAAAATAAAAGAAGAGATAGAAGATATTGATGTGTTTCTAACCCCAAATTCGAGTCCCTGTCCAGAACAAAAAATACAACAAATTTCCTGTCTTAGTCCCAGTACAGAATTAACAAGAGAATATTACGCCCTAGTACCCATTGACGGTAATTTGCTTGACCAGGAGCTAATTGAACAAGACGCGTTATCGAATGCTTTTCATACGATCATAAAAGGGCAAGATAAAGATTCTAACAAAGTAACACAACTTAACAAACCCACTTCATTACCTTTGGTGTCTAGTCACACTCCTAAAACCATTAAACATTCCATTAATTGTGATATATATAATAAACTAGTCCATGAACATGAAAAATTAGGGAATGAAAGAGAAGTAAATAAGAAAACAAATAACAATTATATTTGTCAGAAAATAAATAATACAAATAGATTTGATACCAAATCAAATCAGATAAGTTCCAGCGAGTCAGTTTTGAGTGAAAAATATTTTGATCCTTCATACTCTCCTGATAGTTTAATCACTGATGATCCCAGTTCCTCATCAGATTATTTATCCGCTGCATATGCTTGCTCCCCTGCTGTAAGCACTTCAGGGTGTGTACGTCAAGCTCATGTTGAGGATTACATTAGTAAAATGGAAAACATATTCACTTCTTCGGATTCCGGGCTGGAAAATACTGGTATGCTCGAGAGCCTGAGCAGCCATAAAGACGTTACTTTAACAGATCTATCCTTAACCGAAAGTACGCTTCACGATCTAATCACTGACGAGACAAATAATTCAAACGGATCCTTGTCCAGTTCAACGTCAGATAAGAATCAAATTTGTAAAATGAAATCGTCAACTCCTCGTACTGACATCGCATCTTATGCGAGTACTTCAGACGAATGGAATGGTCAGAGAGCAAATGTGCAAAATAAGCCTCTAGACTGTGTACATTCTAATTCTTCGAAAGAAGAAAAGCAACGACAGAACGAGGAAATAGTGATTTTAGAATCATCCTCTGTGTCGTCTGAAACTGGATCATGGGAATCAGTTTTTCCGCCGAGAATGGTAGAAAAAGAAATATGTGAAAAATTTATAAATACTGAACGTCATCACAACAAACAGGATGTTATGTGGAGACGGAACAACCCTACTTCTCTGGCGGTGATTAAACACATTGATATTTCTTTGAAATCTACACCTTGCTTTATTGATGCAGCGAGTCTGGCAGATGAAGACCAGTCTATAGAATTGAAGAAATCTGACCAGAATGAATCTGCTAATCTCTCATCTGATCACACTCCTACACCTAGCCAGCCGGTCCCCTGTTCTAAGGTGAATAAGCTTGATCATAGTCCAGGTGACTGGTCCGAAAGTAATGAAAACGAGGATTCTTTGGAACAGGGAGACAATAAAGATGCTGATTCCATTCAGAAAGATTTATCACCCACTATTTTTGAAATGACTCCCATAGCTGAGGATTCTTTAATTTCAAATATTTTTGACCGCAGCACTGAGGCGAAGATGGACAGGGAAACGTATGACGCTAATGCTATTTCCGCTTGCGAGACCGAAAAAGCAACTTCCTTATCTGCGAGCACAGTTTACATGGGTACAACTCCACACAATTCAATTCTGTCTTTAAAAACTTCGTCCATCAAGAACTACGACTCAGAAGAGAGCGAAAATGACACAATACATATAAGCAAGGAAAGTCTTATAAATTTCAGACAAACTAGGTATAATGAATCGTCTCCTATAGTTTCAGGCGGAGCATCAATCGAAGATGTTCGATCTCCAAAGTTGAATCAACAGAGTCCGTTAATAAGAAGAAAAATTGAAAACACGCCCATTGTAACTGGAGCGTGTTATCCAAATGTGGATGACAGTAAAGAAAACGCCGTACCGAAAACGCCTAAACCTGTCCATGCATCTGCATGGGTAGTTGACATGGCTTCGGATTTTAATGCCACCGAATCAAGTATTAATACATCAAACTCCAGCTTGAATTCTAAAAAATCTAACGACAAAGTTCATGATAATTTAAAAAGCGAATCGAAAGCAAATAGTAGCGAAAGTTCTAATAAAAGTCGATGTTCCGTTGACTCTGATAGTAGTGAAAAATCTGGCCATAAATTTTATATTGATTTATCGTCTTTACCTGATCCTTTGCCACCAGAAAAACCGAATGTCATAGATAACAATTCTGAAAAAAAGAATATATTTTCTATGTTTATAGATTTAGGAGAAAAATCTACTCTCAAAGAAATGCCATCCCGTTTATCTTCATCTTTGAATAGTCAGAAACAGTCTCACGACAGTAACCACAAAACATCAAGCAAGACTTGCAAGAATCAGAAGACAGTAAACAATTTGAAAACCTTGGATGCGACCCCGAAATCACTTGATCCATCAATAAGTACAACAACATTCGAAAGATACGAATCATTGTGCAATGATCCTAACATAAGCATATCAGAAATAATCGCTATCCCCGAGGCTCCTTGTTTGAAAGAGAACGAAGAAGTTACCGAAATGGTGAATCTTAAAAACGATAAACATTCCAGGCGAATAAATGGAGACAAAACGTTCAATACTTATGTTATTCACGAGGAACCGGTCAATGAACCCTCGGATCTGTTTGTTAAATTATCCGATTTGGATAAACCGTTACAGAAATCTGATATATTCGAAAAAAATTGCTTCGAGTCAAGAATGACCAGGTCGATACCGGATAACAAATGGTCACAACAAACCCTCGGAGGATCTTCCAGGTCTAGTGAAGTGATTAGTTCCTTTCATTCTGAGAATGCGTTGAGTCTGAACAGGCTTTTTCCCCACCTGAAAAACGAGTTCAGTAGGAGCATGCCGATATCACTATCAACTAGAACAAGATCTCCATCAAGACCGACTGCATTGAGCGTGGGCGAGATGGATGATCAGGTTTCCGATGTATCGGAAATGAGTAGTGTACAAAGCAGTATATGTCGGTCTGTAGTCGGTAAGATAAAGGATGATAATTTTAAATATATAAGTCTGTTATGCATATAAACTATTGCTTCATAATTATTTTCAGAAAATAGTACAACAGAAGAAACTAGTCAAACTTCGAGTTTAATAGGTAACTGTCAGTCTCGTTTGGGACAGGATTTGCTTCGTATGTTCTTAGAGGAGATAGCCCCTGACGTTATAGTCGAAGTATCAGGAAAGAGAATTAAAGCACATAAATGTATTCTATCATCTAGGTATTTTTTGGATCTCTTTTTTTTTGTAAAATTGTTTTTTAACTAACGAGATGAAAACTTTATATAATATTTCCAGGTGTCAGTACTTTGCAGGTATACTGAGCGGCGGTTGGGTCGAAAGTGCTGGGAACGTCATCGTTTTACCACCGTAAGATAATCAAATAGCATTCTATCCATACTGTCAATGATTAATTAAATAAATTTATCTCATTCCAGGTTCTCATTTAACGTGGTACACTTCGCCCTGTGCCATATATATTCCGGTTTGTCTACTATACCCGATTCTATAAGTATCGTGGAACTAGCCACTATAGCTGACATGCTCGGACTCGAAGGCCTGAAAGAAGCTATTATGTTCACATTGAAGTCCAAATATTGTCATCACTTCCACAGGGTATTTATAAGTATTTTTGTTAGTTTATTTAATAATGCATGTATACACTATACTTCAAGAAATATTTTGTTCCAGCCTTGTCAAGTTTGCACAGCCGGTGTATTGGAATGCTTCCCCTTGTCTTCGGTTTATGGCCTGGATGATTTATACCGCAAATGTCTCAGATGGATAACCAAATACTTCTCGAAGGTGTGGCCAACCAAAGCTTTTGCCACTTTACCAAAAGAACTCCTTGATAAATGTTACCATGAACATGTTGTTAATCTTTCTTTGGAAAATTTTATTGACACTGTCTATGGATGTGGCACTACGGGTACGTAAAATAACCAATTCAACAAACACTAAATATGAAAGGATTTGGCAAAGGAACGAATCGATATTTTGTTTGCAAAGAAATGTTTGAAATACAAAAATTAAGTTATTGTAATATGTAATTTATTTTCAAATTGTTGAATTCTGCTTTTATTTTTAACCGAGGTAAATTTTAAATATCAGAAGAAGATAAAATCTTATTTCAATATTCACTAAAAACATGAAGAATATCACTAAATGAAAATGTATAATGCAATTTAATAACGTGATATTAAATTCAATTTCAGTGTCGTCACTTCAAAACAGTAGGTGGGCTGAGGGTGTAGCCCGTATGTGCAGGCGTCTAGTAAACGCGGCTGCACATTTCGCTGCTCCAAGACTACCGGCTGTTTTGGAACTAATATCTGTTGCTCCAGAGGCTCCTCAAACAGCCAAACAAGCGCTGGACGACTGTCTTGCAGCCGCCATTGAATGGGCTCCTCCTGATGAAACCTGCCGGGCCTACGCTTACTTATCGAATCTCGTCAAGCAAATCAGAAACCAACACCTTGCTAAGCCCGATCTGATATCTAATGGAAACCAAATCAAGGTCCCGGAAACCACCAATCTTTTATACATCCACGCTAGCAGTTGGAGGCTTCAGTGCGAAGTGGCCCTTGTTAGAGCAGCACCCAGGGTTGTGGGCACCCAAGCATTCAAAGACCTGCCATCTGATCTACGTAAACGACTACGAGAACTCGGCTGTATTATGTACGGACCTCAAGCCATACCGCTCACTACGTCTCCGCTACAGGACAGAAAATGCAAGAGCACTTACCACAGCAAACCTACTAAAATTATCAATCCTTCGGCAACTCGGAGTTTGGATATGGAGAAGGTGCGCAATTCGTTCGTACCCTACAAACCAAAGCCGATCACGATGACGGGATCAAAGGATAACATAAAAAGCAACAGCGAGCTTAGAGAATTGAAGAAACAAAATAAAACAACTGTCCCCAAAGTGAGGACTACGAAAGCCCAAGAAGAGCGAGCGAAGTTCAATCAATCTAAGACAATAACAACGTCTCAAGAGAGATCAGTGACTAAGCCAGCCACAACACGAGTCCATCCATTCGAGAATACAAAACCGAGATACTTACAACCACGTGTTAAAGACACCGAGAAGAAATTACCACCGAAGAAGCTGGTCAATAAGATAGTGTCCTCGAGTGAGTCTTCAAGGAATTCCAGTCCGATCCAAGCTCGCAATTTGCGGCCACGGGTACAACCGAGCGACAGAACCCACATGTCACAAGACAGTCTTGCGACGTCATCGAGACCTCGGACTGCGGAACCCTCCACGGACTCCCTCAGCGAATCACAAAACAGCAACAAATACGCTACGTACACCAAAACTAAGCACAATAAACAGGGCTCCGTTGAATGTTAGTATTTGATTATTTAAATCTCTCAGTATTTACAGCATTAAAATCATATATTTATTTCTTCCTCATTAAATTGTATAGGGATATATTTCGTTCAGTTTTTCTAATAGCTCTAAAAGTTTTATCCCATGTAACATGTTACAATACGTATTAACTTGTTTGTTTGCAGCGATCATATCGGCTAAATGTCAAGGCGTGTCGCCGTCCTCATTGCTGAATTCGGCCGTCAGAACGAAGATACCTGTGTTTCTGAACCAGCACGCGTCCGCTGCGAACAAACGTACAAGCCCAACGAAGACGTCGCGGCCGAATTCAGCGAGCGTAGTGCAGGCGACTAAGGACAAACGCAGGACTCAAGACAGAAAACTATCCGGTTCCCTGATGAATGCGACTAAATCGAGCTCAGCGAAAATGGTACCAAAGATATCTAAAGAGATCCACACGCAGCCAACCAAGTCCAAACATAGCAAACCGGTCAAACATCCGAACAGAAGTGATGAGCAACAGCGTACTGAGATACCGTTGATGGAACGCTCTGGTACGTTCTTGAAAGACGAACCAACATTTGGCGATAAAACTACGGATATTGATATAGATTATTAGCTTGAAGCTAAATATTTTTAATAGAGCAGTATATTCTTACACTATAAGGCCTGTTTCACACTATCGATGACATTGGATGAATGTTAGAATAACTATGTCTCTCCTGTTATATATAGATCAATCAAACTGATCTATAACAGGTATTGATATTAGTTATTTACTACTATTATGTGTATATATAGTTTGCAATGTTCTTAATATAAACCCCGCTGATATTTTAAATACGATATATTTCCATACTATCGGTATTTACGTCGACTTCGCAAACATTACAATATTAATAATGTACAATGTTTGTACAGTAACTCAATTGGTATGTGTGAAAGAGGCCTGATCCTAGACTAAATTAGGCATTGCTTTATTTTTGAAGATTATATTCTTGCAACGTTCTTAAACCGGTTAAAAATATATGTTATATAGTATACAGTAATTCGCTGTATACACAAATGTGAAAATACATTTGTGTGATGGAATAAAAAAAAAACAAAATAAGTTGTTTGTAGACTCGAAGTAGTTTTAGTATTTTGTTTTGGCACAAACTTAACTATCGTAACAGTAACATTTGTACCTCAACTTTAATTCTCAGCGGATGGAGTATCGAATGCCTTTCCTGAATTTTCAACTTTCCCTCTATGGGCGTGTATTATTTCGTTGACGGATTTTGTTTTTTTTTAAATTTTAATTTACGGTTACATTTTATATGTAAATAATTGTTAAAAGTGATATTATAGCATTTTCAGTTTATAAATATAGTATATATATATTAAGCTTATTAATATTGAAATTTAATTCTTGACATATTTTTACGTTAGACTTTATTGTTGTAATTTTTATTCGTACTTACGTCAAAAATATGTGTATTAAATAATAAAAATAATGACACGTTAGGATGAATATAAGGATGTTGAAATCTTCGTGACAGTACTTAAAAACGCTATGAAAAAATAATTAAACAACCCCTTGTAAAGGTGCTGGATAGCGATTGAGAATGCTTGTGATTAATATTATATTGATTTTGATAGGCTCCATGCTCGACTAATACATTTGAACGAAAGTCCATCAATATTGAGTACTTAAGTGTATTTTTTTTTAATTTGTCATTCAATGTCAACTATTGTCTCGATGTCTGCTAGTCTCTGGTATTTCCTTGATAAGTCATGATGTAGAATACATAGTATAGAATGATTTACTGTTACTAGCGACGAGCCGATAGCTTTCCCAATTTATGCTTATGAATATTACCTGTAGCAGCGGCCACTATACTGTGAATAGATGAAGTAATCGTATCATAGGAAATGTTACAATTTAATGTTTAAGTAAACCCGCAGTATTTAGGGATTGACCCTTAGAATGTACATAAATAAATGATTGTGTTAGACGACTTTATTGGGATAAGCTTATTTTATTTGAACCGTTGTCTTTTTACGATTTTTTTTTGTGTTTTATATTTATTGAATGCTCATTTTATAATAATCCTTTTGAAACATGATCTCAATGATGCTCTCAGTATTCGATTTTTTCAGTTCAGGTTTGCATCGGCCATAGTTGGTAAGGCATTAACCATAATTATTTGTCATAATAGTTACGTTTTATTACGTTCATTTTAAGTTAGTAAAATTATTCAGTTACTTTAAGGGGCGGTATATTGATAGTGAAACAAAAAATATACCACCAACATACAAATTCACGAAATATAATAAATTATATAGTGATTTAAATTCATGCATGACAACGATTTTTTTTCTGAAGATGTATATAGAAATCATCGCTTTGAGTTCAAAAAAAAAACAATCAAAATACAAGTTCACTAGAATATGCAGTTCGAATTAAATTTTGTAAAATCTAAAATGCTTCGAAATATTTTTTTTTTAATGTTTACATACTGTAAACGTTATTTTATCTCCACATAAGTAAAGTATATTTTTAATCAATTCATGAGTCATAAAAATCTTCTTTAAAAAAGTTGCATTTTCTGTCCTGTAATATTTGTTGTTGTATTACTGTAAGTCAGAATATTATATTTAAAAATGTAACATTGATTTTCATATACTGGTAATACCGTGTTTGCGGTATCATAAAATGCAAATATGAATTGTTAGTTAAAATTGTTTAAATATGAAATGAGTAATTTTATTTTAAATATTTATAATATAGCAATGCATTTAATCATTCAAACCGTTTTTCACTTTTAAAACCCGTTTCTTAGCTTTAGATAATCGTTGAGTTGTCAAAATATAGGTATTTTAGAAAACTCAATTTTATTATATTATTATAATGTGTTGTATCTAATAAAAAAGTTATTCTTAAAAATCCCATGCCAACTGAATGAAGTATTATATTTTCAAGGTTTGATTTGCCTGTTCTCCAAATATATATTATATTTAAATATAGCTACAAACAATTTTTGTGTCAAAAAAAAAAAATTTAATGTCATAATAGACAGCTTTGATATATTAATTTATTAACTATTTATAAAATCATTTACATTAGGAGGTAAGGGCCAGTGGGGCAACGGGTCGCTTTATCATCTTCGGTAGTAACGGCCTCTCCTCTCGAGGTTTTCCCAACAAAGACTTAAAAACAATTTGATATAATTTGTATTAAACTTTAGCTCAACTCGACGGTAAGGAAAATTAATATTATTTCGGCTAAATAATACCAAACATCTCTCGTTATTTGTTATTGGGTGAAGTTGTATCTTCAGACGAGTACTATCATGAAAATGAGTTTCTAAGGACTTTCCTATTGAAACTACTTTTTTGATCATGAAAAATAAATTTTTAATAATTTTTAAGTACTTATACTTTATTGTGAATTAAAAAATCCCTGTAGAAATTGTATATCAAGGGGGAATAAAGTGATTTAAAAATCAAAATCAATGTTCACTACATAAAACCTTTAAAATAAAAAAAAATAATCGTACACTACACATCACCGTACAATCTGATAAGACTCACCATCACAAAGTATGAAGACCATATTTGAATATGCTATAAATCAATTTATATATATCATTAGAACATTTGAAAAAAATTCATTATTCTTCTATACACGAATAAAATTTTAAGGTTTAGGTGTTATACTTATTAAGCACTGACAAAATTCCAAATAAATTAAGTAATTTATTTCGAAAAACGATACAATATAGCATAAAAGATTAATATAACAACAAAGAAATGGTATTTATCAAACACATCATTTCCAGTATGACAGATCGTTCGACACCACCAAATTAAATAATATTAACACCACAACAAGAGGCGCTTATAGTACTACAGTGTATTTTAAAAGCAATTTTCTCACTGGCTGCTATTTTTTTTTTTTATAACTATTCTATATTTAAAAAAACATACAGCGGAATTAAGTGACTGTCATATTGACAGCAATGCCACGAGACCTGTTATACTGTATACATTACATGGCAAATGTGGCCAGGGGTAAGTATATACTGAAAACAAAACCGTATAAAGTATATGAGTGCCAATATTACGAGGTCAGATCCATCAATATCAGAGTGGGTGAGGAAAATAATATATAAACTATCTGTTCGAATAATTATAAATTATAAACAATTAACATAAATAATGGTTTCATTGGATTATATAAAAAAAAATCCCTTCCCGTAAACTTCACGACGCATTCATTCCATAGTATGCTAAAGATATAACGTGGAATCGTACAACACATATTCATGCTTACTCCACGTTCGCACGGAGTAGAGTATTAATGTGGGTGTTAAAATGAGAAACGGGAAACGTTTCGTACGTAGTGACTGTGCGAACTTGGACTAAGCATAATGGATGCCAAGTAATAATATTCAATCAAATCAACTCGACGTGTAAATTATCTAAAACGTGTTAATATACAATAAGTATATCATTGAACTAAAATAGAATTATAGTATGAGTACACATATATATAGTATTGGTGGCTGTGCAAATAAAATAATATATATTCGGTTAAATAACTTTTTGCTATGGAAATTTCTCACCAATAATATAAGGCAGCTTTCCTAAACAATTCATTACTTGTTACATAGAGAGAATTCGTCTCATAAAACGAAGGTAGTCAATTCGTGCATTGTTATCGCAAGAAGGAAATTTTAAATAAAAATAAATAAATAAAAATAAATAAATAAAAAAATAGCGTGTAACACATAACCCAGAATAAACGAATATTAATTAGTTATAAATCCAATAATAAATTTTACCGGCCATCTATAAATTTCCTCAAAATAAGGCGATAATTACTCATGGCTTCTAGCATGTGACACTAATCAAATTCACAATACAAAGCTTATATCACGTCTTACAAAATACATGTGATCCTTAATAATTATGTAATGGATATTAATTAATAAATTTTTTTAATATTAAAATCAGATTATAGACATGTCAAGCCGTGATGTTATTTCTATGGTAACTGGAAAATGTCTACTTAATAACATAGTGACGGTGTTACTTTAACCTTACATCACTCAGTGTTGCTATATCAAAAAAAATAATAACAAAAAGTATATACGGGGAGTCCAAAACGTTTATTGTACTATATATTTTATTGTACTCGGTTTGACAAGTGAATTCAATTCGGACGAGCCTTTAATATTCATTAAAGAAATTCATTCAGGCATGTGTAAACCGCCGTTCACATTAATTTTTTTTTTCTATAAAACTTATATATCAATAATTCTGGTACACATTACACAAGATCGCATGACGATCGGTTCGTAAGACAGACGAGATATTTTCATAGAGTAGAAAGAAAAAAAAAATATACATATATATAGAAAAACAAAACAAAAGGTTGCGGAGACGAAAGATGAAGATTCAAAAACATAATAATTTTATTTAATTTATATTTGATAAATTGATGTACCAATCGCAAAGCTTCAACGAACCGAGCGCTTCAACACCAACATTATTAACGTATATTATAAATATTATGCCTTAACAAAGTTGTCATATTAAATTTAGCCGGTAGATTTCAATTTCATCAGATATCATGACACTCGTATAGAATTTAACTATAAATTGTGGTTGTTTAGGTTTTATAAATATTACAATATTTTTGTTTGACCTCCATAGACCGGGTCCTGTGAGCTACTTGAACTGTCACTTGGGTAAATTGATTGGAATTCACAGCTGACAATCAACATGTTACGTTTGAATGTAGATATAGAAAAATAATCACAATTGTTAACATGCATACATACAGATATATACATATATAAAAAAATAAATACTAGATATATTTTTTTTTTATTAAATAAATTGTAATGTTCATATGTTATATTAAATTTTATCCATAAAGTTAGAGTATGTTTTATATAAAAACCCGGTTCTCCCAGAGGCCTGATGACAAAACACGTCGCACTCGTTTAAGAAATTATCAGAAATAAAAACATCACTTGGACATGGAAGCTCTCAATGGCCGCTACAACCGGCTCGACGTTATAATACTCACAAATACTTTATTCATTATGAATAATGTTTCTTTCATACAAATCACAACGGATGCTAGTGTTAAATCGAGTTTGTTTAGGCTACCATTTGAATTCTACTCGACTCAATTTAATATATCTATCGTAACACAAGTGTACTATTTAGCAAGCGCATACATATATGTTATCCACCCACACAGCCCTCTAATATGATCTCAAACGATTGCGACATCGGCATGATACTATTATAGAAACAATATGTTTACAAGTTTACATGTGGAATCTTAATTATATGAAAAATTTACAACTTTACATCATATAGAGATGTTATCAGTTTCGAAATACATAAATACATCATTTATGTTATACTGTGACATTTTTGCAAAATTTTGCAAACTATCATCTTTATTATACGTTGATTATTAAATATTAATAATTTCACAAATATAAGATTACAAACACGTTTACATTAAACAATACATGTATGTTTATATAGAAATATTAAAGTGTGAAATCGTCACTTGCAAAATTTCGCAAACCACCATATATACGTTACATAGAAATTTAATGTAATAATAATAATAATAATCAAATCAAAAAAAACAAATAATCTTAATCATTATCATGTAAAAAATAAAAAATATAACAAAATGCTGAAACAATCCATCAACTAGATACAAAGGCAGAGTACAAGTCGGAAGAATACAAACGAGATACAAAACAATCCGTGGACCAAACAAGCAGACGGGGTGGGGGTTCGAGGGTTCGGGGGTTGGGAGTCAGTGGGTTTGTGGGTTATTTAAACCAGTCCTACATGTCACTCGCTAGTATGAGAACTATAAGCTGCCTTGTGTGAGGTTACAGTGGTGTTCACATGATGAACTTGCCGATGATGATGCCGAGTAATGCCATGGCTATGGCGGTGGCCACCCATGCCATGAGCGCCGCGTGTTCCGTCTTCTCCGGGCCGTACGAGTGGCCGCGCGCGGGACGGCCCTCACCGGCACCGCCCTGGTGCAAACGCAACAACTCCTCCTGAAAACACGTCACATTCCATCAAATCTTTAAATCGAAGAGAATATTTAGAAAAGATTTCACTGTTAATAAAATTAAAGATCTAAATTATAATGTCTCATATTTATTCAAACATACGACGTACAGTTTTTTTCCTATAAAAGCATTTTACTTTTAATCAATAACGTCATAGTTTCTTTTGCGTGTGAGTCCTATATTATAAATTCGATACCGTGAGTAATTATTCTCAAATATAAAAAAAATAATTATGAATAAACTGAGTTCATTAAAAACATTATATTTTCATTAAAAAAAAAACTGGACACTTTCAATACATTTTCCCCCGTGTTAAATCACTTAAGCTGTATGAAGATCAGATATTGCCATCAAACAAAAATTACCCCATAGTATTACCATTTTAATGAACAAAACCAAAATGGGTAAGGCAAATATTAGTAACGTTCTGATTTATAAGCAAAAATAATCATGTAATCTCTGTATCATCAACAACCGAAAATTATTTTTTTTTTTATATATAAGACATCGTTGACTTTTGTAAATAAATTGGGTATTAAACGTTAATAATTTTTTCCTAATCGTTTCTAATAATATATCCAAACGGACTGTGTTGGGTATACACTGTACATAATACGCTAAAATATTTTGTCACACAACATTATTCAATAGTTCCTATGGCTCGTCGCACGTAACTAGACCAAGTCCGACCCAGTTAATAATTTCCAGTGTCATATTAATGTTGTCGAAGCGAAACTAGGATGAAACAACATACAGGCCGGCAGACCGTGACGTTTGCATGTCGACGTTTATATAGCATTCAGACAATATGAATTTTAACTATATTCAACCGCTCGATTAAGTGTCAAGTGCAATGACTTGATCAATTTCAAGGGTGACATTTCTATATAGAACACACAGTAATATTGAAGTCTTTCTCGTTGTTGAAAACCGTATATAAAACCTCTTTATAAATTTTCACTGTGACTCCAGTCTCGATACGAGTATACAACTATTTGAATCAAAATAAATACTATTTTTTATTTATACGATACAATACTGTATACATTTCTTTTATTGATCATACTCATGGTTACATTCAATCAATAAAACAATCAGTACAGTGGTACCACCAAATAGAATAATTATAAAAATTTAAATTTCAAACACGTCGCAGCACATTACAATTCGTTTTATATTAAGTTGGTTGTAAAGCGTTTGTTAATATGGAAATAAAACGAATTAGCGCAACGATTATGTATTACATTTCATAAGTTAAACGTATGACAAATATATATATATATAGATATATATGTACATATTTGTTCTGTTTATAAATAAATCACGTCTGGTTGTATGAAGGGTGTTTTTATATAATGGTCTTTAGTAGCTATCACTATCACACGCCGAGACAATCACGGTCCGGTCATAGTGCAGTCTGTTCTGAATGACGTCACACACCGACCTATCGTACTGTTGCAAATACATTGTATTTAAAACATCACATATATAAAATCAAGTATATAAGTGTCGGTATGTGTTCGTCCGTGTGTAGTATGTATGTTGCTCTAACTTAATTTATATAAACACAAAATATATAAAATAAACATACATAAATATGGGCTTCGTGAATGGAAATTGTAATGATTTTTCGATTCGACTGTACTACTCCTGTTAAGACACTATTAGATTTAAGTCTGTCACTGTTATACAACAATCGCTTGGCAACATACTCATAAAATTCAACATAGCAATAGCATCTAAGAGAAAATAAACAAAGCATGAACATCATTATAACAAAACAATAAAAATATACGCAATCATTTGACATGGAACAATTGAAATCAGTAGGAAAAATTACACAGTTCTTAATGTATTAAATGTTATATATTGCTATATAAATATAGGGGTATGACAAATCGGGAACCGAACCCAGCACAACTACTAGATAGTTATAAGTCACGCCAGCTTAATTCGCTTATATAGCTCAGGAGGAAAAGGTATATGTGTAAGTTATCATTAAAAACGAGTTAAAAAATTTATATGTATTATAAAAAAAAAAACAACCGGTATAGAAGATTGTCTTCGGCGTGTGAATGTTTAAAAAACGTTCTCTCTATCAATATTTCTGGATATATTGAACACTTATGTAATAATAATATGTGTATAGTAATAATGACATATTTTTCTCGACCGGTAGGTATAAGTCATAAATGGCCTTTCATGACGTGATTTATATAAGTTGTTACACGTTCAGTTGAATGTGCCTACATATTGCATCTACAGTTAAGCCATCTAGCTCGTATCTACACGCACCTAATCCGTCTAGATTATCTATGTAAACAATGTCAATACGTTCCAATTTTTATAGATATATATTATAAAGCACTTTTGTGGGTATTCATTTAGCCGTCGGGAGGGGAGGCCCGTGGTTCATGAGTGGTATCTTCCTGACGGAACGCAGTGGCCATGATGGCTTATACTTCACAATATTATATATATTACACAGTATTAGCGAATGAAGTGATTCATATGGTGTTTCAGTAAATTTCTAGTGATGTACCGCGTAAAGTCGCACCAACGGTTTACCGATGTCGATTTAATTTTCATTGTTACGAATCACGTTTTTTTACGGAGCCGCCATCCGTTTGAAAATAATTTTACGTCTTTATTTATTTACTTTTTTTTGTTTTGTTTATATATATATATATATATGTACTTTATTTTCGGCAGTCTTTGCTGAGGATTTAAGTCCATGCAGAGTGCACATATGAATCATTGTTCAGTATCAACTTGGACATATTGGGTCTCGGGTACATGTACATGCAATGTCGGAAATAGCCCTAAAGTAGATATTAAGTTCACAGATAAACACAGAAGCTTACATCTATACATCATGCTGGTTATCATCGCAGAACAGAGGAACATGTATTTGCAATCGAATTCATACAATCAATATCAACGTATACCCCACCTCACGTCCTATGATGTAAGCAAGTGGCAAAAGTCGACTCAACCTCCGTTTTAAAAGATGTCGAACAAATAAAAGATAGAAAAAAATATTGACGAAAAAAAAAAATCCCGGAAAAAAAAACAAACTCACTTTTAATCGGAGATTTTCGTGTCTTAAAATACTTTCCTCCTCCCTCAAATGAATGACTTCATTCGTCGCCTTTTGCAAATCGCTTTCGAGATTTTCAGATTTTTGTAAAACATCCTGGAAATATAAATAAAAAAAATAAGGAGATAACAGACAGAACATAGCTACCGGATACAATAATATAGATGCAAATAAAATACAAAAACATGCACGGTCAGGCAAACATCTACGCACTATAGGTACACATATTATACCGTGACGCTACTCGGGTTCATGGATTTTATTTTATATAAACAAACATTCATTTCCCTGTTATATTCAACTAACCTAACTTAGATGTTAATCAGTAAAAAATTTTCATATATTTTGTCTCATTAAACGCTTTTGATAAGAAGAATTATTATTTATTTTCATTAATGGCGCGTGATGATATTGTGGACGATTGTTTAATGGTGAGAAAAGTATATATATTAGATTATATACATATAAGTATATATATATATTTATATACATATATGTATATATATAAATTGTACCGTCGACTGGTTCACCGCCGCGTCCGGATCCCGTCTGTTCGATTCGCTCTGGACACCGTCAGAGTCCTGAAATATATCAACATGCCAAGCTTCGACTTACTTTAAATACAGCTGGTTACAAACACCATACTCAATTTACCGAACAAACATAAATTCCGATGCTGTGGTAGCCCGAATCACATATGCATCGTAAGTTCGGTTTATTTTATATTTTTTTTATTAAATGCAATTATTTATGATATGACATGATGATAAAATGTTTATATTACAAACGAGCAACTAAAGAAATAAAAAGCTCGTTATATAAAGAATTGTATATAATAATTCTTCCTATATATTATACATATACATATATATATGATATCTAATTACAATATAATAATTACCTTCACAGCTGGTTTTGACTCGTCGGCCACAGCCACCCTCTTCTTGGTGACTTCGTTCGCCGCTGCGTTGTCACCGGAATCCTTGATATGGAATGTACATTTATATAGAATATTATAGAGATAAGATTAATAACATCCCAATGTTCACTTATACTCACATTAGCGCTTTTCACTTGTGGCGTTTCAAAGACACACTTTAATTTATAATCCATGAGCTGTTTAGGATTTATTTCCTTCCACTGTGAAATTATAAATAATTAATTAAAATATCTAAACATTGTTTAGTCCAATGTCATCATCGCAACACCTACCACTTGATCTATGTTAATTTTCCCCTCTGGAGCAATAACACTTTGCACCATAAACTTGTGTTTATTTTTCTCATTGGACTCAACATTTACAGGTTGAGGGGTAACTGAGAGAAATAACATTATATTACATATAAATAATTTCAAATATTATATTTATTCCATTAAAGCATTATGAAAGATTTACTCACTAGCTATATCAACTTTAGATTTTGGATCCAAAAACCCTGAATTGGGTCTCACACAATACTTCTTGGGTGCTGTTGTCTTAATTTTAAACAACACGGTATGATCAGTTGGATTCGTCAGTTTCATATAAGTAGTGCATCCCATATCAAAGAAGCCTGAATAATCAACTAAAATAAACAATTATTTCCAATAAATAAGTAGTCAAATATTATTAATAACCAAAAAAAAAAATGTTTACCAATAGTTTGATAGTGCAAACAAAGTGAAATCCTACAGTTTGTAGTTCATTCATTTTTTATATTACATACAATGTGTAAAACCAACACAATAGTGATGTTGTTTGTAAATTCGTTGTATCAATATTGAATCGTTTATTTCAAACAAAAATAATGTATTGCAAATGTAAAACTATTGTTACGAATTATCTTGGATATTATCAAGTAATCAAAATTTATTACAAATTTTTACTAAGAATATATGAGTATATTCTCTGTAACTAACATAGATTGTATTTATATCAGTAAAAATTTATCTACAATGGAACTACCATACAAATAATATTATAGATTAAACATTTTAAATGTTTAACACATGTTTTTAGCAATGCATTTGTCATAAATAATTATCTCTTATATGAAATCCCGTCCTGTTATTAATTTGGTTGGATATAACTTTTTGTGGAAGGTTTTGTATGACCTAATAAAATCAATCAAATGAGTAGATTCATTTTAGTTGAATATAAAGTATATATTCTTATACTAATATTCCTAGGAAAATGTCATTACAAAATAAATTATAATATTTAAAAAAAGAAATCCTTATAGAATAAACAGGATGTGTAAAATATTTCATTTTATCAGTTACATTTTTGAACATTCCTTCATTTCCTGAATTGATAAATTTAATATTAAAAAAAAATTATTAGTGTGTTTTGTTTTTAATATTCGGTCTTCTCAAGTTTCAAAGAGATTGACTAATCCACTAAAAGATACATTGATATTTACAATTAGTCACAGTAAAACGCTTTAGATATTTCAGATTACAAAAATGTTTCTAACAATTAGTTATCACATTTTTATTAAAACCTCCAAACATTGCCATTAAACAAAATTAAAAACAAAAGTATTATTCAACCAATCCATTAGCAGTTTTAACTTGTATATTAATAAGTAGCAACACTAAACATAAGTACGATTATAATTTTATTTTGCAAATCTCTTTCCATATGTCAAATCGATTCATTACAATAGCATACAATGAAAATTTTTATGGGCTACCAATAACATTGCTCATTGCTTTTCAATTAAGTAGTCACAATTTTGTTTTTAAAGTCCTCGAACGCCTTACTTTCATTAGAGATATTAAATCCACATATGATTTTTCACAATAATATACAAAATGACTAAAATAGAAAAAATTTACTATTGGGTTGATACTGATTGAAATTTTTAACATTTATATGTTACTGACAACTATTTACAGGAATGTAAAAACATATATCGATAGATTAATTTTGTACTTATATAGCATTTATAGTGTTGAAATGTTTATCCTTTAATTCTCGAAAACTTGGAACATGTTATAGTAAAAATTCACCGATCTATTCAATTAGATTATAAAATTCTTTTGGCTTACTCAAATAAAAATAAAACAAGTTTAACAATTATTAAACAGCAAATAATATTTTCCTTTTATATATTTTGTTGTATTATAATCATTGTTCTGTTCAAATTAAAAAAAATAGCACATTTGCAAATTTGACATATGGGGCAATAAGCCTGGGCAGCCTCCATCAAACACAATTTTGACATTTAGAAGTAACATCAATATTTTAATCTAGTTTTGGTTTGATTGTATTTAAAAAACAATGTTTACCATATATATATCTTGAAAGAAAAACTAGGTTGCCGATGTTAGCAATAGAATAGAAAAAATAATAAGTACATTTGATATATCAGCTAGCCAAGTATAATTTTATCCTAGAATGGAAAACTACCCAACGTTACAGAGTAAAGTATAGCAAGTACGAAGAAGTAATAATATACACAAAATATCGCTGAAGCAAAAATTTAACTTCCTTTAGCTAAGGGCTCTTACATTTTGTAAGGGGTGGGTAATTCATTTCTAAATTTGTGTAATAAGATAGTTAAGAGGCCTAATATTGTTACAAAAGGTAATTAGCTGTTTTAACATATGTAACAGTACTAAATAATGCACAACCGCACCCTAACAAAATGCCGATATCTGGAAATAGAAACTCCATTTGTCAGCAGCTAACACGACCTACACGGCCAAGTTGTAATGCGGCTATTGCAGTGTCATAGCGAAAGAGAGAAAAATACTCACTTTTAAACTTCAGTTCATTTTGCGGCTCTATAATTAACACTTGGTTAGGCATCTTTAATTAAATATTGCAATACTTCTGCAAAATCAGAAAATCAAGTTAAAGACAATTATGTCGGCCGAAGCTAACGATGAATGACGAATTTGACTGTGTAAGCATTGCGCATGCGTTTTCTTTCTTTTTTGTAGGCACTTTCAGTGCTGCCAACGTAATCTTATGAAAATAAAAGGGCATGAAAATGGTACCTCCACAATTATTTTAGAAAGAAGTTCATAACAAAATTTTTATTTACGTGGTAATTAAAACGTTAAGTAAGTATTTTTTATTTGCTTCATATTTTAATGAAATATATGTTAACAATGTTTTGATATTTGCGAAAAAAATATTAAAATGAATTACTCCTTCTTATAAAGTTGTAAAAAAATAATACTATGTTATAGTTGGAATATTTTATTTAAAAAGATAAGTATTTTTATTTAAGTCATACCGAAAAAAGTACAGTCCCGGCTACTTAAATTTTACAACGGTATTACAAGTATACAGAAAATCATATTTTTAGATTGTCATTCTGTAATTGATAATACATAATATCAGCTGCAACAAGGCTGTATAAAAATTCCCTTCAATTTGAAATTTAAACTCATATGGGCAAACTATTAAATTGATTTGTCGTCTTATATTAATTACGGATGTAATTTTAAGAAAGTCAGAAATCTGGATTAAATTAAAATAGTTTTAGTCTATAATATGAATCTTAAAGTTCTAAATAAAATTACATTTAATTGCTAAAATTGTAAATGTCAGTGATTGCATAACATGCCAGGTGAAATATTGTTTTAAATATGAATTACTCGAGTGTAAATTTATTAATTAATACAAGTCTCAAAGTCGATCGAAGCTTGACGCAAAAACTGTCTAACATATGGCATAAGGGTTATGTTTTGAGTAACCGTTATCAAATAAGATGTATTCCTTTAAAGTCGTGTTTACACATTTCTCATGCAACTAGTCAATCACACAAAGAGGACGTCCTTTTGTCACCGCAAGAGGTACGTGAATTTTTTTTCTTATTCATATGATAGATAATCTTCAATGGTAATCACAGTTTCAGACTGCAAGATTTTTCCAGTAATATAAATTAAGTTACATAGGTATTATAGGCTTTTTGAGTTATTTGTAAGGAATTAGAGCGAATCCGCTTCTGTTTGAGGTATTTCTTATTTGTATATTGGCTCTTTATATTATATCATCATTAGTATGTAGTAATTAAATATGTTTTGATGTGTTGTTTTTGGTCTCTAGTAAAGAGTAATACTTATTCTAAAAACAGAAATATTACAAAAATTGCAATTTTAATACCAACCGGTGTTGACGGTGATTTAATAAAAATGGATCATTATAATTAGGGTAATCAAATTCAATTTGAATTTGAATTTGACTAGAAATAATTCCATTGGTTTTTTTAATATTTATAGTAGAATATGGAAATGACGAGTCTTTTTTAAAATTCAAGAATAATCTTGTAGGATGAGATCTATGTTTCGGATATACATCCAGTACAATCATAATCACTTATAAATTTTGTGTTAATAATTGCTTTATTCCTTACGAAATAACTATATTACATTTAAAATAACCAATTTACATCAGCCATGCTATGAAAATGATATCAAAATTGGAATTGTCCTTTCAGAGATCAGACATGGTTATTTTAATATAACACAAAGACAATCCAATTTTACTTATTTGTATACATTCCCAACAATTCAAAAACGTATTCTAAATAGATTTTTCTCCCTTAAAATGTTCAAGGCAAAGTTATTAGGCCATTTAAAAAAAATCCCCATCGACGCCAAACAATAGCTCATTTCAGAGTATGTTTTATTAAAATATTGTAATTACGAATAAAAAATGTATTTTCATAAGATTAACAGATATAATTATTGATAATCCCATAAAAACAGGTAGTCTGACAATGTAGAAAATGAGCCATACACATAATATGTCTCAAAGGGTCTAAAACAAATATTATTTTGACAAAGAAACCTTTGTTTAAAATTTAAAACCAAGTTGAAAAAGGTTTCATTTTGTTCTTAAAGTAAGCAAACATTTTATAGCAAAAGTTTCAATACAAATAACAAATAGTTGTTATATATTCTCAGGTTTCAGTTATTCTTCGTAAGAATGAATTCACAAAAGACTTCAGTTACGGCTCTGTTAAATCTTATGACTCAAATCAATTGCCATCTAATAATCCCATCGAAGACACAAGAAATGAGGGTTACTCTAAAATGGTACCAGGTAATACATAATTCCTGATTATTTAATGAGTTAGTGTCTAAGACATATTTCTTATATTATTAATTATATTATAACACAAACTATATAAATAAAATGTGTAGAAATCAAATTAGAACTCTGTATTTTTAAAGTTATTATTTTGTGAATAAAAAACATAAATATTAAAATTAAATATTTTAGAATATATATATTATAATAATATTTTCAGGTCTACTAGTTGGTGTTTTCGATGGACACGGAGGGCCTGCATGTGCACAAGTTTTATCTAAACGTCTCTTTAAGTATCTGGTTGCCGCTCTTATGCCTATTGAGACACTAAAAAATTATATAAAGCAGGAACCACGTGCACTCATTGTGGAAACATTTAATGACCGAGTGAGTGTTCTCATCAATTTATATGAAACAAAATACTGTCCTGTAAATGTGTATTACAATAGTAATAATTGAAAATTTTTAGGCTGAAATTGTACAAGATCTGAAGGAAATATATGACAAGAGCTTCAATGGTTTTCTACAGAAACTTATTGACAGCAATAGGAGAGAAGTTGATGTGTCAGCTTCATTAGAAAAAGGTATTTTACAATTGGACGAGGATTTGTCAATGGAAGTGTTGGAGCCGTTTAAAGAAAACGGTACAATAAATAATAAGACATTATCTGTGGCTTTGTCTGGTGCTGTGGTTTGTGTGTCATATATAAACGGACCTCACCTCTATGTAGCAAATGTTGGTGATTGCAATGCGGTTATTGGAACAATCAATGAAGATAATGAATGGTCAGCAAAGAAAATTACAAAGGAGCACAATGCAGAAAATCATGATGAGCTCAAGAGAATATGGAGTGAACATCCGGAGGAGGAACGCAGAACTGTTATCAGGAGGGATCGCCTGCTAGGTGAACTGGCACCATTAAGGAGTATGGGTGACTATAGATATAAATGGAAAAGTGAAATATTAACTGACATAGTGGTGCCATTAATTGGTCAGAAGGGTGTTCCAGCCAATTATAATACACCGCCATACTTGACAGCCAAACCAGATGTGTTTTACCATAGATTGACATCCAAGGACAAATTTATGGTGATAGCCTCTGATGGTCTATGGGATATGTTGACTCCGTTGCAAGCTGTCAAGTTGGTTGGTGAGCACATGAAGGGAAAAGTGTTCTTCAATCCACTTAAATTGCCAAAGAATAATATACAATTAGGTGACATCAATGAACTACTGCTGCATAGGAAGGAAAGTTTGAAAAGTAAACCAAAAGATAGGAATGCAGCCACTCATCTCATAAGGCATGCTATCGGTGGTACCGAATATGGTGTCGATCATTCAAGATTGGCTCATTTACTGGGTTTATCACCAGATGTGAGTCGTATGTTCAGAGATGACATCACAGTCACCGTAGTATATTTTGACTCTGAATATCTCAGACAATGTCCAGCATAATCTTATAATGTATAAATGTAGTTCCTTAAAATCACAATTCATGCTCCATAATGGTTATTAAAAAATATGTTGCTATTACGTTCCTAAAGATATTGAGTCATATTTTAACATTTTTTAACAGATCATTTAGTTAGTTTGTTACATGCCATTTGTAAATTATAAATGTCCGTGTCCATATTTATTATTTTAGTTTTTTTTTTAATATTAGATTTTTCATGTGTGCTATTTAGTATATCTTATATTGCGAGTGATAATTATTTATTTTTCAATTGTTTTATATATTTTCATATTATCCAATTGACAAATATAACATGATGCCCATTAATTGATTGTGAAAGAATACTTAATATAGTGTGAACATTTATTTATATGTGTATTACATTAAATTACTTAATATTTGAAATTATTCCATTATTAAATTGAGATTAATAATAATTAAATAATGTTATTATCGAATCAATTTCATATTATTAATTCTTTAGAAATTTTCTCAACTGTATGAGGTGCTAAACTTTACTCTTAAATTAATGTGTAGTATAACCTGTCGTCTTATTCTGAAATATATGAAATCTCTTAACTATTATCCAATTATAGAATTCTTTTTTTAAATAGAATTGAGATATTTTTTTTATTTTGTAATATGTGTTCAACCATTCAGCCAATTTGTGTATATTCGAATTAAACTGTCTACTATTAATAGAATTTCTCTTCAACTAACATTTAAAGTTGAAAATCAATTTTTTAACATCAACATTTATGTATAAATTCTTTAACTTCTTACAAAATGTAATAAAAAAATGTCCTTTATATTTATTGGTTTAGGTATATTTTATATATTGGAACAGTATAATAGAATTATTAGTAAATTAAATCTGTAGTTATTAATGTTTTCATGTATGTAATATGTTCATATCAAAACTCCAAAGACAATTTTTATTCTAGTTTTGAAGACTCAGATCCGAAGTTATTCAGCCAATTTTGAGATATCGTTTCTATTATTGGAATTTTTCTGAATCATACAAACAAATATGAGGGTGTTAAAATAATTGTAAATTTTTTAACTAGGTACCCAAAAATAAACCAGTTATATGTCTTTATATGCTCAATCCGTTACACTCTTTGAATTATTACAATTGACTGTACCTGTTGTGAAATGAAAATACGTACTTAATTATTTGTTGATTTGTTAACAGACTCATGATTAGGATACAAGTAGTTTAGAATTAAAATTTTTTGTCACTTATAATATTGCACATGTATGATGTTTATCTTTTGTGAACTCGGTCGACGAATAAAATGTTTAGAAATTTGAATGGTTGTAGTTAGTTTATTAATTTATTAGTAATATTATTTTTTTTCCTTTAAACCCTTTAACAGCGTTTTATATGTCTCAATCAAGTTTGTCACGAAGTTCAATATAATTCAATAGCATCAATGCAACAATTTCAAGCAATGAAAATGAAAATCGTTACTCCTGGGGCCCTACTTATTTAGTATTAAATAAACAAACAAGCGTGCATTATATACACTTTCTTACCTTACTTCTTTCTGAACTCTGGTCTGCTTCAACTTTATTAATAGTTAAAATAAATTAATTAAATTACTCATACTGTCTCTTTCAGACGATGCTAACTTTATAGTGTAGTGTACATTCTCGAACGGGTTCTCAAGTTACATACCTCATTTCTTTCTTACATTTTCTTATAGCTATTGAAATCTCACATTTTCGTACTGTCAACTGTTTTCACACAATTTGTTTTTATAATTTGTGTACGTAAATTGTATTTAAATGTTTTTGTAATGTCTAAAATTATTATCATGAAAATTTGTCGCATAAATAATAAAAACGAGATACTCTTCAGTGTTTGTTTTTTATTACTTCTCCGTGTAGATTTTCTTAGACACATTAATAACATGGTTTTATTCGTATTGATAATGTAAATGGGAAATTTAGGGGGATGAAGAATTGTTTGGCATTCCTTCATGCAAAACTGCTGAACGTACCCAGTTATAACTAACATAGTTGTAGCTTAGACACCTGAATAACATATAGTGGTTTCATAAGCATAAGCATGGCACGACTAAGCTGTATTTTACATGAAGTCACGTCACAGATTATAGATGGTGCTGCCAGTAGGTTCCTATAATATATATTTAATATAATATGTAAGTATGTGTATTTTATGAATTTCCCTTTAAATTAAATTCCGATGTCCGTACGGACGAAGTCGCTGGACATTAATTACACACTAAAATTGATCCCCATTATTTACAGGACGCTAGTATTCGTACCTTTGCCATAGCAATAATTAAAAAATTACAAACATTAGGACCGGAATAGAAAAAATATATATCTTTATTTAATACGTGTGTTTTATAAATATGAAAAATTTTCAGAAGTTTTTTCATGGATATTATATATCACCATTCAAAGCATTTTTATAAAAAATCTTGTAATTCTGTCCCACATTAACTCTGTGTCAAATTATATACGAATCTGGTTTCATACAATACAAATTCGTAGAAACTGAGAACATATTTTTTTACAATTTATAAGATGTAAATAACTAAATAAATAAAAGTTTTGAATTTTTAAAGGCATTAATAATAAAGTTAAACTAAATTTATATAGCGTTAAACTAACACGATATCCACTTAATGAGAAAAAGACGAGAGATGACGTTAATGATCACAATACTTATACAGCGTAACCAATCAACGACTTCTGCTTTGTTGAGACCATTACGTATTAAGAGGTTCTATTATGTTCCAGCCTTAATAAAAGTCATTGATAAATTAGATCTTAATGTCGAGATAAAAAGGAGAAACAATTGAGTTTTGATAAATTATAAGTAATAGGGTACTGCGAGTTATTTATTGATGTAATTAGAGTTTGGCCATTATGAATTCTAAGTTAGTTATGTATTTAGGGTCCGTGAATCTGAGATGTTAAGAAAAGTACATACCTACGTATTACACCAAATTTATTGCGCGGTCATTTCCGAAGTCCTATCTTGTTGTACCAGATATTATTAAAATCGATATAGCAGTTCACCGGTGAAAACATATAAAGAAAAGGTTAGATTATCTTCTCCATTCATAATATTAGCTTGGATAAATATCAACAGTATACGACATACAAATTGATCCTTAGAAATAGTGAAATCACTTCCAACAAAACGAGCGCCCTCAAGACCTATTTGATTAAAAATTTACAATGTTTTTCAATTTTAGTTACAGTTCTTTTTATAATTATGCTTTTTTTAAAATTTAAACCATGTTTTCATCAAAAATACTTGAATTCAAATTCAAATGGAAAATATGAACGAAAATTTAATCGACATGAGCCGTATTGAGACCTGCAATCCGCAACCTCCCGTAAATCTCGTTCTTGTTGCTTCAACACTTAAGATATAAAAAAAATTTAACATACAATTTTTTCTTCTTAGATACATGCATAATATATTTTTAAAGATGATATTAGTTCCTTACTAAGAAAAATATTTTTTATTAATTTACAGAGATTCCTATGTTTAGAAAAGAACTCATCTATTTCAAAGTTCTATAGAACATTATCATTATTATCTTTAGCCTCAAGCTTTGTGAATTATCAGTAGGTAATTCATTGTGAAATAAACGAATGCTTTTAATTAAGGTATGCTCTTTATATTAAAAAAGTTATATTGCTTAAAACTTCGCGTTGGGTTTATTTTTGGGTTTAAACTACATCAACTGAAGCGTCACGATTAAAAGATAATACTGTATAGTATATATTAATTGATTTTCAGTGGAAATTAGGTAATAATAATATTAATTACGTGCTAATGAGATCGTTTTAATAAAAGACAAATCGATTTCAAACTCTTTATTAATAATCAAGTATATATTAAAAGTGAATAGTAGGTACTATAATATGGAGTAAAGTAGGCTAATAGTATTTACAGTGATATATAAAGATTTCTACTTATGGAAGGGTTATCCATTGAAATATTTAGGGCAGCGAACTGAAGGAAAAAGTTTAATTTATAGTCTAAACTTACACCTAGACATATTTTAGTACAGGTAATAAAAAATTGCTTTATGATTTAGTACTGTGTCGTTTAGTTATTATGAATCTATTTTATAATTATTATCAATTTTCAAAAATTCGTCGCTGGATCATGTTCAACGAAACATTTTTTTTTTCTCCAATGCATGTAACCTGTCTCTAATGTTTTTTATTACCTGTAATACAGATTAAATACACAACAAATGTTATCATTGTAATACTACACATTTAAAATTTTCTGCTTAAGTGAATTGTAACGTGTACATTAACATTTAACTACATCTAACAATTACAATGAAGGTAACTTCATTCAGAATCGATTAAATTTCTAAAAGAGATGCGACCGAGTAAAGGTTAATCTCTGACAACACTGAAGCCTATTGGTATTATATAATTTGTAATGCTATATTTTAACAAACTAAAATTTTTCTTTACAACATCGTTATAGCATACAAATTTTACTATGTGCTTGATACTCGGCACCTAAACACAGATGTCAATCGTTCTTCTCTCAGTAAACACCAATTTGTAAAATGCTGATATAGATGTTTAATCATTAAGCGTACACCGATGTTGTATAGATTCAAACCTTATCTAAAATGTAACGGTAAATATTTTGGTAAGAATGTAATATTCAGTTCGCTGCCGTCGCGAAAGTGAACTCGTTTAATAAAGTTTCCAAAAGTTTAGATAAAATTTTGTGTAACGGAACATTAGAATTTCGGTTTGAAAATTGCTTCTTGAAGGTAAAGGTTACCTTTATGGTTTATGCCTCTAAAAGTATGTTATTTTAAGTTCATAAGTTATTTAATTTTTTTTTTAAATCAGACAGTGTCTGTGCACCGTTGCTACCAAAGAGTTAAAGGTTTTTAGACATGATATAAGAAAAATATTATGTTTTATGTAGTGCGTATATTTTAAATAAAAATCAGCCTCAAACAGTAGCATTCCGGTTCCTTTCTGTTAAAACTCACGCAAGATCAAAACACTTACACCTAGTTGAAATGCACAGCCCTAAGAATCTCCTACTCTAATTAATTACGGAACGCATTTTAAAGCTTACATTGCTGACAAATTGACTTGCGAAAGTACCACAAAAACAACGGTTTACCGTTTTTTTTTTAAATTAATCGAAAAGCTGAAAACAAAGGCGCAAAATAAAAAATAATGCGAGTGCGCCTAAGCAAGCGATGGGGCTCGAGTGAAATATAATTGATGCAATCTTTATAATATGATGTTTTTCAGACAACCATATTCATGAGTCACATATTTTGAAAGAAAGAAAATGAATTTATACATGGCATAGCTATTCTAATTGGGATAAAAGTTGTCCAAAATGAATCTTGGGAATATTTTTCCGAGAGTTAAATTATCAGAGATATTCAAGGCGATAAAATCTTTAAATTTGTTAAAGTTTTTAAAACGCTGACGATTTATTAAATCTGTTTCGATTTTAGATGAGACTTCCATTTGAGACATCCTATAACAATATAAAAAGCTAATGTTGCAATCGTCACTTTTATGTTACGAGTAGATATTGGGGTAATTTTTCTATAATTTTTCGATAGCATCTTATGACATTTAAATATAATTGAGTACTGTTAGTGTAAGCGTTTACATTTGGTAAAACAAACTGATTCTAAACACACCGTTACGTATCTTCCGTGAACAATGCTTTGTTATCTGCCAAACTTTTTATGTTCATCTTTCAATGATTTCACTTCATAAACTGTCATCTCTACTTTTCATTTTAAACTTACGTTTAAATTTTAAAACCTAACAGATGTCAGTTTACGAAACTAAAAAAAATGTTACTAAGCATATTCATATTTTTTTTAGTAACTATAGGGTAGTAAAAACCCAAAACAATTACGCGTCATTATTTAAATTTATATTGTCTCAAAATATAAATAATGTTAATTTAACCCGTTATCAGGTAATAGTCTAAAAAACCTAATTTTAATTAATTATTCAACAATCAACAATTATTATTACTATGTTGTTATAACATCTCATATATTTTTTTAAATTTTGAGTTCCTATGTGTGGAATGCTTAGAAAAATGTTAATGACGTCATCAGCCATTTGTTTATAATAACGTCATAGTGACAATTACATAATTAACGATTACTGTCATTTTTTTCATGTTTGTCCTTTTATATTCATAGATAAAATTTACGGAATTGTTCCGTAGAATAATCATTCTACGCTATCAGCCTAGAAGTAACTTTAAAACTTTGATAGTTTCGTCAACTGCAAAAGTCACTGTGAGGCCGTGTATTGCGAATGTCTTCATAACTTTGATCTTATTCTGATAATAGTAATACCGATTGTTAAATGAAAATAGATTCGATAGATTTTCTCAGTAGTACGCTGATTTAATATCCCGAGATACGAAGATTGTTTTCGTTTTATATATCTTGTTGTTGCCTCCAGCAACGGATGGGAAGATGAGATCACTTTTGCCAAAACGATGACATCGATTGAATCGTAAATGATGTTACGATTAACATTGGCTCCCACGCCAATCCTCTCACACGGATTTATCTCATTATTTGAAAGCTTTTAATCGATTACTCAATAAACTCATAATGTATACGTTATTTAATATGTAATCCTTGTTTTGCCAACATGAAAGTTTAGACGCGAGGATCATTACAATACATTGCAGCGAATACCACACACCCTATATATTATAGCTGTTGCCGAGAGAATATATCAAGGGTGACGGATGAACTATAATATTCACTTGCTATCTCATAATAATAAATGCGATGATATTTTTTTAGAGTAAGTAAAAAAAAAAATATTCTAATACATATTTAGGAACAAAAATCTCAAATTTTTTAATTAAAGCGGATATTAACTCAAAGCTGTTTTTATTTAAATTTATCTTCTTAATTGTTAGCGAGTCGAATTTTTCCACTGCTTTTAATATCCGTCAGCCATGCATATTTGAATATCTTTATAAATAGTACAATCCAGTAAATCTTATCCGTGTCATTTCTATAATTATCTTCAGTAAGTATCATATACATATGATTTGTTCAATACATACCAGTTCGTTTTGAGATTTTCAAAGATGTGTTATACCAAACACCAATGTCTTAATCCTGGGTTCTTAACTCGAATTAGTTATTAATTGCAATTATATTTAAATTGAGACGAGAAAGTCAAAATTGTTTTATATATTTTGAAAAGATCAGAATACAGCTATGATATCAATGGTCCAATTTCTATCAAACCATTCGATAACTGATCGCAACACTCAATACCCAAACGCTAAACATACTAACAGCCTCGCAATTACAACAATTCATATTGGCAAATAAACAAAATGAACGTATGCAGAAATATATAATATACATAATTAATTACCGCTTTCAGGGGAAAATGAGAAATCCGGTGAGAGTATAACCGTCGATTAATCACCTCCGAGTGACAGAGCCTGTACAATACGGGGGTCGGCCTTGCTGCCTTCGCGGAACTCCTCCAAAGTGAGACGATCGTCGTGGTTCTTGTCCATCTGATCGAAGATCTTGTCCACGCGCTTCTGTGGTGTGTTCTCGTCCTCCGGCTGGGGGGTCTGACCCTGGAAATTCAATGCTATGATTCAAACGTGCTTTTTCAACCACGAAATTTGTTATAGTCCTGAAATATTTGTCATATTTGGTAAATGTATGATTTCAATATTATAATATGTTTTGATTGAAAAAAAAAGTTTTATTTATCATCAGTTTGAAAATTTTACTTTTTTTATTTTTTACCGAATACCTGTTTGAGTTGTTCGGTTTGAATGAAAACTCTTTAGTAACTACAAGTAATTACGACCACTAATTACTATGAATAGCTATTTTGTGGTGGACGCTGCACGAAACCTTTCAACAAACGAGTATTTTCTCTATTGGAAACAACTGTAGATATCGTCTGGATAATCATTATAACATGCTTTTTACGTATCTATACAGCAACAAACAGTTTTGGCTGAAGACACAAGTAAAGTGTGTTAGAACATAACTTTAAATTATTATAACAATGATTCCATACCACCATCTGGTAGATCGCGTCAACGATGTTGTACATCTCGTCTCTCGTTATATAGCCGTCGTTATCTACGTCATAAAGACGGAATGCCCCTGAAATGATCATCGTTTGTAAACAAAAATAGTTTCATAATTCTAGAAACTATCGACATTTTAGTTCTTTAAAGATTTAATACATCAAATCGAATGTCCATAACAGGATTGCTCGGTCATTTAACGAAGTGTACTTACAATGTAACTTTTCATCAAGATTTCCTCGTGACGTCACCGATAAGGCTCGTATAAACTCCTCAAACTCGATCGAGCCATCCTTAAAAAACACTTATTATCAAAGACTTTTATTTATAAGAAACTCTCTAACAGATTAGGTAAGATTACGGAGATGAAAATTATAAAATGAATGGTAAATAAATTTCTCTCGCAGTAAAATTTCACCTGCGTCCGTGGATTTAATGGATAAAACGAGCAATAATATATTTGAATCCAAGTAAATTTTAGTCTGTGATCATTTTATTGAAAAATGTATTAACATGCTATATAGAATTTATCATCACATTAAATGAAAAGCAAACATTAATACCCTTTTAAATAATGCAATCCATAGAGAATAAATATGCAATAAAACTAAAGCAATAAATGTGTGAGATCAACAAAATGACCAAAAACTGTTTTGGGGAGCCATATGATCGGATTTATTGGTAGAACGCAAAATGGAAATGTACCTACTTGTATGAGCTTCATGAATATTAATGAGTGACCGTGATGAAATAAAGAACATGAAAACGTTGATTTAATATTCAAATAACTTAACGTTTTTAGATATATAATAGAATTGTGAATAACTCACGTTGTTTTCGTCGAAGACCCGAAAGACTAAGGAGGCGAATTTGCTCGGGTCACCTTGAGGGAAGAATTGTTTGTAGATCTTTATGAATCCCTGAAAGTATTAATGAATAAATTGTTATCATTGTGCTTATCGATGACGTATCAAATGGCCGGATATAAATGTGAATTATATGGAATCTAATATCGTTATATGAGGCCAGGGTTGTTAAATTACTGAATAGGTATTGACAGTACTTACCTGCTCAGTGAGGAGGCCGTTAGGACAATCCTTCAAAAAGCCTTTGTGCCTATGTAAAGGAAATATTTTTCATGAATTGTATGTAGTATCATTGGATTAATAAAATTTCTATTAGGTTAAGTCTAGTTAAAGAATATTTACATATTAAAATTAGCGTCATACTCACCAGAGTCGTATTTCCTTCTCAGTAACTGAAACAAAAAAAAAAAAAATATATAAATTTCTTAAAAATACTGATAACTTTCACGTTTAAATAAGTTTAAATAGGCGTGTCAATTTTCTGTATTTATGATGTAACATTAGTGATACATGAATTTTCATATGATATTCGTGTTCGTGTTTTCGTTAAAAAATAAATTAAAATAAAACCAAAAACTAGAAAGTTTGATTATGGCCGTTAAGTATTTAATATGGTTTCGATTGGAAAAGATGATAAAATGATGATTATTGGTCACATATAATGTTATGTAATCGCAGATGTCTTTTTGACAACACCATTAATATGTTAAATGCGAAAGTTCGAATGCTTGCTATTCCATTTCTATAAACGCGTTTCCAGACAAAGTTCTGCAGAGACATAAAATATTGTAGGATAACCATTACTTTTTATTTTCTTTGATGTAAAATAGGAGTTAGACCCGAGGTGAAGTCGTTCTTTACGTTTACTGGAAGAAATATGTACGTCTTGTGCGAGTTTTTCTATGGCTTAGCTCGTTTAAAAAGTTGATTTAACTTTGAATGTGCAAAATAGAAAATGTTATCTTTTAATCAAATCGTTGATAATTTTCTATAAAGCAAAATATTTAGATATAAAATTTATTTATATGTCTACCAGTAAATTACTGTGATTTCATGCAAATTCAAATGAAAACTTTATTTTATGACTTTACACTCGGATTTAGAATAATATCTCCTGCTACTTTTACCCAAAATGTACTGACACATAAAAAGATTATTTAGTAAACTAGAAATACATAATTCGGGATTTCAATTTATTTTTGATGTAATATTTTAATTCAAGAATATAATGTTTTGGTGAGTTAAATTTTTTTTTGTTACGTTAAAAAAGCGGAGATTATGTGCAGACGGGCTTAATAATTTATAAGCAAAGGATAAAGGCAAAGTCTGGCTTCATCTGTCATCAGGTTAAAAAGTTGGCAAGTCTTTTGAATATTTAATTTTGTGATTCAGATGCTTCTACAAGAAATGCATGTTTCATCCCTTAAAAATGATATAAAATAATAATAATAATAAAAAAAATACGTCACGAAAGATTTAAAATATTGTATAAAAATTCCTCTCCTCGAGACGATTTTTTTTATTGTTCTGAATCTAGAGATGAAAGAACAAATTGCAGTCGAAAAATGTTGTTCATTTAAATGTCATTGTCATATATTTTTTGTTCTTGTCCTACTTATACCTTAATTGCAATTTTAAATGGAAAAGATAGGTTTAAATTTATTTGGTCCTGCTATTATAAGCTTATAGAAAAGTAAATAAAATTGGACTAAAAGTGTTTGTAATGTATTCATTATTTTTTACTAAGATAAAAAACAGCGACGATATTATCCTGTTTAAATATTAAATATGTTGGAGGGTGCGTCAGAAGACGGCAGCGTTGTTTATAACAATTTTATGAGTAATGTTTAATTTTTACAAAAATATTATATTTCTGTCTCCAACACACTTATTTAATGTGTTAAAATGTATCCTGAATACTTAAAAAATAATCTCAGATAGTAAAGTACTTCCAAAAATACAAAAATATATACGATTATGTGTAATTGTTTTAGCGTGACATATTTCACTGCGTTCACAAAAACCATATAATGGAATTAAATTTTCTTGAATTCATCTGAATTGCTGTAGATAACTAAGTTCCTCGTACCGTAAAAATTTTAATTTGAAATAGCTGACGAATTATCTAGAAGCTAGATTGTACAATTAAATTAAAGTATTTCAGCTACGCTACGCTACTGACTAATAGTAATTTATCACAATCAATTTACCTAATTAAAATATTATTATTTATTTAAAAAATAGTAAAAATAAAAACTTGGTTAAATTTACTACTCTATTATACCAAAATGCGTATTCCTATATAACATCAGTCATCATTATAAAGTTTGATCATCTGCATTTAAATAATGTCCGCGTTTAAATTATAAATTAAAATGGCTGCTCCGTAACATCTAGTGTGCGGTTTTGAGAAAAGCGTTAAGCGTTTTAAAATTTTTATAGTTACATTAGAAACAACTATGAATATAATATATATATGTAAATAAAATTGCTTTTTTCATTAAACTATTCGATAGTAAAATTATTTGATAGGTATAAACAAGAACTTTAATAAATGTAATAAATAGAAACTAATATGTCCACAGCCTAAGATGTGAGGACGGGAGATTGAATTAGAAACGCTTGCTTTATGCAAAATTATCAAACATAATATTTAGGCCCGGTTTGGGGAAAGTTTTATATATAGCTTTAACGATAATATTTTTTCATTTGCGTTTTGACACCGTGAGTCCGTGTTCGACATGTTCTTGTTAAAGGTTCGTAAAATTTTGGAAAGTTTGAAGTAAATAGTGTAATTTTTTTAAGTTCCATATGTTTCTTCTAGGTAGCCAGTGTAATAGCAGTGCTTCAGAGTGTCCAAGGAGGCTATAACTACTGGAAACCAGATGTAAGGTTGGAATTACCGGCCAACCCTAACTTTGTTCAACAAACACAAAATGGATTCTCAAACCCATTCGAACAAAAGATATCCTCTTCATTATCGTACAAGGATTATAATTTTTCTCAACAGCAGAAGTACAGTGATATAAGAAATAATATTCATAATTACCAAGATAATATTTTACATCATAACATCAGAACAAATCCGACTGATACGCAGTTTGTGCCAATAGGAAACGAAATGAATTCTAATGTTTTTGCGGGAACAACTAACCGACTTTTTAGTAATAGCAACGATGCGTATATGCCTTTATTGGGTCAGGGTCACGAGATTCTCACACATCAACCGCCAACAGCGATAAACGCGCAAAACGTTCAGAATTTACATTTGGTACCTAATTTAATTAACGCTAACAGTAACATAGCTACAAAATTTGGATTCCAAAATGTTCACGTGCAAAATAATTTACCAATGAATGTGAACAATCAACCACCATGTAACGGGCAGAATAACCAAAATTTATTTGAAAATAGTGCTTCATCATCAAGTTTTCAAAGTGACGTGCCTAAGTTTTTGAATTCTCAGAGTGTTTCAACTTATCATAGTATATACAACCCGATTGATTTAAATCCTAAATCTCAGGATATTAAAAATACATCTCCGAGTGCATCACAGGGTTCACCAGTTATAACGAAAAACATTTATTTTCACGTACCACCCCCCGAGTTTGAGGAGCCTCCAATTGTACCGGCAACTGAGCAGCCAAAAAAAACCTTTAAGATCATATTAATAAAATTGCCAAGTCAGTCTAGAAACACAGCAGCATTGGACACGGCTTATAATAAATGGGGTGTTAGTGACGATAAGACCTTGATATATGTTTTAGTGAATAATCAGGATAAGTCTTCTCAATTGCCATCATACAGACCCTCAGAACACGAAGTCCTGTTCGTTAAATATAAAGGAAAAGATGACTCGTCGAAAGTATGAAGTCTCTATTGAGAGGTATTTGTTTAAATAAGTAAAGCAATGCGAACTCTTCACTGGAATTACCCTTATAAGATATAATTCTAGATTCATTTTGATTATGTTAATGTATAGTGATGCTATAGAGTTATAAAAATGTGATTTAAGTTCAGCAATGCTATATCCATAAATATTTATTTATAATTGATATTGTCTTTTAATTCAATTGTATTTTAAATATTGAGTGTTGTTAAAAACTACTTTAATTTTATATAGTTATATTGAGTATTAAATATTTAACGAAAGGTATGTAAGATATTCTCGGAGGACATTCTGAAATGTGCTAGAAATAATAATTATAATAGTAGTTCAGCATACCTCTTAATTTGTACATTAGTTGTAATTGAAATATCATTATGTTATATATACTTATGTTATAGTATGTTTTTCTTTTTAATTACCTCAAATAATGAAGGATAGGAACGGAGAAACAAAATAAATTTATACGTACGTTTTTAATTTCGAGACGGTATAAAGGTTGTTTCCACTTGGATAATTCTGACAAGTAATTAGACACCAGATGCTTTAAGACAAATTACAATATAACGATTTTAAGAATAGAATTGATTAATTACAACTTTATGTCTGTGGGAGTGCTGGAGTTAATGTGCGAATAAAATAAAAACAGTAATCCTCTTAACAAATTTTATGTAATAGGATATTTCGAAATAACAAACATTTTTCTCACTAATGAGTTTTTAGGCCTGGCTCTTCACACACACAAACATTCCCTTAAAGCTCTAAACCATATAATATCCAGAGTAATTCAAATATCTTATTATGTAAATGGTATTTTTAATTTTATTAAAGTAAATTGTGATGTTAAAAATAAAAAATCATCTATAGTTTTAGCTGAGCATAATTTTATAATTGTCTGTATTAAGGGAACTTACAATTGATTATAATTTTTTTTTACTTCCTATTTCATAATACTTCCATTAAACCACAGTTTACGGGCTATTTTAACTTCGATTACAGGTCAGAAAGCGTTTCAGATAGAAAGTTTAAATGGTAAATTTTATGAGACGGTTCTTAAAGACATTAACTAAAAAGCAATTTATATAATATGAGTAAAATATCGTCTAAACATATAGAGAAAGAGACATTGAAGACGTGTCATTTATTGTAAGATGTAACCAAAAATACAAATGAATTTATACAATAGGACATTCAAAACCAAGAGCCATCTTTGTTTGTCAATAACTTATTAAAAGCTTAGTTATATTATGTGAGGCATGCAATATAAGCGGCTAGCGAGTAAAATAAAATAGCGATCGAAATTACAATCTTTTAAAATTGACTCTATAGTACACAATAGTGGTTAGGCGAAGGGAAAGAAGCCATTATATAATGTCTTACTGCGAGAAACTCCAAAGCAGAGTTATTTTCCTTTTTAAAAGATTTCTCCCAGTCATTGTTGTTAAAAGCTATTTTTATCTTACACAAATAAGGCTCTTGTGTGTGGAGCTGACAAATAATAGTTGCATGTAATTATTAGTTTCGAGTTTAAAATTTGAATTGTAATCGTAGCACTGATACCGTAACATAATATTCGTATTGGACTCTTTTGAAGATTTACGCAAAAACATATTTTGTACTACATTGTATATATTTGATGGAACTCTTCCTTTGAAATAAATATACTCGTATTCATGGAATTCGTGTTTATCGACTAAGATGAAAACGAGTTCTATCGTGTGTTGTTCAAAAAATTATACGTTTCAGAGGACTCTATATACGACATCGCAATTACAACAAGATCGTCGTACTTTGTCACTATATAGATATCTCGATCATTATAATGTGTATAAATATTTTTAGTCTTAGCATCAATTTATTAATTTATTAAGACAACGTTCTAAAATCTAAATGAACCATTAGAAGTAATGTCTGAATGACCTCATATAATAAAAAAAATAACATTTTCATATGATCCAACTGTCGATATTCGACTACAAAATGAGATCTAAGATTTTCGCGAGTTTTATTCATTTAAATGAAACTAGTATTATTTTGATGTACTACGGGCAGACTAGCACCGGGCAGACGCCTCGTCTGCCCGTGATCACGGTTGCTGCAAAGTAACCGAAACGTCGGGATTATGTAGTTTTTAAATAATAAAATCCTAGTAGTATATCTGAATAATACTAGTTTCATTTTAATTCGACAACAATTTAATGTAATTTTATTAGTTGAATAGAAATGAAACTGAAACTTTTGACAATATTGATATTGAAACATTTTTCAGATTTAGAGATAGATATATATATTTCTTTCAATTAATTAAATGTATCTCTAAAGCATTTTATGTAAGAATATATTTAAATATTTCTTCATCCTATAAGCCTTATCGATGTAAAAATCACCTTCATTTGTTAGTTTATTTTTAATAAAAGTTGATTGAGTTTTCGCTCCACTTATTCCTGCAAGAGTAAGTAGATAGATTGATAGATATGTTTCCGAATAAGTTTTGACAAAGCTATTAATAAATGTGAATTATGGGAATATGCATAGATGTTTGTTGCCTGTCATACAAAAACTGCTAGACAGATTTTGATGGAACTATATAGTGATGTAGCTTAGAATGACACCAGAATTAGACGTAATTTATTCCTCCATTCTGTTTAATTACCGCTCGATCCGGTCATCACTGTTGTATGTAGCGTTAGGTCATGTAACGTAGACTATACATAGACTGTCAGTTAACATAATTTCTACAGTTTTAACGTAGATTATACATTCCTATCGGAGCATAATTTGAGGTTTCAAGCGGACGAATTCACAGACAGTCCTAGACGAAGACTGTAATGTATATAAAATGCTTAAGACAAACCTTAATAAAAGATGAAAGTCAATCTGTAGGTCAGATGAAATAGAATGTAATGTCTGTTATGTGATTTCCGGTTAAAAGAGATATAACTACGATGTGAGATTCAATAATCTAATAAACAATTACAACTCAAAGACTCAAAACTGGAAGAAGGGGGACGGGCGAAGAAGTATTGTTATCACAAATAAATATTGAGGAGGAGTTGAAATTCAGATAATTATAAGAACTGATCAAAACGTGTTAAACAATTTTACTCTATAGTTCTATAGAAGTTTGTTAATTCGTATTTTTTTAAATATATTTTTTTCATGTAATTATATCCTTCAAAGTATAAAAGTTTGCAAATTTAAACTTCATCAGTTTTGTTTTTTACTTTGTTTTAACATTACTCGCTAGTTGGAACAACATTTTTGTATTTTAGAATAAATGAATATATTTTAAAAACAATATTCACTATTAAACATATTAATGTTGGTATTTTGAGTTATATTTGCCAGGCCTATAGCCGAGTTTTTCTTGATGACGCTTTTTAAATTCATTGACACTGTTTTGATGCAATTCAATTAAAGAACCTAGTTTAATACCAAAAGCTCGACAATGTTTTTTAAATAGTCTAATTCATACATTTTCCTTTTAAGAAGTAAGAGCCTGGCAAGCTTAAAATGACGCATTTTTTAATCTTAAATAAACGCATGTGTATTACACATTTAATTTTAAAATATATTTATGATAACAGTAAGATTGATTTTTAAGATAAATTAGTAAGAACAACTTCTACTATCCGATACACTGATGTAATTATCTATTTAAAAAAAGTTAAATGTCCAAGTTTACTATATTTACGATAAGAATATGAAGCAAAAATGGTCGTTGGTTGGTTGGTGAAAGGAGTAATTGCTGTTAGATCTGCGGTCTTGACAGCATATCAGGATAGCAGTCACATATTTATGTGTATTGCAAGATAATGTACACAGTTTAATAATAACTGAAACATACATAGGTATCTACTATAATAGTCCTAACACAGCAGTTATTTTATCGAAAATAAATTATATGACGGTAGTGTTGAATACAAATTTTTATTCTAAAACATTTAGCAATAACAGAATTGATGTTGTAATAGAGATCAATTGTAAGATAATAACGAATCAGAGAAGTTGGTAGATTATTTTTCGTTATCTACATCTCGTTCAATTAATATACTATCTCTCTATAAAAGCTTTTAATATCATTTATACATTTATTTCTTAACATAAGATACTTATTTAGAAATTTATTAGGTCATTTTTTATTAGAAAAATTCTTTAGTTCTACAAAAGAGATTTTTAGTTGTTATTACGACGTCGTTAAATAATAATTTTAATGTTTGTAGTAACTGTCTCTTTACTAAGAAAATAGGGAAATAATATGTGATACTTAGGGAGTATTCCTTGAGTCTTCAACCAAGATATTTTCAATGTATATTGAAGAGTATTTTCTGAACACAACTTATTTATAATAGTTCCGTAAGTATTCAAGATTTCATTATTTTTGCAATAATAGTTAAATATTCTATTTCCTCAAGGACTTTTCAAGTTCAGTGGGACGTTAATTCCTTCAGTGGAAGGTGTAACAAAAAAAGCCCCTTCTTCGCATGACCGACACACATTGAAAGTATTATCTTGTTTTCCAACTTAAGACCATCCACAGAAAGAAGCCCAAACTTTTTGCTATCAGACATTGACTTATCACAGAAATAAAGTCGAGCTTTGTTTGAATTCGTTCCTACCAAGAATCTCACTTGAAAGTTATCCTTGCTGAGAAACACTGGGCTTGCAGAGACACCTTTGTCTTTTGTTCCCAAATATCCACTAATTATCAGAAAGTTACATACGCCGCGAGACCATAACCTGTCTTGCTCCATAACGAGATTTGGCCTTCTGCCAAGGGAAATATTTTAAAACTAACAAAAGAACCATCTCTATTATGTTAAATACAACCTAAATAAAAACATCCGCTTTCCCCATTAAAGACAACTTGCTAAGGTCAAGGGTTTCGCCTCCAGGGAGGTGTTTAATTCTTCTTAATTCCCATTAATTGAATAAAAAACTGCTGTAATTCCATCTCTCCAAGGGATCATTCTAGCCTGGTCGATAATATTACTTAATTGCTTATAGATACGTTACACCCACGTTGTAAATTCTAGCCTGCGTAGTGATAAACATATTCCACTAATTAATTAAATTAACCTTTACTCTTTACGAATATAGCACATTGTATATAGTAAGCTTCATTACTATCTACAAATTTAACATAAAATACATTTCATTAAGTTTCCTCTATACGAAAATATACTAAATATGATAAAATATGAATAGGTGATAATTTATGAATAAAAATTGCATTGTACGTATATCAATAATATTTTTTTTTGTTTTGCAGTTATAAATATGTTAACTAAATTGTCTTATCTATAAATGTTTTCGAGCATATGACAGAGGACTACAATGTATAATCGTATCTAAGATTTTCTAAGTACACTTTTAAAATTAAACTCTGTTTATTTGTACATGTACGCAATATCTACGTTGAACTTCGGATGAACTATCGTGATCACGGTCACTGTAAATTAAAGGAACGGCCGTAAGATAAAAAAAATAAAAGTAGGTGTATCCGATAAAATACTTTCATTCCAATTTCAATTTTAACATTAATGTTTATAACTAAATTACGAAGTTGTTTTATTGTATAGAATTCATAAAAAGCGTGGTAAGCAATCGTCATGTATTTCAATATACAATTTAAATCCATACAATAAATCGAGTTTTACTTTGAATCAATTCAGTCTTTTTTACTCATCACTGTTTGAAAACTTGCAATCGCAAGTTTCAGTTGTAAACTCGTTTGTATAAGATGTAGCTACGTTCAATTTATAGTTAGATTAATTGCAAGCAACACTAACTGTATAGTTTGTAAGTTCCTATTTCAACCCCTTCTAGAGTTTACAATAGGGTTTTTTTCTTAATATAACCTTAATTCTGTTTCCAAAGCCAACGAATAAATAATTTGTAACCAAATCCGTTGATTACATACAAGTTCTATTACAAATTGGGACATCCGAGACAATTGGCACTACAAATTCATAAGACAGAACGACATGTTTATCATTTCATTTTGCAAATGTTACACTTTCATGAGAATCCAATCTCCCTAATAGCTAAATGATTTTGATACGCATGTTGGTAGCTGTATATTCCCAATTTCCCATAAATCTAAAATGTATCCAAAAAACCATAAAAACGTTGTCAGGAGAATTATAATAAAATACCGAATTGTTTTACTGTGAAACCAAGACAGGCGTTAAAAATATATTATTTAAGTACATCTAATAGAATTCAAGATGCGTATTTTTATTTCGTCTGGGACTCTGTGACGTGAATGTTGTCGACTTAACTCGTTTATTTTTATGTGTTAGAAAAAAATACTTCTTTTATATAAAAATTTAAAGATTCTGTTTTTATATATATTATAATACAAAATAATAATAGTAAATATGTAAGTTAATTGAATAGTATAAGAACACGCTAATTTATTAACGAATCCAAGATTCTTATTCTGCCTTATTTTACGTCAACTTCATCTATTCTACATATCCCTTATTTAACCCGACAAATAACTCATCATTCTTTAGATGTCTCAGAAAAACCCCTTTCAGTGTTTACATATATCACGGAAAAACGAAAAGGTAAACAAAAATTGGTTGTTTAGAAAATAGGTTCTTTATCATAAAAATAACATAAGCATCCAAATACGTCGATATCATTAGTTTGAAATTACAATAAAAAGTATTAAAACTTTGTTTTACATGTGAAGAAATGTATTTCATTGATCATTTTATGATCACACGATAAGCCGAGCTATCAATCATAGTGTATTGTTCTTTCTAGTTCCTGGAAAATCAGGTTGCAAAAATTTTCTCATTCTTGACAAGCTATAATGAACAAGCATACTGGATCCTGGGGCATTCGTTTTTACTTTAACAATAGAAGGTAATAGAAATTGTCTACAGATTACAATAGACGTGATTACATCAGGTACAACTATGTAGGATTTAAAAAAAACACTCGCTGGATTTTTTTTTGTAATCAATTCAGATTTATGATATATTAATACGTTATGTGAAGAATACCGTTACTAAAAACTTAACCCATAACTTGTCACGAGATCCAAACTTGTTTCTGCTTAGCATGCACTCGAATCGAATTATATTAGTTTAGTTATCCGAACATACACAAATAGATTAGACAAAATAAAAAAAAATACACATAAAAAGTGATGCTTTTAAATTGTATAGTTTAATCTTGGGGATATATTCTCTCAGTCGATGAATATTAGCAAGTTTGAACTGTCACATACGATTTTTTCTCTTAACAATTTGTTATATCGGAATAAAACATTGAAATACTTTATTCGTCTAGTTTTAGAGATAGAATAAAATTGTTATGAATAAATTAACGCTTTGAATAACGACTGTTAAAATTAAAATAGATTTGTATTTAGAATCTTGTGATATTTAAAAAAATATATGTTCAATTAGTATGTGAAGAGTTTTACGTAATAATAATTATATAAAACACATACAATTTTAATATAAATAGCAATTAACTGGTTGTGTATCTTCATATCATATAAAGGCAGGCGCAAAATAGTTGTCGTTCCAGATCTAAATGAAAGTCAAAAGTAAGAAATATTATCTGTTACATGTTGAAAATAAACCTTATAAAATCACTGCCGCTCTGGACATTTTATTTACTTAACTTATAAGAGGAAAATATTATGTTAGTACATATTCTTTCAACATAACAAAAATAAAAAAAAATTAAACTTTACACAATCATAGTAAATAACAAACGAACGTTTAAAGAAATAAAAGATTATATTATGATATTTATATCTCACATAAATATTGCACATTGTAATAGTGAATAGCTTATTTTAACTATTGTACACGTAACGAAATCTCACTGTACCAAACTAAGAAAGATAAAAAACATTGCGTACGCTATGTTGCATATTACTGAAATTTCTACGTTAAAATAGTTTATTTAACTTAAGTAGCAAACTAATGATAGAGTGATATATTTTAATTGACGACTTTATGTACCTTATTTAATTTCAAATACCTTATTTAATTTCAAATATTTTATCATAAATAAAAGCTGTTGAACGGGTAAATTTCCAAGAACTTTTATTAGTTGGGGCAAAATAATTTTGTTCCTCGAAAATTTTAATTAATGTATGCTCGGACTTCGCATCACAAAATAAGTCAAAGCAACGTTATACACTATAACATTTGTTGCTATTTTATATTCTGCATATAACATTTTAATATCGCAGATAAATAAATGAAAACTGAAATAGAACACTGGTAACTGACTGGAAAATCGGAATAAATCTTTTTTAAAAGAAATGTTTATTAAAATATATATACTATAGAGTTTTAAATTGAAGATCACAGACACAGTGTCTGTTCATTACTTAATGGGATAGATGACCCAAAACTCCTTCATATTATTACGATCCCAGTAACATATTAAATTGAATAGGTTAGACTTACACCTTTAAAGAAGCAGTAAAATCGGGAGGCGTAAATTCAATGTTACGTCGGATTTAAATATATTATGTACTTTGTAAAGTGTGTTTTAAGAATAAGGAAGGCGAGTATTTTATTTGTAATGAGACACCTTCAATGTAAAAATAAGCACTATTTTCAACTAAACCTATTTGCAAGATGCTGGGCGTAAAATATAAAAATTTATCCTTTCACAAATATTTTTATACAAAATGCTCGGAAGTGAGAAAATAAAGTGTTCTTTAGTTCATAAAAAATGCGATGAAATTAGTTTAAATTTACGTAGGTAAAACAAAATATATATTTTTTCTGTTTCGTAAATTGTATTTCTTCGGGAGCTTTAGAGTCAGGTTGGTCATTTTAATGAGTTTAGTTAAAGTGCATTGCCCAAAGCTAACTATATTAAATTACACATTTAAAAAAATTTTATAAGAATTAGTTTGAAGTGATTTTTTATCAAAAGTGCGATAAATTCTGTTTTCAAAATTCCCTTAATAAAATCTCTTACAAATTGAGTACATATGTACCCAATATATTTACTTTATTGATTTTTACGGATGAAATGAACTATACTCGTGTGTAAATTTTATAATTCTTAATCTATACATTAATATGGCTATCAAAAGGTATCGATCTAATGTATTATATGGCTTTATTGGATTTTTTAGATGAATAACATCTAGCCACAACACACAGGCTATATAAATGATGATTGAAATCCCTCCAGTCCGCGGTTATGGACGTAATAATATCTTCATCAATGTTTCATAATCCAATAACCACAAATAGAGATCGGATAAATTTGAATAACAGCTGAAACTGTTATTCATAATCAATGTACTGATGTATTATGATGTACTTAGACCGTTGGTTTTGAACTGAAATTAAAATGACAATACGGAATGTTATTTCGCTACGGATTATTATGCATTAACTATTAAACTATAATTAACTAAATATATATATAAAGTTACATATTGTTTAGTTCTTTATATAGATTTACGTTTAAAATTAATAAGTTTCGGACAATGTAGGTATATTCTCGATATCTTGAGGTTACGTCGAAGCCGACGAGAGATGCAGTGTTGAATATACTTTAAAGTTTTGACTGTCGTGTAATTGCAGTTCCGCCAGTTTATATTAACAATTCCGAGAGATAGAATTTTACAGTATAGAATTACTTGCAACTTGATACATTTACTCGACACTTTATTTAATGGTACGCCTCGTGTAAGTAATCTGTTAAATTGTTGTTGTTTTGCCTTGCGAGGAAAATATCTTATATTCAGTTAAATTAACAAAATCTTTTTCATATACATATATATACTATTTTTCACATTTTTCTCTTTTGGGACACAATGTTGTGAACTATAGGGATGTGTTATTTAATGAGTTCTTAATTTAAAATTTATATAATAACGTCTTTTTACTACCAGTATCGTCAGTTCCTTGTTTGAGTTGTATCTTTTTACAATCGAGTTGTTTCTTTAAACGTAGTTGTTTTAATGTGTCATGATGCCATTTGAATACAACAGTTGTATGATACCAGCATGTTTATCTTTTCCGACTAAACCTTTAAACATCCTTACCCAATATTTTGTGTTTGGGAACAATGCAAACAATGCAGTCAACATGTTTCTGCGTAGTTTCTATACGAGTGGCGTAAAGTTAGGACGTTTCAGGATGTTATCACGTTCGGTAACTAAAAAAGATGTAAGTAAAATTTCCGTTATTTTCATTTGTTTGTCAATAATAAAAAAACTGATTTTTTTCAGTGTGTAAGAGTTTATTTCACGATTCTACTCTCATACGAAGTTTTTTGTGTCCCGATTAATAATGGCTTCACTGTGAAATTCAATCGCGTATCTGCGAAGGAAGACGTCAAAATGAAATCTTTCGGTGGTCTGTTCGTGAAGGTACCGCAAGATGTGACTAAGGATGAAACTCAAGACCTTCTTTCAGAAGCCATTGTGCCTCGAATAACGGATATGAGAATAGGATGCACGAACCAAATAGCAAGATTGTTATTACCTGTGAGAATACCTATGGAGTTAAATGATACGAAGACGTCTCATAATGCTAGTTTTAACTCACCAATTATAGATAAAACATTAGATAATTATAAAATTATAGTAGCAGTTGCACCCAAGCACATCAAAATCGGTAAAGGTGATGCAAGGGATTTGTCGGTTTATATAATCTTCCACGATGACGAAGCCGCGGACAGCAATTCCATAAAAATGCCTTCAATATATTTTGTAAGTAAAGCAGATGTCGGCAGAGATTTACAACGGAAGGAAAAGGCCGATCCCATTTTCGTTATAGATAGTAATCGAACCGTAACAGGTCTCAAGAGCAATGAAGTATCAAAGTTTATAAAATTTAGAAATAAACTTAGGAATCATTTTAAATATTTGTAATCATATAAATGTTTTTGTACAAACTGTGTGTATCAAAACGACCATATCCGTAATCTGTATTAAAAACAACCGCATAGGTGTTTGACAGCGGTTCATCAGATATTTTTTCTGGGGATGTTATAATTTTCTTTGACAAAAATTGCCAGATTGTTAATGTGTTTGTGCATTCAAAAAAGTGTTGAAATTATTTAAAACTTAAACTGCAACAATGAAAACACATTAATAGACATCATATAATGTTACGCCTTCCAAGTTTCATAACATCGCATTGACCTAATAAGCAAATGCAGATATACAATGACTGCGGATTCGATGAATAAAATATAGAATATAGAATATTTATATAAATTCGCTTGTTTTTTATTTTATTTTTATGAACGATTTAATGAGTGGGGATTGTAGTATTAAAATGTTAATTAGTATTTAAGCAAATTGTATGTTTGATAAAAAGGATATATTAATTATAAAAGAATATATCAATAAGAATATAACTGGAATAAGTATTGAATTATATTTACAATAATATTTGTTTTTTGTTCACTGTTTTGTCCATCCCGAGGTGTTTGTCATTTTTATTTTTATACAAAATAGCATAAAAAAACCTAGAAAAAAAATGGTCTTAAATATGAATAAAGATGCTGAAATAATAAATAATTAAAAAGCTCGGTCGTAAACTCGTATTGGAAGATTTAAAATAAAGCTGGAATTATTTTGCAGTGAAAGTAATCAACTATTGTAGAGGTATACAGAACTTGACGCATGGTTAAATCTTGTTTGCACCGTCAACCAGGCGTTTACACCTGCAATGATTAAAGCCTTTTAACGAATCCCTTAGTTAAACGCTTTCAGAATTTTATAATCTAGTAAGGTTAACAATAGTTCATGGGCTAAGCTACGTTAAAAGAAAAAAGAAAATAAATTGATTCACACTTTATACTATAGAATTAAGTTAATTAAAATCACATATAAATTATTCAATTTCTACAAGTTCTTCTGATTTTAGAATCACGAAACAATTAAAGACGGGTATTGTTTTTTCTATAATAGTTATGTTTACTTGAATCGGATAATATATTAATGTATATAAAGTCTCATTCAAATCAACAACACTTCAACTTTTCTGTCAAACAAAGGTTTAATTCATGTATAACAAAGATGTTTAACAAAAACGGTAACAAGTTTCACAAAGGTTATGGAAAACCGATATCCGGCTGGAACCGAGAGCTCTGGAACCAGCTCGGTTGACAGATTGGATGACACATGTCAACATTTCCTCAATGGCGTTGGAGCGAAACTTACATTTGTTCATTAGCATTAAATAGTTTTATTTTCTAAACGCAACGATACGAGGCTAATGATAGAAATTTTAATTGAAATTTTATATAATCTATCCCTACATCAATATATTTTTCCTTAAAGATAGTGTTTTGTGATATGCCTACTTTTATATGAGAGTTATTGTATGCAGAACATATTTACTAATTTATAAATATATTATAAGGGCTGGCTTTGAGTAACAATCTCGTTTAAATGTTGGACTTGTTTAATTTACAGTTATAGCCTCGTTAATAATGAATGTTCCCGGTTTTATAGGTATCCAACTGTTTATTTATTGTCTCTAAAATTTACACTAGATTTGGTAAATAGAAGTTACGCGGCGATAAAAATGTAATCAATAAATATATATTATGAAAATGTCGACACGCATGACAGTTTATTGTTTGTATATCATTTATTATTTAAAGAAAAAATGTCCTACAGCCATAAATCCTATGATAAAATAGCATGTTGACGATACATAATAAAACGTATAAGAATGTTATATAAAGTCGGAAAAGTGTTGTCAAAAGATACAAAAGGAAAACATATAACGGGTTGAACAAAGTACGTATCAAACGTCAGATAGAGCTTAAAATTAAATAATTCCAACACTAGTTCTGTATGCTTAGTACAAGTCTGCATTGTGACACTAAATACGAAGCGTTTCACGTCTCTCATTCAAAAACCTGAGTTTATACTACATTATAATGTGGGAAGATTTATGAACGAAAACCTTATAACACTCCGTACCCGATATGTCATTACAATCTTGGGGTAATACAATACATACAAAATTTCGATCCTATCAAATAACTTTGCAGTTAGTTTCATTAACAATAAAAATTAAAATATATTTACAATAATAATAAAAAAAAACTATTCTTCAAAATACTAACGAGATCTATATTAATTGTTTTGATATTCGTATTATTACGTAAGTAATTTTTGGCAACCAAATGTATAGGTTCTAATGCAGTTACGTAAATGACAGAATCAATTGCGAGAGTTCGGTCAAGTTCTCTGAATATTTAAAATATTAGGTATGAGGAAAAAACATTTATATGGCGCCCTTTGCAATATTTTTATCTCTATATTAATGGTTAGCCTTTCAATATTAACGATATATAAATGCTCAATATTGTTGGTCAAAGATCAAATAATCACAATACGAATTTGGCACTAACATAATTTTATTAGTGACATAAGTCTATGGAGAAATATCAAGGAATATAAATTAAAACCATCTATAAAGGCATGTTATTCTTATTTCCAAGAAAGAGTCAAGGTCAATAACGAACTAAAACAAATTTAATACATGCAAATAAAGTAATTAATTGATATGTATTATCATGTAGGTCATATTTTTTATTTCATTAAAAGTAATAAATATTTAATGTTTTCCATATATTCAATATTTATGAGTCAATATATAAATTAATATTATATTTGCGAACTTTCCGTTACTTATATGATAAGCTTCTGAGAGAGAAATATGATTCATTTGATAATGAAACGAACTTTTGGCAGACTGCGGCAGAAACATTAAATAACATGGTAAAATTTTTGACTATTCGGTATATTAAAGATTTATTTAATTTCGTTTGAATCCTTCAGGAAATTATATAGAATTTTCACTGCACTGACGCGATAGTTAATTTAATTTAACTAGTCTCTGATTAAAGCATTTATTCTTGAAATGAAATAGATCTATTAATTATAACACAAGCGTCTTACAACATGAACATAGGCTGAAAAACGTAAGTACCAAAATTCGTTAAAATAAATTACTTATATTTGTCACTTGAAGTTAACAAAAGAGCTTAATTTAAAATTTTTGCGTAATATAAGTAAAACTGGCATAAAAGTAAGTTAAAGACGGTGGTCGCAACTAATTAATGTATTAATCACCTTAACCCAGTTTCACTGTCCTTGTTGACGCCAAATGAGTATCTAAATTTACGCTACAAAACGCATTATCGTTCAACATAATTCCTTTTCTTTGATAATATTTTTAAAACGTTATTATTTATGTATATACGCATTTAATGTAGATAAAAATCAGTCGGTCGTGTATTAAGTTTTCTTTATAAAATTGCATATCTTACTTTATTATTATAAACAATTATAAAATGATAATTTGATAAAAAATTGTATTATTAAAACCTCATCATCCATTTTAATGATGAAGTTGTCAAACATTGGTGATTTTACGACAAAAAATTAGGCCGACAAATAGTATCTGGCTTCATATATAAAATATATGGTCTAGATTTTAAAAGACTTAGTCTGACTAATATCAAAATATAGGTTTTATTTCCTTTCTACTTTAATAATTCAAGGTTAATAGAGGCTCAAATAATATCTCTACATGATCACGCTTTAAAATAAACGAACCTTTTGTTAAAATATAGTATATAATGAAGATAATTTAAAAGTTAACACAACATAAAATTTATTTAACATTGAAACTTGTTACATAAATGAACGTCTTACTTAAACAGCATATAATATTTGATCGTTGATTGCGTTGGAGCATTATTATAATTGCCTTATAACTGAAGGCATCGCAGGAGGCCGCTAACAAAGTTTTCAAATTATGTAATTACGTTACAGCTAAACGTCAAACTTTTTAATGTTCAAGCGATGTTATCTATTACTTAGTTTAAATAAATGCTGCTCACAAGGAAACAGGTTTTAACGGGCTGAGAGCATGTTTGTAAGATAGTCAGTATATTGTTCAGTACATTATTTTTCTAATACTAACCATAAATGTTTTTGTTTGTAAAGATTTTTGGAAGATTTTTTAATCGTTGATTTTAAAAGACTTATAAAACGTTTAAAATGGATTTTCGGTTAGGTTTCAACAATCCGGAAAAGGTGTCTTTGAAAATCTTTACCCAAAGTACCCTGAATATAAAGTCTAATCTAAACAATATAGAAATTTGTAAAACAGGGCAGTTATAATTTATTTATCGTAATATTTTTATTTTTCTTCCAAAAAGCTGTATTACGCTATTTAACAATAAATTTTGACTCAGTTCAATAAAATCCTGTTAATAATTTTGCAATTATCAAAAATTATATACTTACGATATTCCAACAATAATATGGAAATATTCTCGTTTCTTTTCAATGAAAGTCTGGAATATTCGTATATATTTATATAACGCAAGTTAAAGAATACATATAACAAGCAATATTAGGGATTTATCAACAAAATCAATGTCAAGGCATCGAGTTTCTCAGATGTTGTTTGGTAACACTTTGTCGGTTAATACATTATCTCGTGTTATTGCATTCGCGTTGCGTACGTTTTGAAACCGAATGTGTTTGAAATGTACGGAATTTACGGAGAGCCATCAATTTGTTGCTCGGACTTCCAATATCCATTAGATTAGTTTATTTAATTTGGTGAATGGCTCTTAACTTTTATATTTGTGTCTTTTATCGATTTGTACAGAGCAAAAGCGGATACGAAACTCTTATAAGTTTATATATTATTTCGTAAAATATTTATATTCCTTTCATATTATTGGGAAAGAAAAAAATTTGTTCGTACATAAGTAATTAATGATGAAAAATGTAGATTTATTATTGCTATATTATTAAGTTTGTTATATAGATGTTACAATATTTTGAATAAAATTGATATGTCTATTACTAACGTCTGATCGTCTGAGAAGCGAATGCTTTGGTAACACGCGAACCTGTATTATATACTCAAGATGATATTCATTCAGTACCAGTTTACGTAAAGATTATATATAGAAAGGATTGAACTATTCATGTAATATAAAATATTAAGTTTCTATTTTAATATTACGGCGAGTGTTATATTGAATGAAAAATATAATTTTGTTAACTACTCACGTAAACAGTTCTTAATTACATACAGTAGATAAATAATGTTTAACTTTATTATGTGCTGTAATTTATATGATGAGACTCAAAATTTTCATTAATATTTTCATTGTTATTAAGATATAATATTCAATACATCTGACACAATGATTGGCCTTAATTGACAAAGTATTTAAGGCTCGCATAGTCAAAATTACCTCTTAATTATATTGAAAAATATTGAAGGTTTATTTTTGATAGAGGAAAAATAAAGAATGGTAGTTTTAAAATTAATAATAATTAATAAAAATATGAATGATTTTAGAGAAAATTAATAATAATAGAGTTTATGAAGAAGAGACCATAATAATTATTATTCTTATGGATTGTAACATTATAAGTAATGTATATTTCTAAGATGTTTTTGTTTAGTTTATACTTGAAAAATATTATATTAACTAAATTAATTTTATACGTCCTAGATCGCAATTATATCATTGTAGGCATAATAAATTTGTTTGTAGCATTTGTACCGGGTAATCGATATAAAACAAATTATCAGTTGGGTATTTGATATAACAATATATTATAATGTAAATTAATTAAGCCAATGAAACACATGTTATCCGTTCAGAAATTATTAATAGCGATAATGTTTCGGTATGTTCATAATATTTAAGAGCTATGTCAAATTATAAACGTGTGAATGTATTTAAACCTAAATGTATTATCAATTTTGATTTTCAGCATAAAAAATTGATTTAATATACAACTATTTTAAATCGATTTTTAAATAGCGGTAGGGAATGTTCAGTTTGCGCTTATGTTTTTTCTCTCTGATAAATAATAAATGAGTCTTAGGAAGTCACACATATTTTTCCTTATTCCCGTCCAAGGAATACTAATGAGACGAGAAATTTTTTCAATTATATACAAAGTATTTTTATAAACTCTTTAAACAGCAATAGATTGTGATACTAATATTTTGCTAAGGTAAAATTTTCATAGCCCAAAATCCTAGTCTTAGCCAGATTTTTTTTATAACACTTTAGCTTCATTGTTTTGTTTGTCTCCGTTTATGATAGATGCAACGGTTCTTATTTGTATAAATATTTATTCGAAATTTCCATGACTTTGAGAAATGTCTACTCGGAGTTGCTTAATATAAAAATCGCTTTAAATATACCGGTTTAATGGTTAAGCTAAAAGGATTATCTACGTCTGTGAAAAACCTGTTCGAACATTTTCTGTGTAAGAGATCATAGCAACATTACTATAAATTTCGGGTATTTTATTCCTATTTATGTTAAATATATCACTATTATAGTTAGAATTAGAATTAATTCCATTGTACTTGATTACAATATGACAAAAAAGCCAAAAAGACAAAAATAATTTAAAAAAATGATGACGAAAAAATACATAGAAAATTTTCATAATTAATGTATTTAATATTAATTTCACAATTTTTTTTTTTGTTACAAAATTCACTGAAACTCGACACGGAGATAAGGTTAACGATCATACGAATATGATTTCTATTCAAACGGTGAGAGTGTTTTAAGTGAATGGTAGGTTTCGAAATGTCTCACAAAGGTTGAACCTAATAGCTAATAAGCAAATCCAGATAATGCAATATCGGATTGCATATAAACGAGAATATCGTAAAATTTAACTAATTAAATGTAGGATCAAAATTTGAATAAAACGTCTCCATGATAATTTCAAACAAGATGCTATAGGACCCGCCCGTGTCGAGAGCACTATGATTTAATTTTGTTAAAAAATTCCAAAGTTTCGAAAATGTTTAAAGTGAAAATACAATTAATGTTCTGTTTTAAATGTTTCCATAAGAAATTTAGAGACAATTTCATTAAAAAATTGATGTGAATGAAAGGAAGCGAACAGAATGCAGTAGTTCTCATCGTGGTGCTCCAAGTGAGCGGTGCAGTGTTATAACCATCTGAATCACATTATTGCCGCTCTGGTTACAACAATGTGTGACATAATTTTTGAGACCGTTACCAGGTTTTAAAGGACTATCGCCTTAACGATTCGATAAATCACACTATCATTATTAGATATGAAAATATATAAATCATATTTTTTTTTTATTAACTCAAATATATAATAATAAAAAAAACGTTCAATTTCACTTATAAAATGATAAATAATTTCAAACTTGATAAAAATAAGGATTAACAATGTTATATTGTTACATTAATAAACTAGGAAGTTTATTAATGTCGTAAAGTTAGATGCGCTTGTTTTATTGTTGTGAGTGAAAGGGATACATCTAAATCTATGACTGCTCACAATGCAACTTAGATTTAAAATTTGTACAAGTGTTTCGAGAAATTGAGAGGAATCGGTTGAAATCCAGTTACGCCGCACTCGATAAAGATCTCGAAGTAATTGCAAATAGTAATTTGTAGCGTTATTTTTTTTTAATTTCGCTTTTGTTTAGTAATTTATATTAAGAACATTGAAATATATGAATAGAACTCATCTATATTTAATATCAATGATTAAATGATATAAAATGACGTAATATTAATTTTAGATTGTGATATATAATGCCTGTTATATATATTAGGGTCTCAGAACACGTTTTTGTTGATCCCTGGAAGGCACCAAGTGCTGTATTCTCCGGCACTAAGTAGTAATAGTCTCACTTTAACCGAGAGTAAGTGGAGTAGCGGATGACGTGAAAGTGGAAATTCACTGCAGTATCATACATAAAATTTGTCTCTGTACCATATATTAATTATTATATTCTATACGAACTATATGAACAGCTGACTAAAGGAACTGTGGTCGTCTCCTTATAGCCAACAGTCGTTGGACCAAGGAGCAATGTTTAAAAATATAAATATATCCTGATTTATATGTGACTTACAAATGTAAACATTTAAAAATGAAGAAGATAAATGACGGATATACAGAAATAGCTCTTTTAATCTTCTCCTTATTATTTAGTAGCTAGCAATCATTGGGTATAAATAGAAAAAATATATGTGTGACTAACATGGATGGATGCCATTGGTCCAGTTGTTATGTTAGAGTCATGTTTGTAACTAAAATTAATTCAAATTTGCAGATTATATTGTATTTGACACTTAGTTGTATTAAAATGATGTCACAGATTAAAAAAAATAGATATTGTGCAAGGTTATAACAAATTGTAAGTGAATTAAAGTAATTAAACTGCGGTCGTCACGAATACCTTTATCAAATCAACATCACATTGAAAATTTACAACCGAATAAATTAATATGTAAATGAAAGCTTCGAAATCAAATAAAAACCAATGGTTTTCATTTGTATTATACGGATAAAAAATAATTTTAGTATCATTCATATCGTATTCAGGGATAGGATGAAAGGAAGGGAATCCAAAGATTTGGTTACGTTCCAAGTTGCTTCTTATTTGATAATTCGTATACTAATAGTGAGATTACTGGTGTAATCACTTGTATACAGCAGTATGACGCTATCACGTGGAACAGGATAACGGCCAAATTCACTTGGTTTGTCTGAACCCTCTTCAATAAATTATTCAGTAGTCTTCGTTGTTTCTTTTGTGTCCCTCTATTTAGGTCTCAGAAGAATGATCGGTCATAAGAGGTGCTCTTGATTAGAACAAAGTAACGTGCGCAAAAATTCATGACGAGCCAAGCTTTAATTCGGCTTTTACCTAAAAATTCCTTTTTATTATTGAGTTGTAATAAAATAATTCAATGTTAGTATGCATTTCGAAATAGCGACCTTGTAAATTCTCATAGCGGCGGCGTTCATATATTTCTTCGAAGTTTCATATCATTAATTATTTTTTATATAATTCGTCTTTATGTAAGAATTTAAAACAAGAGTTCATGTTAATTAATGTATTTTTAGATTCGGTGGATAAAATATTTAAGCGTACGAATACATGTTTTATAAATTTAAATGTTTTAATTGTTACATAAATATGTATACATTCATATATATTACGTAACTTCAAAGCTTATAGTAAAATGTAATGTGATAAAATACATTTGAATTATTTATGAAAATATTCAAATCGAAAGTCGGAAATAACATTCTGATGCAAATTGATTCCGACTAAAGAATAACGATGGATTTTGTCCATGTCTATGACATGTTGGAAGATCTCCAAATTAAGTCTTATATTTTTTTAATTTGAAGTGACATATTTTCATATTACACGTTTTTAATAGTTCAAACATCACCAAAACAGAATGATAGATGTTGGATTAAATTTTATAATACGGCGAATATATTACTGTATTTTTTATTCGTATGCGCTTTATAGTGTTAGTACGGGTTTTGACAACTTGTGTTACGTCAAAACTCCTAAACAGGGTTAGTGTGTGGTCGTCTCGGTGGAGAGCGAAAGTAGATTGGCTACATTCGGTAATTTTTGGCCGAGATCGGCAACTCTAGTTAAGGCACCATTCACCCAAAGTACGTCACTGAAACCAGATTTTTTAACTTTGCGCAATAATGACGGCCGGCGTATTAAATAAATTCAAGGTTTATATAAATCTAACAATCATTTTGTTGGATTTATTGTAATTTTATATGTATTAAACTGTTAATTAAGAACAGCTTTATTGTTTGATTTTAGTAAATTAATTTAAATATCAAATGAAGTACAAATACGATTGACAATTATTATTTCAGATGGATACAACTAACTTTTGTCGCCAGGAAATATCTGATATCAATGGAGTTCATTAATTAATGAACTATATTTATTTTTTCATATTACAATAAATTTTCTTTGTTGATTTATATAATGATAGTCAGAATTATATTATGTACTAACATTATATGTATGTTACATTTTACAAGGTGTAATGTTGGATGCTGTAAGTTATGAGGTGTATTAAAAAAAAAATATTCTCAACAGTCACTATCTTCTATTTAAAATTGATTAATAAATATCGAATATACAAATTTTCTTTTGTTTGAATAAAAAATCATCAGAATAAAATTACATGAGTGTAAAATTTAAACAGTAGTTATTTTTTTATTAATTTAATTTTTTATATAATTTTTTTTTTTTTAATATTTTTTATCAGTTCTTAAAAATCTATAGTCTGGCTTTTATCATGTATAGTAGAAAAAAAGCTAAGTTTCTTCGTTTAATGAGACAGTTAAAATTCAAAAAACCGGAGTGTATAGAATTATTTATTTGATTAAAATAAAGTTAAATTCATGACCAGTTGTTTTTACCTAATCCTGTTACATTTTAATTAAAATGCAGAGCACGATGTGTTAGTTTTGAAAGAATTGGATTTCTGGTGTTAAAATGGTTTAAAAAAAAATCCATTATACGTAGAGACGCTTTAAAACGTTAAAGTCGCAAACCGCATCTGCGGTTGAACCTCAAATTTTCATACCTTACTTTAACCACTTCGTGTGTTTCGATATAAATTATTTGAAAAAATCCTAAACGTTTGATGATTTTAAACTTAAAATGCATTTTCATCCTCATTTATAGGTACATATTTGTAATTGTAGATGAACCATTTTAATTAAGACTGTAATATTGGATGGAAAATAAAAATAGTAATAAATATTGGGAATTGTTTATGGTATTTTGTATTTAATAAATATGGGTGGATAATATAAATGTATATAATGTAAACAGTATTCATTTCTTATTATTGTATAAAAAACCGCATTGTTCTGCACAATAGTTCATGGAACAAGGACGCACATGGTGTGCCTTTGCATTGAGAACGTAATTTAGAAACGTGCTATTTTCTAGACGGCAAAAGAAATAAAGGAAAAATACGAATGAATCATATTCACATTAATTTTAGGTGACCCAGATTTGCATATCATCTAAAAGGGTTTTACAGCGACAAAGTTTGTCAGGGTTCTAGTAATTAAAGCTTCTTGTGTTCTCCGAAAACATTGCGTAACGTATAGACGTTGGAAATTTGTTGCACTGATAAAAAACGAGATGAAAATATACTATGCTATTAATATATTAATAATACTTATAAATGGTTAACGTAAAAATCAAGTACGTTTCATAATATTTTTAAAAACGCTCTTTGTTTTATCGTTGCGTAAAAGTCATTACGAATCGCACAATGTGCTAAAAACCAAAAAGAATTAATGTTTAGTGTTTTTTTTTTTATATTACCGTCTATCCTGTCAAACAAAAAAGAACTATAATTCAAAGTAGGTGAACACTATTATATTTTCCACGTTAAAGACAGGAAGCCCTGACCTGAATGCGGGCTTAATAAAAAGGTCTCAAGTCTCATTCAGATCCGCATAGGTCTTTATACGGATTTGCTGCAGATAAATCCACTCAGAGCTAACTCTCATCTACATCTCACCTCGGCCCATTTGTATTCGATAATGTTTGATACGATATTTTTTCTGGTGAGACTAGTTCTGGTCCGAAATAATGTTGATATCTCGATATATATATATTAATTCTAAATGTTCTTCTTTTTCTTGTACCAAAAAAATATATTCATATGTTTAACTATTTCTCTCCGAGATCTTATTTATTCATCCTATCTCCTATTCAACACTTGCATTCCTTCCTGTCACCACCGTTGTTTCGAAGAGGAAATTTCATAATATTATTAAAATATATAAAAAAAACCAGAAGAGGAAAATGTACATATAAATAGAATTGAATGATCAAATGTCTTTTAACATTTACAAAATGTATGCCAATAAAATTACTTAAGATAAACGAACTGGTCCTAATACAATTACGAGAGTACACGAATGGAGTAATCTACTTTTGAATTTTATTATCTGAAATATATCAGTATTAATTATTTATCGATATTAACACGTTTTGGTTCAGTGATTTTATGATAATTAAACAGAAAATATTAAAGTAATAGTATATATAACATTGATGATACATAAATAAATATAACATAAATATATAAGAATATGCTACAATAAGCATATGTAAAACAAATGTAAGCACAGTGAACATATATAATGAAAACATTAACTATACAAACCTCAGGGTTCTTTCAACTCTTAACCATAGAATTCAAATGGTCACCCAGCATTCCCGGAAATTAAATATTTAGCTCGCAAGGGATGAAGAACCGGGGAGAGGAGTAAATTTTTATTAGTTCGAAAATTTATCAGAATAATTTTCTAGAAAGTAGCAACTTGTAAAATATATATTACAATGTGCTTTTGGAATTCTTTTAGTATGTCCGTAAATAGATACCTACAATAATATATGTTTTATGATAGATTTTAGAAAAATGAATAAAAGTTCAAAAAACAAATATTAAATTGCGTCAGAAATTGTAGTTTTTGCCAAATTTTCACACTCAAGTACTTAAATAAAGTATTACTAGAGATTAAAAAAAAATCCGTTAACCTGTACTATCTATTTTTAATTAGATTTTAACCTTTTTATATCCAAGATTTAAAATTATTACAGAGGTATGATATATGCTACTAAAGTTTACACTCAGTATTTTGAAAGGCATCATAAATTGGTACACTCAACACTCATCGCAGATAGAATATTGTGAAAAAAGTGAAGCATTTATATTAAGTCGCTGTGATCGGAGAATATTTAGAAAGGTCCAAGGTTTAGCTGACTGTGTTTCGATTAGGAAATTAAAAGTTACAACGCAAGCTAAAAATATAATTTATTTGATTATTTTAACGATTGTTGTAAATAAAATAATATTATTTTTTAACCAATGACATTGATTGGGTACGATAATTTAAAATAAATACATCTGAGTAGTTTTCAAGTAGAACTGATATTTTTATTAAAGTATAGTATGAAGTGTATGAAATATTTAAGTCCTGATATATACAAGACAACCAAACGTTAAACTGACCATTTCAAAGAATGATTTTTGTTTAAATTTTATATTAAATTTATTTTTTATTTTTATACTAATTTTAGTATTTCAAGAACATTCGCAATTGAATAATTAATATTATATGTACTTTTCCTTATTAAAATAAAAATAATTTTACATTATTTTGTAAAATCTCTTTATTTGAAAAACTTTATTTAATATTTTAAGTGATCGACCCAGCGGCGCAAATTTTCTTATAAAAATATTTAATAAGTTGTTTGAGGTATTGAAAAAATTTTTTGCTCTTTATCGTTCGTATTTCAATATTAAAGGAATTGTTAATTTGTGCTTTTTCGCAACTGAAATTTAATATCGGAAATCTTTTTGTATTCCGAGCCGTCAAGAGAAATCTTAGGCCTAGTGCGGCGTTGTACGTTTTATGCGGTAATATTACCTTATGATATCAAATAACCGGCTGTTAAATAACCTAATAAAATTGCTTTTTATCATACACACGTAAAATGTGTGTATGATAAAAAGCAATGGACTTACCACCGAGGATGCCAAAGAGCGTGCAAAGTGGAGGAGTTTGAGCAGAAAGGTAGACCCTGGTTAAGCTGAGATAATTGGCAGGAAGAAGAAAAAGAAGACATAAATGTGTGTAAATATGCAAAAAGCACGATGCCACAAAAAAAAGAAACCAATTGCAGATCCAAATACTGTGTTTATTATTTATGATGACTTTTGACGATCGCATTGTTTTGTATGTATTTTTTTTTGCAAAAAACAGTGAAAATAACTACTTATTTAAATTTTAGTATTTAAAATAAAACTAATATTTTTCGGATTTACTATGCGAATTTTAGTATTTTAACTACACAACAACGAGGTTTCGATTAGTTTTCAGTAACCGTGATCACGGGCAGACGAGATGTGAACCCTTGTTTTATTTTAATAAATACTCGCGAAAGTCTTAGATCTCATTTCGTCATTAAAGTATGAAATTACAAAAAATATTTTCTGAACAAATCTGTGCCACACATGATCTAAATGTGTTGTGTGAAAAAAGTTGGTCAAATGGATCACAGTAATTAAAACTTCTTGTGAGCCCTACAAACATTTCAGAGTATGTTTATAAGTGCATATTTGATTTTTATTATACTGATATTAAAGTATTTCTAATTTACTTCATAATCATCTTTATATGTATTACTATAATATTGTAATGTTTATAAGTTGACAAGTCAACATGTCAGTGCTAATTTTAATTTGAAGGATCCAACAAAATGAATTCTATAGTTAAACTGAGATTTTTTTAGTTTATTTATCAGGTAATGACTACATTTCGGTAACTTTACATATATACCTTAAAATCATACGATATTGAGCTTTAGGTATATATACTCGGATTGCTTTCCTTATCACGAGCATCTGTTTTACAACTTGACTCTATGTAATAGTTCTTTTTCTTTCAAAAATCACATTCATTATTTCGTGATGTTTGCGGAGTATAGGACTTTTAACCAGCTTGGGCAACTGTCTTGATATAATTCTTGCTACCTCAAACTTTGACAGATATCAAACAGCTAAACCTAGGCTAATAGTTAAATAAAATAAACTCGAATATAAATTGCTCATATGTCAATATTCAAAAGACAAGGTTATATGTTTTTAAAAATTATAATTACATTTTGGGACGTAACCACATGACCTTGCCTCAGTGTTGAGATGAGTGCCTTAATAACAGGCAGGTTTCTTATTGATCGAGCGAAGACGCGCTTCTCATGATCATTCATAACACTATTTCCATAACGTTTAGATGATTACAAATAGTAAATTATAAATTTTCCAATTACTTTAATCAACTGGACATTGATATGTGGTGATGTGAATCATTTTAAATATGTACATGTATATTTACTTATTTAACTTAGGTTAATTTTTTTTTTTTAAGTACTGAAATATTTTTTTATCAAATTGTATTTAGTATTTTATTTCAAATGTTTTATATAAATATTCAACATATGTAAAATACGAAACATTTTTGTATTTTTTTTTTCATTCTTAATTCAAAAATTATATTATTAATGAATCTGCCTACCAAGTTATGCATCTGGTAAACTGAACTTGAAAAATCGGCTCTTTTAACTATGTGTAATACGATTATTTACAAATAAAGTATTTTTTATTTGGAGAGCCTATTTTGCATTTTGTATCTAAATAATTGTATGTAAATTTTTTTTTATATCTTTCGTAAAATTTAATAGTTTATATTACCGTGATGTGAAGTTTTACTTCAATTTTCAAGAAGTAACATGTATATTGAGATGACAAGGAATTTTGAAGTCTATGAAATTGGATTTTCTTACAGATCCAGTCCTTAAACTTATTTATTTCATTACGCACTAGTAATATAACGTAAAACTTCCATATTATTCGTATGTATATAGGTTTGAGATTGCAGCAATATCAGAAAACCATTGCTTGAAACAAGCAGGTCCTGATCTGTTGGGAATATATTAGACCTTTAGAATTGGCTATATGATGATTACAATCAGACATTGCAATCAAAACGAGAGAACGACTGTATGGTATATAATTTAAAATTATACAGCATTACTTGAGCATTGTTGTTATTAGGTATAACATTATGTTTCTAAATTATAAATTTTAAAACTGGAATATCGATGAAAAACATTTTATTCAACCTAAATATAAATCCAATTTATAGCCAGTTCTTCTCTGATGTCATTTACCAATTTTTAATTATAATAGTATATGTATTCTTATTTAACAAACACAGATAATAATAATTTAAGTATAAGTAGTTGCTTACTCTACATTTGATTGTTTAATTTGCCGTCCAAAATACTAAGTTTTATTATGATAGAGAAAAGGAATACTTCCCGCATATTATGACATAAGATTTACAAGAGCAAAGTTACAAATACATTAAGGTATTTAAAAAAGTTTCTGATGTGGGAAAGTTTTATAATTGCATTAAACTAATACATTTTATGTTTAAAAGCATTTTCGTGTAATGCAGACCAGAACAGAATGTAAATTTGTGTCATTTTCTATTCCACGTCCTTGCACATTAATTAATTAATGAAATTCACTAAATAATTACATAAAATTAAAACTTTAAAAACACATCCGTGCAACGTCGAGAGCATATATTTCATTGCTTGAAAGTACTTAAATAGCATAAAGCTCTTTATCTACAGAGTGGTTGCAGCGGAATAATTTTCTGCAGCCGAGTGTGATCTGCTTTGCTGCCCTTTAACGCTACCAACAAAGAGAAAATATGAAAAATGACATACATTGCAGTTGTATATTATACTCATGATGATTTAGTATATATTACTTATATTTATGGTTTACACTGATTGTTTAAACGGTTTAAATTATTGAAAATTCTTTTTCGTTCACTAGCCGCAGACGAAAGTCATCTTTATTTTTTTTTGAGTCAAATTTGTTTAGTGAATACGGTATTATGAACCGTATAGTTTTTGAATTATGTTAATGTTACGAGCGCGCGAGTGTTGGTCGCTAAGGCTGCGTGTCGAATGCGCTCTACCGCGGTCCACGACAAAAAGAAAGGACCATTTGTATGTTAAATGATGACGATAGTTGCATGCTACCGAGTGAAATGTCCGTAGGGATGGAGTGTTCTGACGAGATGAGCATTTTGGTATTTAAGAGCGGGTCGGTGAGGCGAATGTCATCAGTCAACACAAGTTCACTCAGTCAGGAACATCACCTGAAGTACATTGTTTGCAAGTGATATATAACATCTCGTAACAGAGAAGTCTCTTCACTCGTTATCTTCTAGCACCACGAAAAATATGCGCGCATTCGTGGTAAGTTTACGTAGGATCTAAAAACTAATATATTATATTAAATAATCTAATTTTATATAATATTTTTCGTATTACATTTTAAAATGCATACAATAAGTTAATAAAAAACAAGTGAAGTGCAGTGACTAGATATGGTGTAATATGGAGTATTTTAATCACTTAACGAAATAATGTTGTTTTGAAACAATTGATGATGTTTGGATTTCATTGAGCAATCATTTAAATTTTGGCAACTTTTACATAAATACAGAATATTATTGGAAAAATTAATGTATTATGAACATCTCTGACGTGTATGCATCGATATTCGTTTTGTTATTTCAACTGTTATGTAAAGCAACTTTCCTTACATTTAAATAATGTATCAGTTTGTAAGACCATGTTTCCTTTATTGATTATATAATAACCTCACGTCATAAGTTAACAAAACCACAAAGCTTGGCGAAATTATAAAACAATAGGAGTAAACTTTATATATTATAAAAATATTTTTATATCAGACACGAATACCATATCCCGGTTAATTATATCGGTAATTTAATCAAAAATCTTTGTTTCTTTAAAGGTACTCGCCTGCGTGGCGTTGGCATACGGCCGTCCAGAGCCACCAGTTGGTTACAGCTACCCATCTCCAAGCAAAGTCTCCGCATCATCCGGCAGTTTTGGTTTTTCATCTGTAGGACTCGGAAGCAGTCACTCTGGAGTATCTTTTGGTGGCCTTTCTGAAGGACACTCATCCGGTGGAATATCACTTGGTGGTGGTCTTTCTTCTGGTGGAATTTCTTTAAGCAGCGGAGGCATTGGAGGTGGAATCAGTAGTGGAATTGGAGGAGGTTTCAGCTCTGGATTTGCCGGTGACTCCGGTTTTGGTGGTTCTTTGGGTGGCGGATTCGCTAGCGCTCCCATAGTTCAAAAGCATGTCTACGTACATGTTCCCCCACCAGAACCCCAAGAACAGAGAATTCCTCGTATCACTCCAGTAGCACCACCACAGAAGCACTACAAAATTATCTTCATTAAGGCACCTACCCCTCCTACCCCAGTAGCTCCCATTATCCCAGTACAACAACAAAACGAAGAGAAGACCCTTGTTTACGTACTTGTCAAGAAACCCGAAGAACAACCCGATATTGTTATTCCCACCGCTGCACCAACTCAGCCCTCCAAACCTGAAGTATACTTCATCAAGTACCAGACCCAAAAGGAATCTGATGCTGGAATTAGTGGCGGTATTGGTGGTGGCGCTATCGGCGGTGGATCTTTAGGTGGTTCTATCGGCGGTGGATCTTTAGGTGGTGCTGATCTCGGTGCTATCAGTGGTGGATCAGGAATCGAGGGTTCCTTACTCAGTGGCTCTGCTGGTCACGGAGGTGTAGAGATTTCTTCTGATTTTGGCGCTTCCAGTGGTGTTGAAAGCGTTTCATCCAGCGGACATGGCGGAGCTGCCAGCTCTCAATACGGACCTCCCGGCCACATCGCAGGACCACTTCACTAAAGCTAAATCAATAGATATGGTTGTCACTCGGTGGTAGGATAATTACAATTGTTACACATTCAACCATTGCTATGCGAACAATTCACACTTTTTATACGAAAGTCTTGAGGTAATTTTAATTATATAAAAGTTATAATGATTATTTGTACATACATCTTTAGCCTGTGGCAGAACTCTCTGTACATAGTCATCTTCTTTGTTCGATTACAGGCTAATGCTTAGAATCAACTGTTCTATCACATATTGACATATCATTATTACTTGTTATTAGTGCACTGTGTTGTTCATATGAAAGTATTTTACTGCGACTGTTATGTTTATGTATTATAAACAGCTTTTTTATTTTTGTAATAAAATATATAATGCAACTTATTGTATTTCATATTTCCTTACTCAACGTGTTTAACTCATGTAAGAGGTTACGTTAATTCTGAAAGTGGTTGTGAAAGGCTGCTCTGCCGCAATTCAGCATGTGCTGTGAGACGGGTTCCTTTCTCGCTCGTCCCCGACAGGGTCCATTAAAATATATTGCGTACAATAAGGTATTGGTAGCAAACATTGCATAAGAAACAAGAACAGTTATTTATTTTTAATGAGAGTGAAAGGCCTTAATGAAATAAATCGATAACATGTGACTCTAATCCTCATCAAATTGCGGTACAAACATAAAAAAAATAATTTTTAAGAATTTTTCACTGGGGTTCAGTACATTATATCATATACATATTCATATAAAACTTGTCAATTTATTACTTAAACTAGAATAAAGAAAAGCTGTAGAATAGAATATAATTCAATCTTGTTTTGTATTATTTTTTATATTTGTTCTAAAATAACGAATATTGCAGGCAATGAAAGCTTTCATTTATTACTAGTTATTATAATTGAAGAGCTTCATATGTACATTTTATTACGGACTTCTAAAATACCGGTTCGAGGGCCTTTCCCTTACAAAATTTTTAAAGAATGTTTTTTATAATTCAAAATGAATAAAAAACAGAACTTGACGTAAAAGAAAGGGGAGATAATAAGAAAGAAATAAATATTTCTATTTTTCTTCATAAAATTTGCTTATCTCCTGGCTTTTAAATATGATTGAGGTTATCGTGTCAAATCTTTTATTTATAAATATAAACGAGCACAACCTTGTAGATTTCGTAATGTAGCGGATTTTTGGATTTGATTTTGTTACCTTGATATATAATGATTTGTTTATTCGTATAACTGGTTAACGAACTTACAAATACGAGCTATCGGATGTATAAACTTTAGGTAGATGTACTATTACGGTGAGTATAAAGTTAGAAAAACGAGAAATGAGAAAAAAAATGAAAATGTAAAAAGAGTAATCTTGTCAATGTTAATATGTTAAATATAAACTATTTAATTTCAGAATACAACATTTCTTCTTTATACAATGAAAACGTATATTATCCAGTACGCGGATGGAATGTTAAATAGCACGCTGAATCTGCTCCAAAAAAATATTTTTATCTTACTGTTATAATTTTGACTAAAATCTTAATATACAGCCTTTGTTATTTTTTATGAAAATATGACAGTTATTTATTTCTTTGAAGGTAATGATAAAAAAAATGACAAATCAATTTTATTATTTATTATTTTATTTTAGCAGAAATATTTAAATACTTTCGTATTTTTAGAAATTTGTTTATTCAAAAATAATTCAAATTAACTTCAAATTAAAGCATAATATAAAACAATAAGTAAAAGTATAATGAGTGAAACTAAACGTACCTTACAAAACTGAGCTTACTGTTTAATGATCTAAATTTTTAACTTTCAAATCCATCACGAAAATATTATTGTTTCATACTATTAAAGTACAAGTTAAGCAAGGAACTTTGTTTCCACAGAGAGTGTCTAACATTTAAGAGAAATTTATATTTTTTTAAATACGATAAATGCGTTCAATGAAATTAGACATTTACTGTTTGTATAATATTTACGCAAGATCTTCTTTTGTGTTTTTTGATTGGTCGTTACAATTCTTTGGTGATTTTCAATATAAATGAATTCTTATGGTTTCATATTTCACGCTATGAATGTTTTTAAACGAGACTTCAGATTATGTTGACGCATCACTGACGTTTATGTGGATAATATTGGAAACGAAATTACTTCGTATATTGACAAAACATATTGATGTTACTTAACAGATATCAAAATATAGATGAAGGAACCTTTTGTGATTTTTATTATGAGTCACGAGCTATTGAGATATAATTTATTTATGACTTTTTTTTAATTATACATTTGTTGTCCACGACCAGGATATTTCAGCTTTTGTCTTACTCCTAATGCTGATTCTGATACGGATTTGATAATATATAGGTATTTATTTACTTATTTAGTGTATAAATAATGATCCCTTAAGAAATGAATGTGCATAAATTTTATAAATAATAACAATTTCTGAGTATAAAAAACACTAAAATGTCAAAATAATAATATGACCTCAGACACTTCTTTTATAAAGTATAATTTTAGAGCCCTTATATATTATTATATAAACTCTGAAAAGTATCTCTGCGGGTGACATTCAGGATAGCAAAATAGTGTAGGAAATTAAAATATTATGAGACGTCGATTAGATAACATCTCATACTCTGAGTGAGAAAAATCTGTCCCATTGTAACGTAGTTTTTAATATATTTGTCAAGTTAGAAGTTTAAATCCTTAACTTTTTTAGTTCTAGAATATTGCAACCCAAACTCTTTTATCAATTAAATCATAAAAAAGTTGTCTTACAAGTTCAGAAAGCTATATAAGATTGCAATTTGTCTTTGTACTTTTGTCTTCTAACTTAACCTAAGCAATGTATAAAATGCTACATTCCTTTATCGAATCGGAGTTTCCTTTAAATGAGATGAATGATTTCGCTTATTTCGATTTTCACGACATTAAACAGAAACCTGTAAATAAAAATTTACATTTAAATTCTTTGTTTTAATGTTTTTGCTATACATAAAATATATATTTATGTATGACCGAGATATTTCGTCGTTTGTAGTTTGATACGAGTTTCTGTTACACATAAATGCAAATTTTAATTGTGTTACATTTTAGTTTCTCCCTATATTAATCATGTAACGCTATTTGAGTGAACTTAAGTATTTTATTAACATAGGTGTCTGCAACAACACGTGATCGCAATGTCGATTTTATACGTGACCCGAAAATTAATTGCTGGGTAAAATCGAAAGTCACCCAGAAAGGTGATGCTTCCCATTTTTATTATATTCAAACGGATGAAACAAAAAAGCTATATGTACACATTAACATTTTTATTTCATTGTTTATGTTAAAGACAAATGAAATGTATGTTGCAGGTTGTTAAAAAAATGATTCAGTTGATTTATCATCACGGGATTGATGGTGCCCAAGAGTAGCTAAAATATATGCTGCCATACGGTGTTCACTACGTAATGTTTTAAGGAAATTGTAACAGCTGCATTTAAATTGTTGCATCTCAGAAGCCAAAGGACGAACAAATTAAACAGGTTTTGGACGAGCGGAAGGGAGGGAATCCAACTTTTCATTTTTTGCTCGATTTATTAGGAAATATTTTAATATGTTTAAAATCCTAAGTGGTTCATTATGTAGTGTTAAATGATAAAAATATAATCATGAGTTACATCTTTGATAGTGATTTTCAAGTATATTAGGTGTAGTATGATAACAGAATATGGGAGTAGTTTATGATTTATTGGAAAACAATTTTTAGTTAGTGTTTGGAATGTTTGTAAACTTCATTAAAGGTATAAATAAGGATAAGTAATAATTCTTATCACAATTTTGATGGAACATGCAATACATACAAATTGTTACATAAGATTTTCACGTAAGTAAAGTCGGTGGTGAAAACTAGTTTGAAAAGTATTGCTTAAAAAGTCGATGTAATAATATTTATTTTCTCTTTTGATTTTTTTTTGTCAACTTATAAAAAAGAAAATGATAATTATGATGCATTAATTGTAATTTATTTAGTAATTTGACAGATTTTTTTTTATATATTAAATCTCATGCCATATATCCATTTTTTTAGTTTGGATTAATTAAATACCTACTACATTAGTTTCCGTTGAAGACTTCAATTCCACTTTAATAGATTTAGATCGTCGACTTAGTTTGAGAGTTTGTGCGATAGCTCAAACACCAAACTACTTTATAAAGCTGCCTGTAATCGAAACCCTAAGCTATTTGCGATAGAAACGTCGATGAATTTAAAACCGATTAATAGATTAGGAACGATTTTATTCTATCGAGCAAATTTTTTATTAATAACGAGACTTTCTTTAGTATATTTCGAATTTATTTTATTTATTCCCAAGATATTTCGTGAGTACACGTAGTTTTACGTCCGAAATGATAAAATATGCACCCGGTCTAAGAGAAAAAGTTTTATGGCCTATAGCAAGAAGGGTGCAGGAGTTTTGGTCTGTCGTAAAATATCTTACACCGGCAAAAAATATAGCCGTATATATAATATGTTGGAAGTATCGACTATATCATTTTGGTTAACGTTTTTTTTTGTATGAATTGTATCAGCGCGTACATATTTTTGATTTATATTGTCTGAATCTCTTGAATACCAACATTACTTTGTCATATGATTTTGAACTACTTCTCTTAAACTACTTAGTGTAATGATTTTTCAAAGTATTTTTTGGTCACTATGTTAAAATTGTGTTAGAAAATTAGGTAATCATTTGGATATAAGGAAGTTCGATTTAAAAGAAAAATATTGTTTCTAAGTAAAAGTTAATTATTTGCTACAACAACACAACAAATTTAGCACAGCATAATTAAGTCTAATTTTCGTAATCAAGATTGGGATGAGAACGGGACGGAATTGTTTGTAATTTTAAAGATATAACAGAATTAACTCTTTGTTTGAATTGAAAGTATATTCTTTAATATCAAAACTGCGATATAGTTTCTTATTAAATTCACAAAGTATTTGATCTGGTAATTCGATAATATAAAAAGATTAAAATAGAAATAAGTATACGTATATTTATTAACCAATATAATTATTAAGCTTGAAATAACATTCAGTCAGGCATTGTGAGAATATATTTCCGTATACCCCTCCAGAGAAATTAACTGACAATTTTTACAAAAAGATTATTGAATTAATTGGAAATTTACCTCAAGCATCAGAATAACGTTTGTAACTTATAGTCTCTTATTTAATTTTAAACTAGCATTTATTTTTTAGCGAGCGCGGCAACATAAAACACTCAATTTTAAACGAAGGTGACACTAAGGAAAGTTAAAATAGTCACACCTCCATTTTAAATTGAAATAAAAAGTAATAAGCAAAAAGTTAGATTAGTTATATGAAAAAGTGTCAGCGCTGTTCATTCAGTTGGTTTTGAAAAGTTAGTTTAATCCAATTATTATTAAGTCTAACTTTGAAGTTATGTTTACGAATGGAGCGAAGTTAAATATGGACTTTTTTTTTTAAAGAAAGTCGTTTGAATAAAAATTTAGATTGTATGCGTTGCATGAAAAATATTTCGATGGCTCTCACAATATAATGCTTCCAGCAGTCCCCTTTGGCAAAATCAATATGATATCATAGTATTTTTAAATCGATAGTCATTACTAACTTAGACTTTAACATAACGCTATCATTACTTATGCATATTTGTATTGTAAAATTTGAATGTTACATATATGATAAATTACTAATAAGTTAACTCCTATTATATGATTTAACTGAAGGACAAATTCTTCAAGTAGTACAATGTGTTTTATTTATATAAAAATAAATATATACACTATCTCAATTACCATACGATTTGAATACAAGACGGGATTTTAAATCCTCACTAGGAACTAACGAGGCGTTAGAAGGGAACTTAAACCGAATCTACTAAATACTTTTCAAGTTTAACTTTTACAATATTTGAGAAGTTTTCAGTTTCAAAGCGAGCTTAAGCTGAGCTAATGTTAGCTTTGTGAAATACAATTATATAACATGGAAACCGCTAGCACCTAAAAGCATATTATAAAACGTACGAATATTGCTTAAAATAAATTATATTACATTTAATAAAACTATATTTAGAAAGGTTTATATATGACCTAAGCATTTATATAAGTCTACCCAAACATATATATATGTAACACAAGCCAGCAAGAATTTTCATATATACACATGAATGGGAGTTCTAAAAATAGATTCTTTTTAATGTTGAAAGTTACCAAAATTATTGATATATGTTAAACTGTGTTGTTTAATCAGAGATTACAGTTCTTTGAAATTCTGTTTATAATTCATTATGATTTAAATGTGTTAGTTAAATGAGACGAAACCTCTTGTTATTCCATGGATTAACCGTGCGGGTGCCGGGTACATCGCGTAGTAGGGTGAGGAGCTTCAACCATGCCTGGGACTTGCGACCCAGGTGTAGGTTTAGGTGGTTATTTCCTTTTACGCCCTTGCCCTTTGCCCTACGAAAGAATAACCGCTTCGCGTATGGTTTTTTAAACCATATAGTGACGAAGCGAATATTGACTGCTATCCAGGAGTACCCTCCATTACACCAGCAAATGCTTAGCAGTTCTAACTGCCTCTCCACAGATGTAGCAAGTTTTTTCGGTACCTTTACCCGATCTTACTAAATGTAGGACTAAATCAAGATATAGGTCTACACTGTAACTAATTGATTTTGAAACGCCTTCTTTAGTTATGAAAAAAAATACGTAATTATATTGCGTACTTCGTTTCAAATCACTAACTTAAGGGCTGGCTTTGGTAGGACAGTTATTTTATGAAGTTTTTTATTTTTCATTGCAAGATGGGTTAATCAGAGAGAATTTTATATATAATTTATTACTTTAGTCGCATATAAGCTGGTAAAACATTTTGTGTGCTCCGGAATGTATGTTACAACTCAAATATATTATATATCGTGTCAGAAGTTTCGCCTCGTCGAAATAACTCTGTAGTTTGCATTTATTTATTTACTCTGATTTATTTCTCGTATCCACCTCTTTTATAGGTTACGCTATTCTATATCTAACTTTCGCCATTACTTGTAAATTTTATTCTAACTTAATGAAAAAAGTCTCAAGAGAGTTCTTAAGATCGACGATAATTTTAAAGAAATATAATTGCAAATAAACTATTAATTTAGTAGTGTATATTAATATTATATAGATTCATGTTGTAACAAGATTTAGAACTAATTAAAAAAATAACTTGAAATTTGAGAGTTACTAGTTTCGGAATATAATTTAAATTTGACAGTTTTAGAACGAGTCAACTGTGACAGATGCTCATTCAGTTAAGCCAGAAATTTATGTAGTTTCTAAGTTATTATTTTATTGAATAAATGTATTTAAAAAAAATTATGATTTAAACATAAAAAAGACGAACGTGTCTTAGATAGCAGACGGTACTAAACATGTCTTGATTTGATTTCTGTAAAATTAATAGGCCTTTATGTAGATCAATGTTAGGTACGTTATAGGAGAAGTGATTATAGTAAACTTTATTGATCTTAAGAATCTCACTGACAGACGAAAAAGAAGCAATTTCCGTTTTTCTTTATATTTTAATTTTTGTAACATTCATTTGTGAAACACTAATACAGTAGCTTTAAAGACTTTCCTTTTTCACTTTTTCAATAACATATTTTTTATATAACAACAACCTTTTAAATTCAATATGACTGTCCAGTTGCGATTTTTTATGTACATAATAACTTTTTCTGATTTTTTTTTGTTTGTTGGAAACGAGATTTATAGATATATATATGGCAGTGTGAAAATAACTGAAACGATTTGTAAATTCACTGTAAAAAGTGTCCCATTTTTCAACGAACTTTATTATTTTTTAGAATCAGCATACTATTCTCAAGTTGATATTTAGTTCATATCAATTTGTAATCATTTATAATTTCTGAAACGTGTGATGTGTCGGAAAGTCATTGAAAATACTGCTAAATTAGTTAAAAGTTGTAAGGAGATGACAACAATGAATACAAGTATATTTTGCTCATTATTATGATTTTTGTCATAAGATCAATTTTTATTGTATTAATTATTTACGCGTTTAACACACGTTAGATAGGTGCCCTTTTAAAGTACCCCTGGTTCGCAAGTCCCAGGCACTGTTGAAGCTCCTCTCCCTGCAACGCGATGGACCCGACATCAGCATCTTTATATGCGAATATTTATATGCGAAATAAAAAAATATGTATATGCGAATTTTAACTCTAGGAACCTAGAGATTAATTAATATGACGCTTAAGATACATAGATCATATTTTACAGAAATAAAAGACGACATCAAAAATCTTAGATTGTGTAGTTTATTTGAGAAATATTCCGTCCGTCACGAGTTCTTGGTAAACTTATTTAAAACTAGATGTCATGATAATCGAATTTTACTGAAGTTAAAATTTGTAAGTGAAGTTTACAAACTAGAGTTATTGAATTTTTGTTATTAATATTAATGATTTAAGATATTGCCTCCTGTAGTTGATGTATTGGGTTCTGAATCAAAGTTATAATTCAATTGTGACATTTATTTAAACAGAACCGAGTGTAATGGAAAAAATATTACAAACGTGAAAGTTTGTGAAGATATATGCATGTTTATTGTTAAAAAAAAGGCTACTCGCAAAATTTATGAGTTTATTCTTTAAAAAAAGGACTACACAAAATTTTGGTCAAACTAACAAAGTAAGACGTATACTATAATTTATTATTCACTTATAATTTATCCCTTCGTTCTGTTTAGTTTCCTGGGTATCGTTTCCTAAGGTTGTACGCAGTATGAAGTAACGTGACACAGTCTACACGAGTGTACGTCACTATGTATTATTTAAACACACTCTATACATTTCTTTCTTATTCTAACATTTATACCAAAGGCCAAGCGCAAGAAGATGAAGACAAAAATTACTATTAATATAAAATTTGGACCTTTATGAATTATGGTTATTGATATTTAAAAGGCCTTTAAGAAAACTAATTCAATTTTATTTTATTTTTTTCATATACAAATAAAACTATAAAACAAAACACAGATCATTTGTATTTTTGAGGGAGGCTGACGGACCGCAGGTAATTTTTGGATACATTACCTTATATACATAATATAAATAAAATTTGCTTAAATCCATTAAAAACAATATAAATCCCAGTGAAGAAAATTTATACCAAAGGCTATCTATGATATGGTCAGCACATTTAGTAAGTATTAAATATTTTAGGCCAACGATAGGACATAAATTTTCTCAGTACAAAGTCGTTGGCAAGGCATTGTAAATAAATTGTTTGTATATCGTAACAGATTGCGATAATATATAAGATTTAAATATATTAAATTGTGTACTATTTTCAATTAATGGCTCCGGTTGAGTGGTAATTTTAAACCTTTTTATAAAAACTTAAAACTTAATAACAATAAAACTGTTACATTTGAATAACATTAACATGACTTAAACTTATACGCAAATGTTTATTTTAATATTAAAATAAATCAACCATTTTCATCTCATCTACCCCTTATCACGTTTGCTACAAAATCAGAAAATATTCGTTTTATTTAAATGAAAAATTATTTAATAAGCCTCAAATCTAATTATTTAATTAAAATCCTGACGTTAAAAAAATCAATACCTCAAGAATCTTTCTCTACATACCTAAAATAATATAGTCCTAAAAGCGTTTTAAATTACAAAGTTAGAAATGGCTTTTCAAATTAAAACATATTTTCAATTCTGTAACAAAAACAGACTCGATAAATAACATCGATGAAATAGTAAGGTTAAGTTACTCGAATGATTATAAAGGGGATGAAGGACGGGGCACTTAAAATAACGACTTTCGCTTTTCCTTCGGGATTAAATATATTTATGCCTATCTCACAGATTCAATCTCATATAGATTTTTTTTCAACATGTTTTTGACTGAAAAATTTTTATTACTAAAAAAAAATATCGATTATATATATTTTATATATTATAACAAAAGTGGTCAAAAAATTGTTCTGTATAATTTTATTTTCTTAACTAATTTAGCAGTAGCAAACAGACGTTGTTAGGTGAAATTCAAGATTATTCCGACGAGGTAATTGGGTAAGGGTTATAGGTGACAAGAATCTCAACAACCGATTGATATATAATCTAATGTTACGTTACAGTTTTGTGATTTCTCTAAGCAAATGATAGACAACTATCAAACAACTGTCAGTTTTTTCAAACTTGTTTAGCAAACAGTGCATCAGAAAAGTAAATAGTAGAGATAGAGATATTCTTGATTGGCTTTAAGTTCTTTGAAATATTCTTCTTATAACTCCTATCTTAAACATTAAAACACGACCCTGTCAAACATAATTTTATATTATTACGAGAACAATACTTGATACATTAACTAATGGCTATGCTTTCTAAAGGTATCTTCTACTTCAGTAAACTTCAGTGACACACATCCAGACATTGTGTAATAGAACTCGTCAAGGGTAGACTGAGCGGCGCCAAGCTACAAACTTCGTAACTAAACTTATCCTTAAAGCCAACTTTGCCACTTATTTGTGAAAATCCCGCAATTACATAGAATACGGAACGCAGCATTGGAATAACGCCATTTATGGGGCAGTAAATTTTAATTACACAATCCACTTCAGAGTATTGAGTACTGATTGGTAGTTATGGCGTTGTGTAAAGATTTTTGGATTTGTTCCCTTCGCTTATGATCTATCGTGAGGAAATAGTTGGTGAATAGAAAGAAAAATAATATGCTGAATGCATTACATGATTAAGAAGATTCTAATATTATCGGAGACATTTTGTGTAATATTCAAAACATTTCTAGTAGGAAAGCAATCACGATGTCACAGAACTTAAATTGATATTTATGTTAGGCTTCCTAGTAAATTTGGTGAATGAAGGTGCGGTTGTAATTGTATTTATTATTGCCCGTTTGCACGCCAAGGCATTTCACGAATCACTGTATAGCGGCTACGATATTAATTGCTTGACAAAGAAAAAACATAAATTATACTGAAGGGTCCTTTCGTACTATTGTTATACGAATGCCAGGGCTGTTGCGACTCCCTAATTGTAATTCCTCAGTGTGAAAATTTATTTTTTATTTTTAATATTATATATATATTCTTGACCTAAATTGAGATGTAATTATCATAAAGTAATTCAGCAAGACAATCTACGCTTTGAATTTTCATAGTCATTGCCTAATTGCCATAAACAAGAAGTTAACTGTGTGGGAATCGATTTTCACTTATGCATGGCATTAAGGAGACTTCGGTAGTTTGTTACGACAATTATCATATCTTCATTCTCCGTATGTAAGCACAATTTTCCACCAGAAATCATATCATATAGTTATCTGATTAAAAAATAGATAATATATGTCACTAAACGTTGTATTCTAGCTTTTTTAAATTATTCATTAATTGCTTATTTAAAAAAGATGAAGTTATTTTAATATTACATTTAATGATTGTTTACATTTTTTCATATATATTTATATAAAAAATGTTTAAATCATTTAACAGAGAACTAATTCTACGAGGTTAAATACAAATTTTTGACGTAATAAGTGTGCTTAGAATATCTACTTACAGTATGTCGCATTCGTCAAGCGATCGATGGTATCTTGCTTTAGTTTTGAGTTTTTCTTTCCCATTTTCGCTAGTCGACTCCCGGCGCCGACTGAGTTTTCACCAAGTACAACTGTTGCTTATGGTCGTCACTTAGACAGTGACGTTTTACATATTACTCAGCTTTTCCTCTAAAATGACCTGCAAAACACAATACATTTTTATAAAAGCACACAAAAACTTAAAATACTAATCATTAGTTATTTAAATAAAATAAAATAAGAGATTTTAATGTCATAATGAAATTTATAACACTGACATCCAAGAAACGGTAAGATTTTTTACAGATTTTTTTAAAGTATATTACTAAATTAAATTAATGGTAGAGTTATTAATAATGTTTTCACATTTATAGAAATACTTTGGAATAATATGATTCAGTAGAACGCAATATGACACCTTAGTATTGGTTACGACGAGGAAAACCCCGTCCCGTGTACTCTAGTCACATCGCCGCCCGTTCGATATAAATTATAGCCATTTCCCTTCCCCTATATATTGCAGGACGAAGGAGAATTGTAAATGAAATACTTATATTGAACGAAAACAAGCCATTTATGAGATGACGATAAATCAACATTTCCGTACCCTACACTTGTATATCTCTGTTTAAGATTTCGATTTTTTGTTCTTAATTTATTTTAAGCTTTGTAATGATTGATTTTGTCTCTTCTGTTTTATCATAGTTTTAATAAGGTACGTATGTAAAGGTTATTGAGTTGTGTTATCTCTTAAAATAACGCATAATTTGAGTACCTACTAACTTCTTATTTGTTACTATAAATCTATTGTATATTTAGCAATTATTATTAATGACCATTACTTATATTATTTTACGTTTTTCTATCAACAGTCAAAACGATCACCATTAAGAATTTTGCATGAATATACTTATAAGAGTTATGTGGTCATCCTCATGTGCATTTAATATAAACTTTGGCAAAAGGGTTATATAGGCTGAGTATGTATTACCTTATTCTACTTTTTAACCTATCCTCCGGGATAATATGCACATGTGTTCTCCATCACACTTAAATAACGCTAGAATATTATCACGTAATTACGTGTACGCTGATATATTGGGTCGAGTATCTGAAATGAGGAAAATTTTCTTCCGTTATTGAAATGTTAAACAATCTGTCATGTTTAAAATTCGCTTTGCATTTTCGTGATGATATCAAAAATTTTTAGAATTATTACAATATATGTTCGTATATCTACTGAATTTCAAACGAGAAACAATTATCAGGAAGCACCGAGTCGAAGAGTAGTCGTTAGTTTTATTCATCTTTAATAGTATTTAGTAGAAGTCCTATATTCGCTTAGCAGATTAAACATACCAGAGATGATAAAGTGATACCTTTCGACAAGCCTCAGTGACGGAAAATTGAGTTTAGAGAAAATTTAGTTTCCTTGATCTTATTTTAATTCTTAAGCGGAGCAACGAGATAGTTTGAATAATCGTCACTGAAGGAAATTAAATAGCGAGAGATTTACGGAATACATTAAGCATTTTTTTCCTTAAGCTATTTTTCCATTAGAAATATCCATAATAAAACCTATTTGAATAACCTAACTCAGTTGAAGAAGTCTTCATGAATGCCAAGTTTCTATTTATGCACTTGCAGCAGGAAAATATATATTTTTTAAATGTGCACACGAGTGGTTATAAACTCTCTCATATTACGTGCAATATTCTGTTACTATTATCAATAAATCTATTTCAATACGAAAAGATTTTCTTGTTGTGGATATAAAGTTCCAATATATTAAAGGCCAAGCCATAACGACATTTAGATTTTGGTTGATGGACTGATGACTTTCAATTTATGTTGTGTGTCGTTACCATACCTACGACGCCGGACAGCTGTGCAAGAGGGGAGGCGAATGATAAATTATCCCGTTTTTATGTAAATCCATTTCATTATGAACATTTATTTTAACTCTTTTTTTGTTTATATATTAAAAATTTAAAAAAGCTACGTTTCTTTAATGAAAGAATAGCTTAGGTTGCATGAATGATCTTGTTTGAAGCTTTTGACATAAAAGTAAAGCCCCAAGACTTCATGCGGCATGAGAACCTACAGTCGCTTAACAGTAATACCGTTTGAAGACAAAAGAATATAAAATCGATTGTGAATATACATTAGAAACATATGGAAAGCTGACATGATATTTGTTTCGTTATGTTTAGTCATATGTATATTTTATTAAAATATTGTTGTTATTAAGTTAATTAATTTTTTAATAGAGAATTATTATAGCTGCACCAAGTAAGGCTAGTATTATATAATTAATTTATATCATTGGTATTTCTTTGTGAAGTTGAACACTTTAGAAATTCCAGTTTTTAAAAAATCATTAATGCAGAAACTTTGGCTTTATATTACAGGATATTACAAACATTTAGACATGAAATGTTGTAGTAATTGATTTTAATTGCATTGGATTACATTTATGCTGTTTCTAAAGCGATCCTTAAAAAATGTCATTTATTATTTTTCATATATTAGACTTATAGACTTTTCTCATATATATGTACACTGCTGATAATTCAATAAAATTTATGAACATATACCGTCTCAAAGGTGACGTAAGAAACTGTGTCAACACATATGTATTATGTTCAGTTGACGTCTGTGTGGTATTTCATATTTGTATTGTTTGTTTGTGGGTCTATTTTCCGACGTCATAAAAGGTGCTAGAAAATACCAGCGCTTTAGTCTTACGAGTTTAGCTTTTGAAATGTCTCCATTTTCTGCCATAGAATTATTTTTAACGTGTCTTACAAGAATTCATTATTTTTACATTTTATTACTGGATAAGCTTTTCTTAAATAAAACGCTAAGAGGCAATTATTTGACTTGAAAAGTGAAATAATTAATTACGAATATAATATGAAGAATTTATTATCGTAAAGCTTTAAGTTACGCAAAATGTTAGATGGCTAGGAACGCGTAATTGGGTAATATTCCGGACTTATCTTGATACATGTTAATATTTTCTTTAATTTATTTTAATTCTTCAATGACGAGTAAATTAAAATTGAAGTAAAATGAAAGTGTTAAATAAAATAATATAAGTTATATTCTTGCCCTAGACTCAGAATGACGTCCCATTTCAATGTTTTCGTCCTCTTTTCCTTGTTAATATTGTACAAGAATATTAGGCCACCAAAATAATGAAACCTAAACAAAACTACACACATATGCCACATTGGTGTCCTTGTGTATAAATTAGAACATTTCTGTCATTGTTTTATTGTGGGGATCATATGTTTTTTATATAACTATTTTAGTATTAACAGTATACTGAGAGCGTAAAATCTTGATTTCTTATATAAATAGATTACATTAGATATAAATAGGTTACATTGGTTTTGGAAGACTTATGACTTTACCGTAACCTTTTCTTTAATAAAAAGAAAATACTCGTAGTTCAGTTAAATAAACTATATTCTTTAGTCCTACATAAAGCCTTGAGGTAATTTTATATATTAATAATTATTTTGATAAGTCCCGTCGGGCCGCTCGGACATATTCCGTTACCGGGCCGACGAAACACAGCGGCAGCAGGCTGGCTGTCGTGGAGAGGATGGCAGCGAAAGAACCAAAGTCAACGGTGGCATCCTAAGCCCCAGTTGGCAATGGGTTTCTGTCTTGACGTCAGGTGGCAACCGGTCGTAAAACTACAAGCCAATTCACAAACTCCTCATCCAGCAACCATGAAAACCAGCAACCTTGCATCAACGTGATATCCGCGTATGCACCACAGATAGGATGTAGTGACGCGGAGAAACAAACATTTTGGGATAATCTTAATGACCTAATGCAATTTTACCCGCTTGATGAAACAAAAGATATTGCAGGAGACTTAAATGGACACGTTGGAATGATCTCACCGTGTCATCAGAGAGTACACGGTGGACAAGGATACGGAACTGAAAATGTTCAAGGCGTTGACATTTTAGACTTTGCAACTTCCCATGACTTGGCAATAATTAACACTTTTTTCTGAAAGCCTGACAGACCTAAAACAATGGTAGTGCTAACACTCAAATCGATTTCATCCTAGCAAAACGTTCTAAGCTAAGTACATTTAAAGATTGCAAAGTTATACCCGGGGAGTCTCTCACATCACAACATCGGTTACTAGTGGCCGACTTCATCACTTCAAAGGCTATGAAAGTTCTTAAAGAAAAGACACCTTAAATTCGTTGGCATAAATTACCACTCACGGAAGGAAATTAACTGATCGTAAATGTAAAGCAATACCTTGAAAACATATTACAACTAGACGATATCACAACAGAAACAATGTGGAACCGTTTCCAAGACCAATGTTTGAGTAAGGCTTCCGAATTATTGGGAATCTCCAGAGGACCGCTTACGAACAACAAAAAAGCTAAGTGGTGGCAATCAAAAGCGGAAGAAAAAGTGAGAAATAAGAAAAACCGTTTTAAGATCTGGCAAAAAAGCGACAGCGATTATGATCACGAAATCTATCGCAGTGTAAAAAAAGAGGTGAAAGGGGAAGTTGCCCTATGGCGACCTATGGTGAAGACTTTTATATCAAATTGGAAAATGCCAAAGATGATAGAGAACTATTTAGACTTGCAAGATAGATATGCGAACAGCCTGGATATACGAACAACAAAATATATCAAAAACTCCGACATAAAGGCGAGATGGCGGGAGCACTATTCCCATCTTCTCAATGAGAGCTCCCAATTTAAGGTACCAACCGTAGAAGATGCCGTTAAAGGACCTTTTAGGAAATTTCCACCGAAGAAATTAAAAAGCGAATGGTCCTGATGAGATTCCCGTGGAGTTATGGAAAAATTTAGGGGAAATCGGTATCCAGTACCTAAAAACTCTTTTCAATGGAATTTTATGTAATGAAATACCTAGTGAATGGAGAAAAAGTTACCTAATTTCATTCGTGATGTCAAACTCTGTGACAACTATCGCGCCATAAAACTCATATCACATACTTTTAAGATATGGGAAAGGGTCATAAACAACAGACTGTTGAAACTTACTAAGGTAACTGAAAATCAATCTGGTTTTGTAGAAGGAAGATCAACAACAGACGCTCTTCATACTCAAAGCATTTTATTGGAAAAGTATAAAATATAAAAAAAAAGACTCACATCTCGCTTTTATAGACTTAGAGAAGGCATTCGATCGAGTACCACGAGGACTAATAGTGCAATCGTTTCGATTGCAAAATGTTAAAGCGGTTATGGATATGTATAACAAAGTCACCCCAATAGTACGAACTCCTACAGGTCTGAGGGATGAATTTCACGTAGGATTAGGTGTACACCAGGACTCAGCCTTAATTCCTTTACTTTTTAATCTCGTGCTAAATTAAAAACATCTACCCTGGGACGTCCTCTACGCGCATGATATGGTCCTCGTTAGCCATAGCCGCCTCCGAAGTGCCTTTGAGGTGGTACGGACACGTAACGAGAAGACCTGAAGACAACATGACAAGGCAAGTCCTGAGCTTAGATACCGGACCTAAGAAGCGAAGGAGACCCTTTTTAACTGGGATGTCTGTTATAAACCAGAATCTAAAGGAAGCCCAACTTGAGCCTTCGACCATCCAAGATAGACCGACCTGGCGAAGAATGACGAGGAGAGCCGACCCCAAGTGAAATGGGATAAGGCTAGGCAGAGAGAGAGAGAATAATTATTTTGATAATTATCGAATGATATTTGATTAGGCGTACTGAAATGTATACAGATCTTCAGGGTGACAAATTGTTTTGTGTTGTTTTGACCGCGAAATATTCGATTTCACAAAGCTTTATTTTTATTCATCTTTGTCTTTCAGAAAGTTTGTGCTTATTTTATTTACCTTATACATTATTATTATTCTCTTTATATATTTATATATTTTTTTCGTAAATTAGCCTTAAAATTAATACTGATATGTTGTTTCGTTTGTAAATTATTTGTACATATTTTGTAACGCAAGCTAAATAAGGAGTTAGCATTGAGAGATTTAAATTGTTTGAAATACAAAGAATGCTTGAAAATATTTATGTATCGAAGAACCAGAAGGAACACTCAGGAAGTCAGAATGGCTCTTATGGAGCGGAAAATAGACGAAAGTGATATTTTTGCTAAACAGAAAACATTTAATAAATTTCGTATTGTGAAAATAAAACTTGGAAAAAATATTCAAGACTTTTGTATACGAAAAGATTACATTCGTTAGTGTTTTATTTCGCTATACTAACTTATTTTACAAAAGGATTCACCTACTAAGTTATTTTTAGAAATTATGTCGTAATTACAGTTAAAACAATATATTTTTGTAACTTAATTAACTATATATCTAAAGAAGAAGTCTGGTCAACAGCAATTAGTGAGATAACTTTAATTTTGGTTTAGTTAATATTATTTTTTCCATCACCACCACCATCTCAGCCGTGTGAGGTCCTCTACTGAGCTTTAGGGTTCCCTCATCGACTTCCATTAGCTTCGATCAAAAGCAGCCTTCATCCACCTTGACCCTTTACCTTGAGTAAGTCGTAGATGGATGTACAACGCTGCGTTTTCCGTTCCGTGATCTCCTTTCGGGAACTCTTCGTTCCCAACGGCCATCTTTACTTTATGCTATATGTTTGCGACTCCCGTTCTTCTATGTATCTCTTCATTTCTGATTCGATCCCATAGAAAAACTCCGAGCACAGTTCTCTTCGTAGCTCTATGAGCGGTTTGACTCTGTGAGGCTTTTGGTGAAGCACCACGTTTCGGATCCGTTTGTCATCAGTATCAACACACTGATGAAATATTTTCGTCTTAAAGCGATGAGGTATTTTTTCGTTGTGCATAAATTTATTTATTTTCACGATTCAATTTAATAGAAAAAAGATATATAAAGAAAATAAAAGATATTTATTTATATAGTTTGCAGTTTAAATATATTGCTAAGTCTTTCCGATGTATAATTTATAAAAATTATCGATACTTTTGAATTTTGTAAAAAATGATATTTCAATACTATTAGTGAATTATTCTGACTGCATATTAAAGAAATTTGCATGTTGTTTCAATTGCCAATTAGTTACATTCGATTGCCGTCGGTTTGAATACAAATTAAAAAAAATCGAAACAAATTTGGGGACGGCTTCTGGACAAGGAAAGCTATGTAAATTAATTACTCCCTTGACACTAATAACCTATATAACAATAATAATCAAAAGGCAGTATACTTCTTTATAAATTTAATATTTTTAATGTAAATCGCGACTTAGACTAACTATTAACAAAACTGTGGGATTAACCTAAGCATACGGATCACGTATTTAATAAGGTATCTATACATATGTGTTCATACATGTATGTTTTACATGCATAATATCTATAATCCCTGACCCAAATGGAATGTTTTTTTTATGTATAGCAAATCCAGAGCTTGTCTTCATATATTTTAAAACGTTAAAACATTACTTTGGCATAACCTTCTTTGTATAAAGTAGATTAAATCTCAAGTCTCACAGATTTAAATGTTGCTACAAAAATATATAATTAACTTAATGATATAACGATCAGTATTATCCACGTTCTATGTTTTTAATTAGTTTATACGTAAACGAGTTCATTGTTAAACGTACTGATACAAGCGCCGGCAACAATTAATTACTAGGATGAAAGTTAAAAGGCATTACATAGAAAATTTTTGAGTTACTCATTTTATGTAGAAGATACTATGCATCTTTATATTATTAAAACAAATGAATAGCACGATTTTCATTTCTAAAATTTTAAACAATTTTTAGGAAAATGTAGAGAAAGCAGGACGCAATCGTTTCTTGAAATTAGCTACAGCTTCCCTCGATTTCTTTATATAAATTAACATCAATGTATAGGCAATTAATTAAAGACACAAAGTTATCCCTAACTTTTAGTCTAGTTACACTTGTATATAAAAACAACAGAAACAATAAATTTCATGTTTTCCTACTATGCCCCTGCTGTTTTTATTCGCTGTGACGAATTCCAACGCCACTTTTTCTTCTCTCGATGATGATATCACTATAATAGATGTAATAAAACTTTCTGACGCTTAAATTCAATGATATGAATAACTGAAATAAGAACATTACTCGTTTTATGTATAACACACTAGAGGAAAATGTTTAGAACTAAAATGTAAACATAAACATCTTATCATGTAAAATTTATCTCACTTCTCCCGCATAAAGTTTTACGTGACATATTTCTCACGTGTAATTTTGAGATAAAATTAACAATCTTACGCTCATGCGGACCCAGTATGTTTACATGACCCTCAAAAAGTAATTGGTCCAACTTAACACTGACGTTAAAAAGCATCCGTATAGCAGAACAATTACACGTGGATGTCAAAGTCTCCAGCACTGCATAGCCGGAGGCACTCAAAGATTCCGTTTTCTCGCTTAAAGTAAAGCCGCTTCCCGGATAGACGCAACAACACAATATTGCTGTCACACTTTGAAACTTCGTTCTTCAACCGTTTAATTAAAGTTACTGTAAATTATATATAAGGACTTTTTTTGTTTTAAACGAATGAAGAATAATTATTTATATTTGTTCTTTTAATTTAAATAGATTATGTGTTAAGGACTTTTAGAATTGCACACATTATTATATATCTACAATTTTATCCAAATTTATTTTAATGATTAACTCATTTTGGTAGCTTGATTTATATTTTTATCTCATTTCTGTTTAGTTTATTATATTTTCAATACATTTATTATGCAAATGACAAAAAATTATTATAGTTGGGTATATCAAAGAGTTAAAAAAGAAAATTTTATAACCACAATTTCCGCGATGTAAAAAGCAACATTAGAGATAATAAATTTTTAAGGTCTCACGATGGGTATAAAATTTTAAAATGGTATTTTCCTGAAAAAGATCTTAAAGAAGTGGGATGTTTTTATTCGTTTAAAAGATGATAGAATCTCTAAACAGGATCCGGCTGCCTGTCATAATATATTTTTCATATCCTAAGTTAAATTTCTACTTTTTTTTTTAAATTATTCCTAAGAAATATATTTCATTATATCAATATTCTCTTCCTGCTCTACTACTTTGAAAAGTGTTGAAATATTTGAAGAACAACGAAGATATCTTAAAAACTATTAGAACAGATGTTTCTTATTTGCAAACATAACTAAATGCCACCGCTTATGTTTTAACTTATATCTCACAAATCAAATAAACATACACAGAATTAAAAAGTCACTTCGGTACAGTAAAAGGTTAACGTAGCAATATTCATATAATACAATCTTACATATAATACAAACTATTTCAAATCTAATCCTTACTGCACATTGATACGTTTTGATTGTCGTTCGCTTTTCACTCGCTTCATTTGTCATCTCATCTGATAGCGCGTTTGTGGTATACATAATTCAATATGAGGGAAATCTAAACCGCTTAAATTAGGATTAATAACGATGTTAATTGACTTTGTAATCGATCGGAATTTAGTTACCGATGCAGGTGCATGTTTGTTACCATATTTTGTCGCAACGGAGCACATTTTAACTCATAATACGTCATTCTAATTACTTCTAATTACTTTTAATTACGTTAGAATTTTGTACTGAAGTGTACAATCAAAGTCATATAGATTCGCATAACGACTTTATATATATTTGGTTTTATATATTTCTGTTCGTATCCCTCCATATTTGTCGTTGAAAGAATGCAAAGTTTTTCAAAACGTCTTCATACTTGATTATTCTTCATTACGTGGCTCATAAACGGCTCGGATATCTCAAAGGGTGTTTCTGCTAAACTTTTCGAAATACTTTATAGCTTTACTAACAAGAACAGCTTTTGAAATAACAAAAGAAATAGGTCAATGTCAAGATCTGACAAGCCGTCGTGATCAAAAGTTGTACGACTGTGAAAACAGCTTATGAACTCGATTTTCGAGGATCATACATTAAATTTACTCTTAAATTTCTAGCATTTATTGTAAAAGCGCGGAATCATGACTTCCAAATCGTATTAAACTCTGCAAGAAGTGAACCAAAAGAGTATAAAAATAAAAAATACGCCTGTCACTGCTACACAATCTGGCTTTTTATATATAAATTATTTTCTAGTTTTTAATTTGCAACTAATTAATTAAGTCAGAAATAAAAAGCAGTTTTAGTTCAAATTTTCAATTTTGGTAAAGATATTTTACAATATTGTAATACTTAAACAATTTAACCGACAAACATGTTAAACAAAGTAATAGGTGAAATTCACTTAACTTGCAAATATGTCACATAATTGTTTAAGTGAATAAAAAAAGCAAATTTACATTTCATATAAGTGCTGTCGTGCTCCAGAAATAAATACGCTGTAATATGGTATACGATGTAATTTTCGAGGAAATAACATTTTTATATCACGGCTTGATAGCAATGTATGCGATAAGGTAAAGAAAATAATATGTACATTTCCATGAGCTTGTACTTCATAAGTTTGTTTGAAGCGAGTCAATAATATATTATAAATTCATAGCTTGTTGTTAGAGCTGAGCAGGTGTTAGTGGAACAAACTGAACGATTTAACTTGAAATGTTGAAGCTTTTAAACAATGCCAGAGGAGGGTACAAGCATCATCTAGTAAGATTTCTTGATAACATTATTTTTTTTTTTATTATAATCGTCATTTAGTTTTAAATTTATTTTGTAAAAATATGACGACATATTTTTCATATTAGCATATGTTTATTTCGAAAATAATGTTTTTTTATTTTATTTCATCGTAATATTAAGTTTTTATATCGATTAACATAATTATCTTATAATTTCCATGACCTCCAGACTAAGATTATTATAGGGAATTTAATAGAACACGATAACATCGAGGACATTGATGATGAATATCAATTATTTATCGAATCCTTACAACAAATAGATTTAATATTAATAAAATTATGATTTACTTATAATTATTTGGTTTTACTATGAAGTATTTATGAAAATTTACATGCAAATATCTTTTCTACATGTCGTTTGGAGGGATCAGCAACATTTTAAATTGAAACCATTTTATATATATATATATAGATTTTACGCAGTTCATATTTTTGCAACAGACGAATAAAAGTATTATTTTATGTAGAGAGTTTGTGGATTTGGTTTCAAATAAATAAAAAAATGCAAAACGCTTGTGAATTTATCCTTAGCAAATAATATCAACGAACATTTGTAAATTGTAATAAAATCGTTTTCTATTAAATTTGTTTTTTTTTTTAAACTATTTCTATTGACAAAACGTTATACAACGGATATGCTGTATTTTAAAACAGTCAAATCGATTATTAAATAAGTGAATAATTTAATATAATATTGTTGTTATAAGTGTTATGTTAATAAACAAATTACATTTTATTTACAAAGACGGAAAACTCCATTACCTAAATAATACCAGCACGCTCTTATTTCACATTTGGTGCCAAATCTCTTGTGAAGGAATTACGCTGAGACTTTATTTATTTCAAGGAGTAGTATTTTTAGATATTGTCAGCATGTATTTTATATTAAGTTTATCACAAAAATGTTGCTGAGCATTGTGCATATATTATATTTAAAAGAAAATCATATTTAAAAGATAAATGTTAAGTGATGATCATTATTGGATAATAGATGGTTCAAGATGTTTACTTTTGTTTTTTGTCATTTCCATTGAATTTCACTATGTATTATCTATTTATATACTATAACTGTCATGATATGTATAGATAGGAATTGTTATTAGGTACCTATATTCTTCAAATTAAATATCAAAATTTCCGTTGAAATAAGGTTCAATTATTTGATTGTGATAAATTATTTGATATTATAACACATTTTCTTATGAGCAAAACTGTATTATCAAACGGCACGATCCAAAAAGCTTAGTAAAATTATTAAAATACACTGATATAAATTAAGTCACGAGTTCATGTGATACACAAATTTGTGTTTCAAAACATTTTAAGGGACACGAATATTAAGCAAGATTAGCTTTGATGTTGAACTTGTATGAATATGTGTCGTATATAAAATCAGACACATAATTTGATACCGTGACCGAGGTGTAATACCTTCGTGATAGTTTTATAAAGGTTTTTTTGATTTTTATTAATATTATACGGCAGTAGAGTCAAAACAAACAGAGCAGAATAAACAAAAAAATGTATACTAAAGAGTGCCTTCTGGTTCCAGGTATGAAGCCAAGAAACGCGAACACAAGTATTTTTGTCTTAAATTGCTTACTTTTCAAAAGAACCCGGTTACATTTAAAAAGGCTACGTGTCGTTCAACCTTTTTCAATCTTGATAAAACTTTTCGTGTTTCAGAACACCTAATTTCAAGAACATTTACAAATATAAGTTGTTATACAAAAATTATTTGGCTTTCCAAATCGAATTGATCTTATCTGTGTTAATTACATCCTAATTTTGTTACAAGTTGTATTTCAAGAGATATATATGAGGATAATTTGGAACCAGTACATTTTTGATATAAAGTATAATAATGGCGTTTATAAAAATTATATACATGACCTTTATATTAATATTTGTTTCGACTGCCAGCCATCAGTTGAGGATTACGGGAATAATGCAATGTTAAGCCTTTAAAATGATATTTAAAATTTCACTAACAGCCTCTGCTTCGATATTAAACCTTCCTTAACTTTAATTGACTGCCTCAAATTGCTTACATAAATAAGGGAAAAAATTCTTACATAAAAGAAACTACGTTATAACTTTATCCGTTTTTTACATTTTACTACCGGCTCAATCTTTGACAAAGTGAGCGAGCGTTTTTCATCTCTTAAAGTGAAGTGTTTCCATATAATTTGGTGATCAAATTGAATTGAGCAAGGGGCAACTATACTATAAGTTTTCCAGTTAACACGAACTGTAGAAGTTTTTGAGCTCTTTTATTAAGAGCGAATCGATTCATAAAGTACTCTAAAAAAGTTTCGTGGACGCTTATGATCGAAAAAACAATTTTTACATTGAATGCTGAATATAAAACCGAAAATGAGGATGCAGCTTGTTGAATGAGGCAAAATTCATTTTAATTCACATAAAAAAATCAAAGCAGTTAGCAGCTTTTTATATTTTATCAAGTCATTATTATACAACACATATGATAAGGAATTTCAAACCATTTTAAATTCCCGAAAAATTTTCTAGTTCATTAGCATGCGGCCCCTTATTATGAAGGGTAAAAATATAGAATAACTGGAAAGTTAGGGGTGGCTTGTTAATAACTGGGGGAATTTTTATGTTATGTGTCGTTTTAAAATGAAAATTTATAAGAACCATCCGACGAACTGCTTAGAATAAGTTTCGAAGAACCTTAATTTTATTCCAAGGCATCATTATAAGTTGTGTAGCTAGAAAATGCATGAAAGCAATAAGTTTCGGAAAGCAGATTTATTGAAATATTAGCTGAAAGTTTGCTTCACACGGCCTTCTTAAACATGATTTATTATTTGCTGATTTTGTATTGTTAACAGAGAAAAGTACATTATATATTTAATGTAAATAATATAATCATGTAAGTTTAATTGAAATAGTAAAATTAATTTATTAACAAATTATTATTTAAAATTATATTTTATGTAATAAATGTTTTATCAACTCACTCCATCACCCTGACATTTTTATTTTTCTTCACAATCAGTAGAAAAATATATAATACCTTCTATATTGAGAAATATATTGCTATCTTAAATGTAAAAACAGCTATTAGTTTATCTATGACAATTGTAACGGAACCTTTCATTAAGTATGAATAATTTACTAGATAAAATTTACACATTTTTGAGCCTATAAAAGTAAAAAAATCTAGAATATATATATAGCCCTGTATGGGTTCTAAAAGAATGATTATTTATCTAGTGTCAAAATACCTGCGTGTCACGCAAGTGTTTTGTAATATATTGGTATGACTACAATTGTAAGCAAATTTATGTTAAAACATTAAATACCGCTGACCATTAACTTGATGATCAATAGATGCTCCTTTAAAAACAGCGCCTACGAAATTCATATAAATTTTGTAGATATCCTACGTGACTGGAAATATATATCTGTAAGTGTTTCCGAACCGTTCAGAAATGGTTGAACGGTTGCAATATTGACCGTGGGATTTTGTCGTGCCTGACTTAAGACTACTTTCCTTCAGAAGATGAAAATTTCAAAATTGCAATCAATATTTGGTTTATAAAAATCATTTTACAACCAATGCACAGAAGTCAATAAAGTATGTTTAGTTTTTTTTTTTGTATGGAATAAATACAAAGTTAAAATATTAGGAAAATCATCTTACAGTAATAAGACAACACTGACACCAAAAAGTTACGGTTAACTATTTAAAAAAAATTATGGATGAACGTGTAAAATCAATAATTAACTTAGTGATGACAACTGTTGTACAAAAAGAGATACAACTATCACAGTAATTGTACACACATAGAGACGTTGTTACTAGCTGCCATTTGTTTCATATAAGAGTTCTGTCTTTTTACATTTTTTTTTATATCAACCAGAAACAGTTCCGTCACAAAAGTCATTATAAAAAAATATAATATTAATAAAATATTAAAAAAAAACAATTTTAAATAGTAAATTAGAGATAATCACCACATTTAAAGAGCTTTGATCTGTAAGAAATATTTTTGTTAACAATTTTCTTATTTCGTAAAAACATTCATGTCCAAGTGGACTTAATTAGTAATGGTATTCTATATAGCAGTCATGCGTTCAAATATAAACTTTAGATGTGGAATGGGGGATTTAACTTGAGCCTTTTCAAGCTGGTTACTTTCGTAGAATTTCATGTAAAATTACTAGCTCAAGCGGTACTCGTTTTATTCCTCAATAAAGTCAGGGAAACAATAAAACGTTTTGAATTAACATATAAACTGAGGGGATGTTTGCGTACCGCGACTCGACCCCTCCCCCTTCCCTTAAGCAAAATGTCATTGACAATGATTCACCAGAGATTGTTTTCTGTATCTCGACCCCTAAGGGGGCACTTTAACATAAATCATATAGATTAGTAGATAGATATACCCTGTAATGTTATAAAAAACAATGAGTCCATTATATCTGCGGCCGAAATGACGCTTTGTTTTCGACCACCCCTCTGACTTTCGACCCCATAATAATTAAGAACAAAGAAACCGAGTGTATACTATATTAGTTTAGGTTGTATAAATTTAATGACTTAATAATAATAGGATATAGCCTACTAGATTTTTATATCTCATATAAGTATGTAGAAATGTATAAATAGGCTTCTATTCTCGTTTACATGGATATATGAAGCTTCTAAACCAATAGTCTAAATATGAACAAATAATGTAAAGCGCAGGGCCGTGAATCTTAGAAATGTAATTGATAGTTAGAATGAAATTTTTGGTGTCTGACCCAGAAACAATTACTAAAAAATAAATACCATATAATTTCCAAAAAAGACTAAAACTCAAAGACTACCTTTACAGCCCAATTATGATATTTCCTTCGCAATACACAGAAGCTTTTGAACACAAAAATTCAAAAATGTTCTTTGAAGTCTATGACTTTTTCAACTAGGTGCAGTTGCTCCGTTTAATTGATAGTTGAACAAACATCAGTTCATAGGTGTATAGGGAATACGTACAGAAAGTTGTTTGCGACTCCATTTTGTAAACTGGCATACCAATTCTCTTAGTGCGGTAGGAAACTTTTACCGTGTATAGTCTGATGAGTAATTCCCGCAAATGTAATGTAAATATACAAACTATATCTGTAATAAAAGTTTCGATGTTCAAATTTTTATATACGTCAAATTGTGTCTGTATAATTCGTTTTATATTTGACCCTAGACATAATATAAAAAAAATATATCACAAATAAATAGAAAATCATCTTCATGACAACATTGTTAGCCAATAATTCATATAAAAAAATTATATTCGTAAATAAAATACAAGTCGATTTAAAATATACAAGTGTGACTTGCAAGATTGAATGCTAACGTCCATGCAAGAGTCTAAATTAATGCTCTTGCAACCAAGCTTCTTTCAGTTTGCGCTAGTAGAAATTTATTACAAGTTCCACGTATTTTACGACAATACAATTAATTAAAAATTTTCGAGATTTCGATTTTTATTATGCATTACTAACAAATGTATTAGCATAATATTTAATGTAGCTAATAATTTAAATATAAACTCTTTAAATCTTCATAGAATTTTCTTACAGTGTAATCGCCTCATCAAAATTGCATTACCCTGATAATATTATTCTTATAATAAAAACGTAATGCGGTAAACGAATCTCTTACTCAATTTATATTGCTTAGAAAATGTTTTATGACAGGAATCATTAGTCTTGCCCTTTATCAGGACTCAGCAGATACACTGTAGAGTTATTTTCTTTTTTATTAGCAAAAACAAGTGAATATAGAGTTGTTTTCTAAAAGAAATATAAATAACTGTCCTATTGGAATAACGTCCTATTGAACCCAGCCATCTCTTTCCAAGTCTACCAAAATTTTAATTTATAGACAACATCTGGAAACTATATCGATTCTTAATTTACTAATAATTTAACGTTTGTAAACTGAACTGTTTCACTGTAGACGTTTTTATTTTGTAATAACAGAGTGATATGGTTAAATTATTGAAATAAACTTCGTTTTGTCTTAGACTATATATCTAACGTCCGTGTCTTATAATCACAGAAGAAATTCTTTGGCTTACAAAATATATATATTAATTCCTTTTATACGAAAACTAAATCATGGTCGTGCTTAGAATAAACTGTTCACTAGAGACAAATGTTTTATTAGATTGAAAAGTGGAAAATTTCTTTTTTAAAGGAATCAGTTATACAGAGAATATATTTTTATAAATTTCCCATACAAACTCATATAAGTATACTCATCAAATTTACGCTTATTCCGTTAACATGAATTTAAATTTTTATTTATACTATATTATTGTCTCGGACGTGATTCTTTCGTTGTAAACTAAACCATTTATATTTTATATTTACGGGTATCTGGCAGAAATCTCTTTATTTTGTCAGTCTTTGTAGATTTATTGTCGTTGGTTGTTTTGGGCTCCACGTCTAAAAGCAATTTTTTCCCTGTCAAGATAGTTTGTCACAAAAAAAAAGTATGCAATATTTTCTACTTTAAAAAAGCAATAACCCTAACTCATAATTTCCTAAAAAAATAAATGATAATAAATTCATAAAAAGAAACAAAAATAAAAATTATAATACCTTATTATATTCAGTATCGAAAACGTTGATTAAAATACTAATATTTTTTGTTGACTAATATCCGATTAATACACAATTCAATTAATCACGTATCACATCACAATTTTAATGTAGAGGCGTAAAAAAGCTAGAAACTAAAACATCGAAATTAAAAGCAAAATTAAAAAAATAAATAGCTGGTAGTTTATAAAGAGTATAAAATTTTATGTAAATTTACAATATTACCGTTTATTTAATCATGCAACTTTAGTCACCATTTCTATAGAGTGAATTGTAACAACGTAAAAAATAAGAATTTACTACTTAGTATACATAATATACAAACTATGATTATAATAGGTGTTTGATAACCTTTTTTTATACCTTCTTTAAAAAACGTGGTTTTTATTAAGGATACATAGAATTAAAAATTCATTTACACGTGAATAATACGTCTAAGAAACGTATGGAATATTACCTTCAAGTTATTACGTCCAATTTAAATGTTAATTTAAATATTAAGTCAACATTGCTTTCGCGTTAAACATAATTTCACGAAACCTCAGGTCAATTTTCTTTATACTCATAAATTGTTAGGTTAATATTTTCATATATGTATAACCAATGTTAATTTACAATCTTTACACTTTCATAACACCTTCGACTGGGATTACAAAGCCTTCGTCTGAAACGTTAATAAAATTATTTTGAATTACCGTTGCTTGCGCAATCGTAGACCGGAATTCAAGCATGGTTACATTAATTTTCTTTGAATACTTCGTTAAAACCTTATATGATATGGATTTTCTTATTTTCATTATAAATTAATGTTCTCAATTTTCCTAAGTTTAAGTAATGGAACAAAGTAAAATGTTATCCCTTGTAATATTTGAATTTTAAGGTCCAAAGTAATACCGTCAATAATAATTTTGAACTAGTTCTTATTACAAATATAATTAAATTCATAAAAGTGAAGTAAATAAAATATGGAAAGGGTTTAAGCAAAAGCTTAGCTTAAGTTTTTAAATTAATCTTTATATTAAGTGCCGTGTAAACATTTTTATTATTTACCCTGACGTTTCGATAACTTCGCATTAATCGTGTTTACCGTTACACGAGATGAAAGTGAATGGAGATGAAAGTTAAATAACCAGCACATGCGACTGGAATCTTATACCAGAAAGTTATTTAAATATAAATTGCTCCTGAAAGTGTTTAAACATGTTACGTACGCGCTACATATTATAAAATAAATGAAAATCGCCGGGGCAACATCTTTGTATTGACAATAATCATATTACGAGCGACGTTGCTGACTCCGCGGAACGAACACCAAGCCGTGTGAAACAGAAGATTCCTGACACACAAGCAATGGAATGGGATTGCTATCCTAACATCGGGGCAATTATATAGTCTTTGGCATAGGTTATAAGTTTTAATATGTAATTTTTATTATAATATACATATTAGTAAGTTTCGTAGTTTTTGGAACCACCGGTTGCCACCTTATATAATTAACATAATTCTAAATATGACATATCTAAAATTATCGAATTCTCTAATTTACCGAGAATTTAAATCTGTCTCTCTCTAATTAAATTAAAATACAATAAAGCACTTTCGTCGTTAAATAGTCGGTTCATCTTCAAAATCCAATACTCATTAATATCAACATAGAAAAGTTTTTAATTTCCCTGAAGGCATACTTCGTTTCAAATATTTTAATCATCTGTATTTCGATTAAATATCCAGATTCATCATAGTAAAGAACTCGTATTATCAAAGGTATATATAATAATGATAATTGATATAGTTATAAAAGTAATATTAATTTACACAGACGTCGATTATCTCCATCACAAAGGAAAAATCACCGAGGTCCGTGGCATTTTTGCTTTTTTACATTTTTTTCTGTGATTTGTTTTTCACAATATTGGAGTTTTATTTTATTAAACAATTATTTAATAGTTTAGAATTAATTATGTGCAAAGCTAGATCGATAATACTGATATATATAATTTGATAACAAAGTATAGCTAAAGCTAAAGATAAAGCTAAATAAATTTAATTAGGTATATTCATTGCTTGGAATAATAAATATAATAACAGAGGCATTTCCTCGAGACTTTCTAGAGAGCACGATTCCTTCATGTCGAAAACAAACTTTTGAAACTTGATTTAAATGGTACATCACCTACTTTAAAAGTTTATCCAGGCAAGAAATACTTTTTCTTACAATTTTATATGGAAATATTTTATTATTATTTGCTTGGTGTAATAAGCTACTGCTATAATAAAAAATAAAATAAAATTCATATCTTTCAATTACAAATCATTTACTTCTAACACAAAATATACTTGAAGGTATTTTTAATGTTCTAAATGTTTATATATATTCCGGAATTTACCTAATAGTTTACTCCCAAATGATACAGAGTGTTATAGGTTTATTAATATGATTATATAGAGAAATAAAAAATGAATTTTTATGTTTATCTTCGGACGTATAAGATTTTTTAATATTAAATTTACGCGGGCAGAACAGTTAAATTCAAAAGAACTATAGGGTTAGTTTTCGAAATGCTGTTACGAATAAGATGGGATGAATTATTCACAGGTTTATATCTTCAACAGAAACAATTTTCGCAACAGGTTCTGTCTAAAAGTTTGTTTTAAACATATTGATTGTTATATCCGCTTCCATTTTAAGTTATGCCGAAGAACTGTTGAAGAATTTAATTTTAAATATATGAATATGATTACGTTTTAAATTTTACCAACAAACAAAACGTTTAAACGATTAGGAAATGCTCAAATTTGAAAAAAAAATATTGAAATTATAATTCCATCAATATAGAAATCATTTAAAGTATAAAATATATACTAATCCTTAAAAAAATTTTGCAAAAATAATAATTTTCTTCAAAATAATTACAAGTCACATGGATGAAAAGTATAATCTTGTATTTTAAAATTGAGTCGATTGAAAATAAAACAATTTGATTCCATGAATGTAAAAGTAAAGATCATTTTCGTAAAAAGTTGTATATTTTTGAAGAAATACATACTTTAATGTAATGGTAATTTCCAAATTATAAAAGCTGTTTCATCTTTAACATCACATAAGTATGTACAAGCAAGCGACAATAGAACTTAGGCGGACTGTGCCAGTAACAATTGAATTTACACTTAATTGAATAAAGACTTGACACTTTCAAAGCGTTTAGAATTAAAAAATATATACATATATATTAATGTTCTATTAATAATAGCAAAACTTTCAAGGAAATCATACGCCTGACGTCTGACACTGGTGACATTTAAACTCCTTAATTGTTAAGACAGGGCTCGTTACTCGCAGGATGTGCTGAGAACCAAATAATACTCGTTATCTTTAATAAAGGAACTTTTTATATGTAGATAATATATTTAACTTCATGTTGAAATGATGTGGAAAGAAATGAACTTAATTTTCGGAGGGGAATTTTTATCGGTGTATCTATCGTACTGAAGTTAAGTTTTACAACATCTTCCTGGTCCATCATTAAAGTTTGTCAGCAAATAATTATAATGCTTTTATTAAATAAAAAATTTAAACATAATCTACATTTAGCTTGGTACCTTACGTATCTTCTATCTGGTATTTTTAACCTGAAATCAAACTTAAATAACGCTGTCAAAGAATTGAACGTGAATTAAAAAACCTCTCAATTGTAAAAGCAACTGACTGAAAGACTAATTTATTTATTTCAGCTTCGGGGTATCCTGTAGAATTTTATTCTATTAATAGTTGAGAGTGGTTGAAGCTAAATGTCATAGAAAATATAACTATAATGCAATATACATTACATATTAATCATAGGATTCACTTTTGAAATGTCATGTAAAATTTTGTTACTCTTAAATTTACTTCTAGTTTACGTGAATAGCCTTTGGAGATGTATTATTTGAAAGCTGGAAGCAAATAATCTCAACCCTTTAGCTCATACCAGTGCTCTTCTATGAAACGTTTGCAATCTATAAATAGAGAAAGAAAAAAAAGAGAAATTTTCCTTCTCGAGATTTTCAACTATGAGTTTCTGATTAAAATTTATTTATTGAGAATTATTATCTCCATGTTCTTTTTTATTTTCGCAATTTCGGTCATAAATTTAAATGAAATATTGCTATCGGAGTTTAATTAAATGGTTATTGTCATTCGCACGCGCCGTCGGGTTGAAAATGATGTATTGTTTTCCTAAGACAACATTTATTATAATTTGACAAAGCTGATATCTTACTTGTGGGTTTAATGCCATATTTTATTCGTCGATTATCTTAACGTAGGCTTTTTCTTGTTTCTGTAAACTAATATTGTGAGGATCCGTAGGCTTATGCCTTATCACAACAGTCATTTGAACAGATAAGGTTGTAGCAACTTACTCATTTGATCTTACCCACGCTTACGTAATACACAATTCTAGAGGCAATATTATCAAAATTATGAAACCCACATGGCAATAAATAGTATACTAACTTTATTCTAACGAAATACATTAAGCGACATATTTAGGAAATGTATTTTTTTTTAAATACCGCCTATTTTTTAATGTAAAAGAATAAAGAATCTCAAAACGATACAGCTTAAACCATAAAGTCCGTCTGTAAAAAAAAATATTTTATGAAAAGCAGACTAACGATGGTACAGAGTATAATCCGCACTTAATCAAAGTAGTGCTAAAATATATGCATATTTTGCACTGTATAAAATAAATAAAAATTAAGAAACCTTTTTATTAAATGAGGTTTTGTTTGCCCGAAGTAAAACTAATAAATATCATGTTTGATTCAGAAATTTAACTAACTAATTATATTTTGATAACATAATTTAATGTTAGGAAATCTTGTCGAGAGTTTTAAGTCGCGTTAAAATCGTATAAAAAAATATTATCGCTAATGTCAATCACATCATCTTCTTTAAATTATTTTTCTACAAGAGCAGGTACTCAAAGTTTGCGTATGAAGGTTCAACTATTTGTCATTAATAAATAATAATTCATATGGAACCATTTCCTCAGGTTCTTGAATGAGAAACGGAAAATGCTTCGTATGTACTGCGACGATACAAACTGAACTATGAATAGAGACTACAGATGTAAAAGATTACATAGAGAACGTGCTTTCTTAAGGTCGTCGCATAATTAATAATAAAACAGCTCACCTCTTACAGAGCGTCCTGCGTTAGTTGCAGTGTGGCTCGAAATTAATTTAATAATGAATAGCCTGTACATTTTAACAAGAACGTCTAACGCTCGTGTTGGCTATTAGTCTTGCGATGTAAAGCAAATTTTTGTGTAAATTATACACACGGCTACAAAGCAACATCTGTTTAGATTAAAATAAAACTATCAGCAAACCAAAATTATATATTTAGGATATTTAATAAGATATATATATATTAAAGGAAAGTCAAAATATTAATCTATTAATACATTGAATATAGAATAAAGAAAATAAATATTTATGTAAAAATTAAACCTGCCTTGTTAAAATATAATCGGATAACTTAAAATGTCTCAAGTAGCGAGCGGATTGGAAAATTCCATTAAGATGTTAAATAGACGCTACATAACATTAATGATCGATATATCTCACTTTGCATTTATAATGTGACTCAATTGACCTTTAAGAATTTTTATTATTTATTTATAATTATTTTTATTGATCTCAAGATAAAGTCTAATTTAATTATTCAACGATACTCCAATGCCTACTATCTCTATCATAATTAAAGAACGGACGTCGTTTTTAACATTGTAAATTCTAAATGTCACTTCTTATTTCGGAGGCACGTTTAAGGGTGCGACAATCGATTTTAGGTACGTAACAAGCTGAAACCACGCCAAATATGCGACGTGCATCAGAAACACCCCCGCCAGATTGTAACAGATCCTGGCTGCGTGGGTGCCGTCACCTTTGTATGAACAGCTCTATGAATATGTGCTTTATGTAACCCCTTTATATAAGTTCACGAGATCTATTTTCTAAGACGCTGTTATGTGCTGTGAAAATTAAATAATTAATGTATATCTGAATGTTAACTATGAAATTATTCATTTTTCCTATACCGCAGTTGTTCTAATAGTGTTTGTTAATTATCAAATGAAATTTATTTAACCATTTAAATGTTTGATTTGAGGATAAAAAATATATTTCATTCTCCTATAAAAAAAAAGACATCGCGATTAGAACAACGTAAAGCCTGGAATAAAAGAAGGGATCATAACCAGCCATGTAGGCAACGTCGTTATTCTTTCAATATCTTGACTTTCTATAGAGGAGCTCGATGGAACTTTGAAGATTACTCTTTTCGAGCGGTTAATAGTATTGAATGATAGAAATGATATTTCAATTTAAGTTGAATGGGCCGTATCTTATTTCAAATACAATAATATCTTTTGTTGTCATATTAATCAAGTAGGAAATTATTTATTTAATGAATTGTATTTATTGATGTCCTAATAAAAGAAATAATAGTTCATACAGTATTGGAACTAGGGAGGTATGAAATAAGTAAGTTTGGTTATACATATGTGTACGTTTATCTTCCACGGCGATACTAATGCTTACATGCGAAGGTCAGAGTGGCAAAGTCGATAATGTTGTACGTCACATTCTAAAGCCTTAAAGACTAAATCGAATGGTATTACTTGGCATTACCACACTTTGTGTAACGTTCACTGCTCAGTATATGCAGAAACAAAGTAGACGAAAACGAATTACATTTTACACTGTATTTTTTTTTTTATTTTGAACTGGTGAAAAGGCTGTCTTTTACAAAAATATTTTTTAAAAAGTTCTACATACACGTCACGATTTGTCTCCAATTCTATCAGAAAGAATTTATCTAATGAAAAAAACATGTTATAAAACTTCGAAAAAATATACATACATATTTCATTGAAGATGTAAAAATAGAAAACTTTGCAAACTAGACTTTTAATTTGAAAAACACAAGTATCACACATGTATTGTAGTTATTTCTATTCATTAACAATGACATGTTAGAATGAATTCTATTTAAATACCAATAAACATTTATTTTAACCTAGAATGCACCGCTGGAGGACTGACTATAAACTAATTATATGCATAAAATAATTTACTGCAAATAGAAAGGTCATTTATTCCAGATAGTATAATCAACTCTCATTTCATTATAGATTTATTTGATTAATTGGAAATATATTCATAGATTTGTAAATACTTAAACTCTATCAAGTGAATGTTTTTCTGTGTGTATTATCTACATAAACACTCTTATATCTTGACACATTTTGCCTTAATGACTATCTGTGCTGGATGGACAATTGGACAGTTGACGTGTTGGATTCCCGGTCGTCGGAAATGTGTGTCGATGGATATATGTAGCCGGAGAAAAGAAACAAGTTTAGGTAACTTGTTTATTTTGGCTGAAATTTAAACTTATTAGTTATAAAACAACGTTGTACCAGCTAAAGAACTAATGTTCATAGTTCTTTCGTAATTTGGAATACATACGTAAAACATACATACATACAACATACATACGTAAAACTTTCAAACCTTTTATATATATATATATATATATATATATATATATATAAGGTTTGAAATATATATATATATTAATTCAAACCATTTAGTGTAATGGACTCAAGTAATATTTTTATCGTGAATTGTACGATTGACTTAGGAGAGTTTTACGATCCTATTTTACGAGAGTTACAAGTATTAGTAGTGTTACGGCTATTTACCCTTTTAACGAAAAACCTTCCGTTACTTGACTTTCATAAAAATATGTAACATAAAAACATTGGTATTTTGAATATTTAGAAAATACGACAACAGCTTTTGAGGGTTGCAAGGGAAATAAAATGAATCAGATATTACAGATAGCACAGAATGAAAATTATTTTTATTATATGTTTTTCCATTTAAATAGACAAAGTTATCAGATATTAAATAGTTTTCAATAAAAAGTACCAGTTTTGAAATAATTAGAAGAGATTGTTAGATTTTATCTACCTAAAGCACTCCTACACTTTAGTATGGAATATCTGCAACAACGTGATGATACGAAAAAACTTTCAAAGAGAATTTAACTCTAATATAAAATATTTTAAAATTAGCCATAAGAATGTGTGAGCGGTTCGTTTACGTACAAGTTTACGAGAGCGTTTAAGCTCTTATGTCCCTAATCTACTCGGTTAGCAAGCTTATAAAAATGAAAGACAAATTTTCTAAAGTGACAGCGATGAGTGAATCAGGATCTGACATTTGTGTCATAGTTGATTGGGCTTCTACAATGAAAATTTTAAGGTTACTGCGTATTCCTCAGGCATTTTATCGCGGTCGGGAACAAAATAGTCTGCTCTTCGAGAAGACGAGAAAATGCAACTCGGCGAACTTGATTCACGCTTATGACAAACACTGTGCTGCTTACAAGTGACGCGTTGAGTTTCTGAACTATTTCAACAGCTGAGCATAAAAGTCGTCGGTGGGGTTTTAAAGTCGGAACGGTACTATATACTTTACTCGTTCATCGAAACTACTGAACCTAATTATTACTTTGAGATTGAACACGTCCTTTGAATTACATTCACATATACAAAAAAAACCTCATACAACTGTGCTAAATTGGAATCGAAAAACGGTTTTTTTTCTAAAGTATAAAAAAACCTTCATTGCTTACTTCATTGTTTTCGTTGTTGCAGCATATTTTTTTATAAGCCGTTGAAGTAAATCTTGCTAATAAGGTGTATTACAATTCAACAACAATAGCACTCAATTCATTACGCTCAGGACGGACATGAGATATTTTTCGGTGAGTATTTTCTTTGTCCTTGAGAAAGTCGACCTCGTTGTTAGAAAGCATTTCAAATATATTTCAGTCTCAGCGACGCTGGCAAAGAATCTATAATCAGGGCAGAGGTAAAATACGAAATATTTTTTTAGGGTAAAAGGAACTACGTGATCGATTATTAACTAAATAATCGAGATAAAATGAGGACAAACATATAATGATAATAACATCAACTATATTGTGTAAATAGATTTTCAGAAACATACATGGGCGTAAGATTCAAGCTAACAAAGTTTTATTACAATATTTCTTCTCATTTAAAACTCATATATTAAAAGGATTATCCTTATGATTCCCAATTATGTTTTTCGGAGTAAGAAACAGCATAACCTGCTATTTTATTAAGAATTAGCAACTTTTAGTTTAGATATTAAAGTATAATTAGGCTATAAGAAGACATTGTTGTATATAACGAAGTTTGGAGAAACCTTTTTCTTGATGATTATGAAACTTCATCTGAACGAAAAAAAAAACAAATTCAAAACCTTTTAAGTTTAACATTCCATTACATAAACAATTCCTTTGTCTTTTATCGGTTCAAAATAACTTTACATCAACACTTTACTCGGAATTCACTGATAAGTGCATCACAAGTGGAGTGTAAAAGGATTTTTTCTAAGTCTACTGAGCTCTCTCATAAAAGCATAGATAGAATATCACATTCATAGACGTAATGTTCACTAGTTTTTTCATTATATTATTTTCTAAATGGTAAACGATTTCATTTAAGCGTTTTAATTCCTTTTATATTAATAATGAGTGACGTGTTACGTGTCCATAACAACTATATATTAATTTTGTATCATCAATAGCTGGATACGTCTGACTAAGCTGTCCTGTCTCTAATAGTGGTGATGAATTATATGTCACAAGCAATCCATCATAGCAATTCTATAAACCTCCACAAACAGCTCACTTTATTAGATAGATATATTTCCAATCTAGATTTTCAGATAATAGATACGAATAAAATTTTACGACTACTTAATGTGATCTTACGTAACAGGACGTCAATTTACGGGAGAAATATAAGTCGCAAGTATAAAGGTAAGGTCGCATAATACGTTAAGTTGTCTGGTGACTTTGACAGATTACGGTACTAGTTAGACATTACATGAAACAACTTTATATAATATATTTTTACACGACACTGGCAGAAAATACTGTGGACGTCTTTGGACGGATGAAGGCCATATTTGAAATAACCCACAACCTATAATATATTTTTTTTAAATACATAAAAGAGCAGTGAAAATAAAATAATATCTGAAAACTTTTGAGACTTGGTTTGATGTTGCCATAAAATCCAATGCCCTGGAAGTAGCTGTTATAAGGATTTTTATTTCTCATGTCAAACACCTTTTCCTGATTTGAACAATATTTATAAGAGATTCGATTTTATAACCCGTTATCAAAAGGAAAAAATAATAAATTGTCGATCTAAAATGTGTTTTTATAAGCTGAGATAATTGAATTTTCGATATTCAATACACTGGTGATATTAATTTCATATTTCTATTTGAATCTTCCAATATAAGTTTGAATTACCTCCTAGAGCAGCTTTGATATTGTGTAATCTATATTTACTTTGTCGGTAACCGCAAAGGCGATTAATATTCCTGGATTTTGTAAATTTAATTTACTTCCCCTGACTAAGCTATTTGAAAATATCTCTGTAAGTTAGACATGGAAATCATTTCAGAGCTCTATATAACTAATTTCTTTTATAGCAACAGTGTTTAATGCTATTTGTCTTGTCCATTAATATTTTTAACTTACATTGTCATAACAAAATATTAAAAAAGGACATTTTGTGTCGAAGTTACGAACATATTATTAAATATGCGATGACGCTGTCAAAGCCAACATCTCTAAATGGGATAGACATTTACTTCTATATTAAAACTAGACGGATCCCGCTGCTTCGCCCACGGGAGTTGGAGATTTAACTCGAATAAAAAATTTAAATTAGAAACAGTTCTTTTTTAATTTATATTTTGTTGTCATTTATGCCCTTTTGAATAACACGTTGTAAGATAATTAATTAATTTTAAAGTACACTCCGTATAAAACAATCAACACGGCCTTCGCTTTTGTTTTGAGATTGTATTTTAAGTTAAAACAAAGCTGTCCGTATATGTTATCAGTAAAGAAAACTATTATCCCTTCAATTTAGATAGAGATAAGCCAAAAAGGTACAGAATAGTGGACAAGTGACGGGGCATGATATTGACCTTTCACTTTAATTTAAATTTATTCTATAGGAACGAGTCTTTGAAACTGTTTGTTGCACACAATTAAATAAAGCTATAATTAATATTATTACAATTAAACATCAACTGTACATATATTTGTTTCGAAGGATATAAGTAAAATTCTTCATTACATAGTATACAGCGAACAACAAAAGCGGTAAGCACCAATGCGAATAGTGCTCCTTACCCCTTATCTCGTATTTTAGTCAAACATGAAGGTCAAAAGCTTAACTTTATACTCTACATTTTCTACTTTACAATGTACACATTGACGTTATACTTTGTAAATGTATAGAATGAATGCAATGATATATTTTTTAGTATTCTTGGACTACATTTACTTGTTGAATCGAAAAATTTTATATAATTTCCAAGACATGTTCATAGATTTAGTAAATATAAATAGATATTTTTATGAATCTAACTACATATAAAAACTGCAAATTGTTAGGTGCTAATAAAGCTACATATTCTTAATTTTTCTTTAGAAATAAAGATATTAACTTGATACTGAATCTTAGAGAACCAAGAGAGATGTATGAAAGCGTATCCAGACGACCATTTTCCACTACATTCTATCCGATAATCTCAATAAATCCTCCCCACCACGCCATAAAATATTCTGCTTCAAAGACTTCGTTACCTACATATCTATTGAAGTAACCATTATATGTTTTCATTACTAAACTTCAGCAACAGTTAAAAATCCGCAAAATTTGTGACGTGTTTGTTTAAAACGTGCGAGAGCTGTTTGAAACACGCCGCAGCACGGAGTTTATGTTAATCGTGAGATTTAATAACCTAGATTTATGAAACGTCTTATTCGATTGTATATAAACCTTCAAATCACACTGAACCTTCAGTAAGTATAAAATATAAGGAGATATAAAGATCAAATTACTAAGCTTGTAGCAACTGATTTATGTTTTATAACTGAACAAAAAATCTAAGTATTTTTTTTTTTATTTATATTATTTTAAATTACGAAATAAGAGTTTCAATAAATACAATGAAATATTCAAAGAATTATGTCATTTGCTGCGAGGTATTGCGTTGTCGACATATATTTTTAATAGCAGTGGAGATAACCAAAGGTATTGAATTTAAGATCTCTGTGTATTGCTTCTCCGTGATCATTAAAATAACTAAAATTCAAGTTAAGTTACAAAATTTTGTTTTTAAGCATAATTAATTTTAATGATCACTATGTACCTATGGGCTATTTGAGAGAAGATAAGAGATTCACTAACGAGTACGTTGTTTATTATAGTTGTATACATTAAAGACCAGATAGGTAAAATACATGAAAAGTATTATAATAAGAACATTGAAGCGGAACAACGCTTAAAAGTTCAACTTAACAAGCTTTTTCTAACCCATTGTTAATCTAGTTCCTTCCCGTAACTTTAACCGCGGCCCTAACATACGGATATAATCTTCGGAAGATTAAAAACGTGTTATTATATATGGATACAAGAGGGCGCTGTCGTTAATTTCGCCGTATCATTTTTTTAAGCTCACATTTGTTTCTCTCACAATCCAATTATGAAATAGAAGCGAACGAATTCACGGGCAAAAAGTTATATCTTACACACATTATAGATATAATTGATGAGATCGCCAGACATGCTGTGAGTTTTCTTAATCAACTATCAATATTATAACGTTCTGAAGTATAATCCTATATTAATTAGGTAATTCTTAGAAGGCTTATGACTTGAAAGATTTTTATAGACATTTAGAATGGTACAAATCTATCAGTGTGTCATATTATATGATATAAGTATGTTTAGTTTGTAAATATATCAGAATAAATCCGAAAGCTTTGTTCAATGTTTCTTTTAAGATTATAACAAATTTTATATGTCCTAATCTAGCATATGTTCGTTGGATATCGACTGTCTGGGATAATAAATGTATGTGTTGTCAATATATATTTATGTTCGGATATTTTTACTTAAAGATAACAAATAAGAATATATTTTTATTGAAGTTTGAATAGATATTGCCCACTGTCGCGTGTTGTATAGGCTTATTTTAAGACTACATATGGCGTATAACACAAAATTTCATACAACACAAAAATATATACATATGTATGTACAAAATAATACAAGTCAAATGCAATTGACACTGCTACCATTCTGATTGTAGAACAAGAAATTAAATACATTAAGAGTATAATATGATGTTTTAAATTTTTAAATATTTAATTTAATCAAAACTAATAATTTCGAATGTACTACATCTTACCTATTATTTTAAACGACTACCCCTTTTTTATTTTAACGAATACTCGCGAAAGTTTATATCATTATTTAAATATTTAAGTTGATCTTAGAACCAAATTAAATTATCATAATAACTAATCCATAGATTAGTGTGAATTTTCTAATAAATAAACGAAATTTGATAACAAGAATTTAGTGGAATCCGTTATCCAAAATTCGACGCCATTCTCACTTTACCAGCTGGTTAAAATGATTTACTTTAAAGTGACATATAAATCCTTTGATGTAACTTACTTTACTGCGATTATAATATTGAAATGAAATTTTCATTTCAAAAATTTAATGATTTACAATAGACTTTATACTTTAATAAGGACTTATATTGAATTTCGCTATTTCTGTCAAAGTTGCTACTTTTTTACAATTTGTATGACCCTAAATTTGTTTATGGCAAAAGATATTTGCTATAGTGTTTCGGTACTTATAAAGAGAAAAGTAAAAATCAGGTTTAATAATTCATTATCATTGATTGCAAAAAGTATAAATAATACAGATAAAATAAGTGGTATGGTTGCGATATTAAATGTTGCTTTTTTTTCCACCTGTAGGTCCTAGAAGCTGTAGGTGCTCCTAAGCATAACCTATTCCCTCAAGTTTCGAAATACCCAAATATAAAAATTATTATTGGAAGGAAACACAGAGTCCAGTAACCTTCTGGTACTCAACAGATTATGTATATTTTTTTAGCTTGAACGTTTTATTTATATTTCCACGCGGGGGGAAGTAAGGGCAGTACATTAAAAGCTATTTATTTATTTATATTCAAAGATATTTATCTGTTTTATTAATTAATTTATATATGTGGTAATTTTCATCTAAAATATGAAAAAGTCATCTCAATTACAATAAAAGTCATTTATAAATTTTCTTCTAAAAATTTAGGATCGACAAAAAAGTTGCCGATTCTTCTTCCGATATCAATCAAGTGTTTTCATAATAATGTTTTAAAACCCATAAAACCTTCTTCTGTTAAAGTGAAAGAGTGAATATCAGACATCACAAAAAGTTTTCCATAGAGTGTAGACTGTAGACTGTAGACTGTATACTATACTGTAAGATATTCGAACTTCTTTTTTATTTGACGGCACTTGTATAAAATGGCTACTACACTACTCTAGAGTATTTAATTTGATCAATAAAAAATCATAATCAATGAAAAAGTTATTACCTAATTAATGTCCCCATTCATAGAATCTCTTTTTTTAAGGGGGCTTTTTAAAAAATGCAAGACCCATGCGACTTCCAGAAAATAAAAGTGGACTTATGTTATTTTCTATAAATGTTTTTCATAGCAGCAACATTCTTTTATACATTATAGCTAAGCTTCTTTCCTAATATTAGATTACAATGTTGACATTATAACGATTCATTAAAGTGGAATGTAGAAATAATAGTAGAGTAGAAATATAATTTCTATAATTTTAGATAATTACCTTATCACGTTAAGCATAATGGTCGATAGAATCGATAGTCTCTTTTATACGCCTGTAATTAAATTCCTTATTTAGACCACGGATTTAAAGCGTTTGAAATTTTGCGATCAATATTTTGTGTTCCAGATGAGTTAAGCTGCGACGTGTTATTTTAGTGCTTATTTGGATTTTATGAAATTAGATTTTCTAGAATTAACTAACAGTTTTCGAAATAATATTTTTTTAATATAAGATTATTATTAGTTAAATTTTTAAAATATTTTTAACAATAAAACGGTTCTCTTTTTGTTAACCGTTTGGAGTTTTAACGGTATATTAAACGAATAAAAGTTTCCTGAAGCTAATTCGGTTGAATAATTTATCCGAGTGTTAATTAAGTTATTAAAATATTACGTACGTTTGTTGAATTAAATTCAGAGTTTATCTTACCGATCTTAAAGTATGAGATGAAATGTCAATAGCAGTAGTTCGATCAGTTTAGCGACTTTATATGATTATTTGATTGGCTTTTAAGTGTTATATGTATTTTAATACAAACAATATAAATAAAATATGGATATATTTTTTAAATGAGAAAGCAATATATAGATATATTCATATTAAATACTTTATTTAGCTCCATAGCTGAATGAAGGGAGACCAACTTGTTACAATTATATATGTATATACCAAGGGCAATTTGATATGATAGGGTGTGATAGAGGCGGCGCGGCGCGCAATGGATCCTTTCCCTTGAACTGATGATATAGGATTCATTGATTTCAGCATAATACGCTTCCTACCTTAAAAAACCAACATAATGAAAACGTGAAGCAAATACATTATTTTAATAGCTGCCCAAAAAAAATAATATTCAAGTTATGTTTACTTTGAGAAGTGAATAACGTTTAAAGCATAATGTAATTCTTAAATTCAAAATTCATCTCTTTAACCATCTAAAAGGCAGCATTATTATAAATAACGAAGAAACATTAACATTCATACAAAACGTTTAGAATAAATTAAAATAATTTAGATAATCTTAGATTATATCAAATGTAGTCCTTCCCATGGCGAGCTCCTTTCTAATTAATGTGGAGGCAAGAACAATAGCTATAATATCTAGATAAATCACTAAGCCATAATCAACTCCCTGACCCTCGGAAGTTCAGTTACCGTTTGTGTAATGAGGGTTGGAGTGAGAGGGAAGGCTTTCCTAGGCGATATTCGATCAAATGTTGCCTTCACTATTGTAATAATTTTTTTATTATGTTAATTTACTAACAAATTTTAGATGTGAATTGTTTCAGTCCACGCTCATTATATGACATCGCTGCTAGACAACCTCAAGTCACAAATTTTTAACGAAGTTAAAAGTTAAAGCACATTTCACTGTAGCAGTTTTCTATTTTCTATGCAGTTATTTTAAACTCTGAAATAATTTTCTCAGTAACCGATGTCCTTTGATGATGTTGAAATAGATTTATTTCTTAAATACTGGTATAAAAATATCACAATACATCAAAAGAAAATATTCTCCTTTCAATACTATAATACTATAAACCTTGCTTTGTTGAACAGAACCATGTCTTTTTAGACGCAACTTTATTTCATTTTATTTGACCTACAGAGATCTAGAATGAAACAACTTTGTCTACGAAGTATTTAATAAATTAGATTTGCTGGACGTATGGAGGGTGCAATAAGAGTTAGTGAAAAAGAGATAGGGATAAAGACTTCTAATAGGATTACAATAAGAAGATATTTTTTTTAAACCTTTATTTAAAATACACTCAAATTGGTCACGATATCAATATAAATAGTAATTAATTTTATTTGTATCATGTTCCTTGATAATATCCAGCAAGTCTGGCTGTTATTAGCCAGATCTAATCCCGGCAGGAGGACTTGGTAATAATGAGGGAATTTCTATGCCAATCCGTTTGTTTTCGAACGTCCCCTAAGAACACCCCACTACAGTACACTCTGTTATTTCACCCATTTTGAATAAACCCGATACAAATACATGCTTTCAAGACATTTAGTGAATATTTTTTGTTCACGAGGCAGTTTTAGGTATAATACAATTCTAAAAGTAAAAACATCAATAGCTTTTATCGTATTGACACGCGCTATCAAAATTGAAACGTCAGCGTTTACTTTTCCAATTTTCGTTTTGCGATAGTCAAAAAAAAGTGTAATGGCAATCACTGCTACTTAAACACTTTACGTATCCGCTTAATTGATGAAACTGAGCAACACTGTATTTACGCGTCAAATATTTGCTTATCTAACGAATTGGAGGTGTGAGGAGATAAAATATTAAAGTTTTGTCAATGATTTCAATTTAAACAAACTCTTCGCGATTTGAATGTGTAAGGAAGATCGTGGATATTTAATTATTATAAGATTCATGTTTGCAAATGGACATTCACATTCCTCTTAGTCAAAGTATCAACTGAAATTTACAGACTGCAAACAAAAAGCTACATGGTCTATGTTCTGTGTGTGTTAATATAGCCTTTAAGTCACAAAACTTTCTAATTATACTTCAAAACTTACACGTTACAACGCTTTGCCATCACTCCTGCATAACAATGGAAGCCTCTCTAATCCCAGAAGTAAGCTTTCAACTATGTGTTTTAACCGACTTATACCTTTTCTTGCACACTATATAATTATTAAATTTCATATAATTTTATTTTTATTTATTTATGCACATTAAGTATTACAATAAAAAATCAAAAACAGTACGTTGTATGATACATAGTTCGTCCTGTATATATTAATTTATTATTGCACATTTCAGTATAAAGATGTAAAACAAGTTTTTGTACTACAAGCAAACTTTATGCCAAGATGTTTGAATATATTTTTAATGTATATAAAATGTAATTTAATTGTCATTATTCTTTTTTTATGATAACGTAACGAATGAGGTTGGTTATCTAGCAACGGCTGGATGTGATGTAATCTTTGGGTTTATTTTTTTTCAGGCGTTACATAATAGAATATTCTATTCTTCTTGTGGATGATATACATTTTTTTATAAATCGAAATTTAATTAACCGTCTATAGGTACAATTTGACAGTATAGGAACAGTCAGTTATATTTTTATGTGCATTTTATAACTGGTGCATTGAATACAAAGTTATATTAACGGTTAAGATTGAGAAAATATTTCTTATTTTATTGAAATCATTGAATGAAGTAAATAAAAAAAAATGCTTATTTTGCTTCAAATATAACTTCAATAAAGTCGATGAATAAAATAAATACGACCTTTGATATAGCAATAAAAGCTTGGTCGATCGAGTCGTGAAAATATATATAAAAAATATTTCTTCTCCACATCACTCAACGTATTCACTTTTCCACTTTTCCTCCGACCTTGTTTTTCTTGCATCTTCTATAATAGGTTTAAAAGGTCAGTCAATATACGTTTATTAATAGAAATCGCTGAGTTCTTTAATACTATTGCTATAAATTCTATTCGCCGTTTCAATTTTTAAAAGGCTTTAATAACTACGACTTCACGATAATATCAATAAATAGTTGTCTGCTTGGTCATGACTTAAAACAGCTATCTTTATGTAATTTTAAAGTAACATTCAGATTTGGCTGTAATCTTGAAACTTTTGTACATATGATAAGAGATGATGCCTTATTTCTTAATTTATGAACTCTTTTAATAGCGTATTATTAATTTTTTTTTTAATAAATCTTCATACAGAATTTTGAGATTTTCTTTCCATATGTATAAAAAACAAATGATAATCTAAAGTTTAATTTAATTTTAATAGATATATGAATTGAACCTGTGATTTCATTTGCAAATGAATTGGATATCGATAATGGACTTTTCATATGCATGCAAGACAATGTGGCGCAGTATCCCACTAATCTAAATATCAAACGACCAACCGATTGCTTGATTTTCTATATACTGTTACGTATATCCACGCTGCACCTACATTTTAACAGAACTGTGTGTGTGTGTGTGAATATATATATATATATATATATATATATATATATAATATAAATAGATTAACTACATACAAATAACGATTGCTTATTTATATTTGCAATCTGTTCAAGAGCTTATACTTTTATAATTCTTTTAATTTTATTTGCTTATTAATTACATCGTCAAAAAGATATATTCATATAATTTTTAATATATGTACAGTTACTTAAGACCTATCGATAACTTAGTTACAGAATCATGACATTATTTTATGTTTAAAAAAATATATGAGGCTTTTCTTTTATTACCGCATTCAAACAAAATGGTAATCAACCTGAACATTGTATTACAATTCAAAGTCATGTTTATAATGGACATTGTCAAATTACGTATGCGTATGTGAGCACGTAACTAACTTGGCTCCAGAGGACTACTTCCACCATATAATTTCATTAGGCTCAAAGTTTCTAAACATTTCGTTCATACTTACAGTATAATAAAAATTACCTCTTAATTAACTCTATTCAATGTATTTAAATTCTCTAACATGTAATATTGATGGACTCCGAGAAGTTAACTTTATATATAAGTTTATTTAAATATAAGTTATTCGATATAATAATGCTGTATACGAGCAACGTCTATTTTATTCCATAAAATCCAGTCACAATTTTTTTTATTATCGTGCAAATGTAAAATAATTTGAATATACGATATTAACAAGATAAACACAATAACTATATATTTATTAAAAATATAACTCGCTCTCTGATTTATAGTACATAATTTATATACAACCGATTTCAAATACGCTAAGTTGTTAATCGCTTAAATCCTCTTATTATAACGAGTCTTTTCATTAACCGTACTTTTTAATCCGAGATTATTAACTTCACGGCTCCGCTTATAACGGAAGATTAAGTCAATTTTCGCCTAATTCTTTGTTGCAATGTCTAGAATTTTCGCTTACAATTTCCTAAGCCCGATTCCTTGAAAAGTTTAATAGACGAGATCGAATGACATACATTGCGTTTTTGGAGAATAATATTACGAAAGTTTAAAGTGTTATTAATTTTTCCTTTTAGTTGTTTTAAAACACAATGTTGGCTTATGCTAAATATTTTTTTTTTAGTTACCCCAACGTTACAAACTCAACCTTTTTCACCCTCGTTTGCAGGTTTAAGGAGATTTTGAAAGTGTAAAATATCATATATTAATCTTTCATACATTGTTTCTAAGAAAGGATTTTTCAACACACGTTGATTGTAAGCTCGGAATGGCCTAACAAAAAATAGTATCCAATCATGATATTCCTTTTGAAATACATCGGTTTTTTTTTTCAAGATTATCATTATCTATGAAGTTAATACATAAATAATGCAGTAAACTACTACAGAAATGTGATCTCATGGTGGAAATTCTCAAGTATTAGGGAAATAAACTAGCCTGCAAGTTCTAACTAGGTTCTAACAGTGCTGCCAGTTTTCCAATTCAGCCACTTTGTCCCCATTTCTCAATCCCCTCTCTCACCTGTAGGAGGTTAGAAATTAAATTTAAAAAACATTTTTTCCTAAAAATTCGTACATTACGCATGTACTTTTGGTTTCCAGTGACTCTTTTGAGTTCTCTGTACAAAGCATTTAAAGCAACTGCAAGAAATCATGTTGTTATCGAACATTTTTTATTTTGTATACATATATCTAAACAAATATGATGAAATAACATATAGTCGGACAAATTTAGCATAAAAATTATCTTATAACCAATAAGTTTATGTTTTAAGCAAGCTTTAGACTCTCCGGCGCTTGGTGTTTCAACGTGAGAGTCCTAAAATCAATACGTAAGAGTTATTTTGTTATGGCGGGCGTTGATGAATTAATAATATCACACTCTGAATATATGTAACCGGACCCGTCCTAAATGGCAAGTCATTCGGGAATACATAATGTGGTTTATAGGCCTCATATAACACAAAACGTGACAAGTTGGTTGAGATCAAAGTTCTCAGGAATAGCTCTTCATCAACACGAAATGTATGGTAATTGTTACAGCTGATGGTAAACAAAAAAACCAGTCCATTTTGTCTAACGAATGAACGAAACGTTGAAGTAATAACATACATTAAGATGACTTATTTTGAAATTGATTAAGTTTAAAGAGACTAAAAATTTATATACGTACTAATATATACTTCCTTAAAATAATATTTGCGACTTATTTTAGTTTTTCTATTCTAGGTAAACATATTATATCCATTTAGTGAGAAGCTGAGAGAGTAATCACAAAATAAATTAATAAAACCACTCAATTCATATAACAATAAAGGCCAAAATGATTCTTTACAATAAATCAGTCATGACTCACTGAACAGGGCCGCCGTAAAATTATTGCTCGTAGGAAAACATCGAAATATTAAATAAATTATAAACATTGCTATTTTCATTATAAAATTTTCTTTTTTTAATGACGTCACTGTAATAACTGTAAGGAATATATGTAAAGCACTAATTTCAAATCAATCAAGTTTAATTGCCAGAAACACTTTGTAAATTAATATTAAAACGGATATGATCTTATGGATGTATTTTGTTATCATTATCATATCATTGTGGTTAACGTTCAATAAGAAACTTACTTCCGTTAAAAGAGCTACAGTTTTCAATAGCGCCACATCACTCTCTTACCTAATATTTTTCTCTTCATATTATTAATTTCAGGAATATATGATAATTAGCATAAAAATGTAAAAAAAAAATAATAATAACAAAGTTTCTTTCACCATCACCAAAGTCAAAATTTTTTATTATTATTTGTATAAATTATAACTAACTCATTAGTTTGATAAGAAAATTATTTTCGTTGTTTCAAAATATTTTTTTATTTTATGGTTAAAATTTTGACCAAAATATTAAATAAAAAAATCGTGGAATAAATTATTGGTTCACGACAGACAAAAGAATTGAAAAACAAATGACTGATTCAGGAACCAAAAAGTTAGAATAAATAAGTGAGTGTTGACGAAGTATTATAGAAAAAAAAAAAATCTAAAAATCTCAATGTTTACTGAATTCCAAATTAGGATGGCTCTGTAGTAACACAATTTGGAACATTGAAGGCAAGATCTCGGCTGCAAAAAAACAAAGGTAAAACAATGCAGGTATTAAAACAAAATAATTTATAAATAATTTCAACTTCTGAATATATCCCACAAAGGAGTATATAAATTAAGAGCAGAATGCAAGCCAAGGTGTAGGTCAATCAAAACATTGCCGTAGAACAAATTCCACCGTATATGGTCATATGTCCATTTCGTTAATTGGGAACCTTACTAAAATTTTACTTTCACAAGAGTCAATCTTGTGAAACAAAAATAAACTTATATATTAAAACAAAATCGAAAAGAGAACAAATAAATTGAGATTAGAATTTTTTTAATCAATATTATTGTTGTCAAAATCTTTTGTTTCGAATCTGTATCGAACTCTTAACATTAATTATCTTAAAATTATAGCAATCACTAACCGATCCCCGTAATTATTAGACAATAATAACAGCACTAGTAAAACTCAATAGCTCATGTTCTGAGATTTCCGTAAATTACTCAAAAGCTTTAATATAAATGCGCAACAATATAACATATTTAAAAACAGAACGAAAACTTCGCTCTTTTTAACAGTTGACGTAAAAAAACAAAGGAAGCGAAGTAATCTGTATTTGTGATATCAGCTGAGTTTATTTTCATACAGAGTCATACTATAAATTCATATCTTTCAGAGGTTCGAATAATCGATGGTCCATCCCTTTTCAAAGTATGGGTATTTTAAAATACTGCACACATTTTAGAATTCTTCACCTTCCCATTGAATCATCCTATAGAGCTTTCAGTCAAAATGTTTATTTAATCTGAAATGCAGGTTTTAGCGAAAAGGAATGGCTGTTAATGAAATACTTTTCCGTCAAAAATATTTCCTCTCAAACAGCATCTATGGGAAACGAGAATTTAAATAATACAAAAGCTACCCTGTTTTAAGCTAATTCTAATACTATATGCAAATTAGTAACATAATAAATATATTTACACACCAAATAACTCTTTTCTTGATTATATATTCACGATCTTGAAATATTTACACAGTTTATACAACAGTAACAACATCAGATTTAAAGATGCCACCAATAATAAATTTTCATATATAATTTTAGTTACGACCGTCAGCTTCACTTTGTTTTCTAATATTTCTTCAATAAATCTATTGTATTCTTCTATTCTATGAAAAATAATGGTACAGCTCTTTTATAGCCAACTCATTAAATGTATAAACTATTATTATTACCTTTTTATAATTATATTAACTTCCATCGATAATAAACCATCAAATGGATTTAAGATTCCACGGAACTATAGATATTATTTGAAGTAACAAGTTCACGGATAGCATTAGACACTAATATTATGTGTTCAATTTGAACATAAAACGCGATATTCGATACTAGCTCCGAAGTCGTATTAAAATGATAGCCACTTTAAAGAGCTCTACGGTTACGCCTACAGGCTACGGTGTTCGTAACACTGAGGTACACCAATCCAAAATCAGATAATCAATAGTAAACGAATTTAACAGAATATTTATTTAAAAATATTTTCAATAGATGACACCTTTTATTAAACAATATATCACCTATAATATCATATATATAACTCTTGTATGTTTTTATAACTACGTTTTCACATTTTTTAACAATTGTATATATATATTTTTTGTTTTTGTTAAACCCTTAATGGAATGTAGAAAACAAAATGTAAAAAATTTATGCAGACGTGAGGCATTCTTAAATATGTTTTTCTTTAGATTCTAATTGGTATTAATATCCAGGCTGGTTGTAGCAAACAGATTATCCATTAAGGAATTTATATACAAATAAGTTATATGATTGAAGTAAATGCGGATATACTAAAGATTTATTTTGACTTCTTTATAAAATGCCGACGGAAGCCGGGAATACCGCTACAAAAGATTTTCGGGACTTTAATTTTAAATTTCCATTTAACCCTTCTCTTTGTTAAAGATACTGTTGATAATCATCATTTTTGTACTGTAAAATTTTGCAATTAGAAAGCTAAATTACTGTGATAATGGAAGCCGTCCGAAATTACATACATTTGAAATAAACAGTCACGCAAGCATCTGAAATATATGTGATAAAACCGTTGTATACTCAAAATAGATGCAGAAATAAAATCTTCTCAGAACAAACCATAACATTATAGTACGATCGCATAGCATTTTCTGGTAAATTTAATATTTATGTAAGACCAAAAAAAATATGCAAAAACCTAAATAAAATGTTATATAACATATGAAGACGCATGAGATAGAATAATAATAATTTTACTTACCGTCTTGGGGTTGTGGTGGGAGCAATCGAATGTTTTTCTAACAAAGCTAAGTGTTGCTTTAGAGGGAGCGGAGTCGCGCGTCAAGCAAGCGTTCTGTCGCGGCACTTGCGTCGTTTGTGCTCTATGGTTATAGTACGATGCGGTCGGGACAGGTCCGCTCGCGAGGGCGGCTCGACTAGGAATCGCGTCACCCAGTCCCTCTACCAGGGTTACGTAACGGAGTAGCGCAGCGCTCCGGGCCCCACTCCCCGCCTTTGGGGAAAAGATGAATGAGTAAAGTTCCCTAACGGACATTTGACCATAGATCGGATTTTCGGGCCCCCAGTTATATAAAACATTTTGTAATGTTCGATTCCCGAGCCTATGTGTGAGGCGTGCCTTGTCGCCGGCGCCGATAACCCCACAACATGTTTATAAAACAACATACTTATCATTCGTTACTGATTATTATATGTCTCAAATGCGCTCATGTTTACTATGATAACATCATTTATAGCAAATTTCTATTGCCGTTGTTTACGAGTAGCTGCGCGACCTTGGATATCATTAGTTAAAAGTTCGTAGCTTTTAAAGTTATTTATTATTTGACAAATATGACAGTTTTATTTTGTCCAATATTTGAGATAAATCATTAAGTTTTTTTTATTTTATTTATCGTAATAAAAACATAGTCGTCTGTTAAATAGAATAAAAAGTAAAGTCTTTTAATAAAGTTATTTTTTTAGAAGTGGTCCAATTAATACATTCTGTCTGTAACGATATTACTATTATAACTTAAATATAATACTGTACCTTTCCACCTTTCCCTTACTTGAACCCCAAAAACAATGTCACTGCTGAATATAACAAAATATATTGATTTCCCACCAGCATCGAACAATGCTTGAGTTCCTATTGTTTTGTAAAATTGACTACCATACTGCATACTACCAAACTTATTATTTCGTTTTTAATAATTTTCGCTTTGTTACGTAAGAAACTCCCATTGTGACGGATTGGATAGGGCAAAAACTGTAATTATTGAACGATGAATAAACCTATAAAGAATGAATTTCGTCTCCAACTTTCGGAGTAAAATACGAAACAAGAAAATCTTTCAAATTTCAGATTAAATAAACCCTACAGCATAGCCTGTGACGGTCAGACAATTAAAAGTAATATAGCCGAGCGATCCCAACACTCAAAAGTGAATCGCTACTAGCGGCTCTTTTTATTTAACGATTTTTTGGATTTATCGAGAATAATTAATGGATTTACTTTTTACCTTAAATATAGTTATTATAACAACGTTGAAGAAGATCACACACAAAACCTTGAAACAAAATCCATTATACCTACATTTTTTATCGAATCCGTATTTATGAAGAGAATAAACATACGTTAAATTGGTATCTATGCTTTAATAATAAAATTAAATGTATAAGAATATTTTAGATAGGTTATTAAAGTTTTAATATAGATGATAGTTTCAAAGTGCCGAATCTCATAAGGAATGCCTTTGACTGTACTATATACATAGTCTTCAGGACGTAGCTAGCGGATTCTGCTTCCGTGCGAATTGTAAGACAATTTAAAAGGTATGGCCGTAAGTGACACAATGGAGCAAAACGTGGGAATGAGATACTTTTATATCGTAATAATATTAAAAAATCCAATTAACTTCGAGTTATTATTAATAAATAATTTGAACTAACCCAAAACTAAACCTCTTTGAATTATTAACTATGTTTTAATTAAGATAACAAGGTGATATGTAATTGATGAAAAATATTTTTATTCTGTGCAATTCATTTCCCATCGATCTACATAGATATGTACATTTCATTTTCGCTCTGCATTGAAGTACAAAACTAACGCAATCTCGTTATAATGTGTTTACAATATTTTGAATGGCTGGGGCGTATTTGATTAGATCCTAAAGCACTAACGAAGTTTATTTCATAATTATTACCAACTGAAATTTGTTTGTTGAAGATTAAGCTATAAATATTACAATTTGTATTGAAAATGAAAAAAATTAGATTATTCTTTAGATTAATTTTGAGTGATAAATTAGTAGTAGAGTTATATCAGCATGAATAATCAAAACTAACTATAAATTGTTTGAATTCGTTTGTGTTAGTAACAGATTTTTCTCAGTCCTATCTTATATAATTAAGAAGGATCAATAGATATCTATTTTAAAATACAATATTGACATGTTATACACCTTTGTTACCTTTAAGTGTAAATAATATTGTTATAACTACATGCTTATGTTTTCTGTTATAAAAACCAATTTTTAATGCTTTTATACATATTTTTATCGATTACCGAAGAGATATTGCTAACTTACATTTAAGTAAGAATAATCTGTAGGTATTACTTTTGATCTAATACTTTTACAAACTGCACTTTTGTCTCCATTATCTCTGATAGAAAAACATTGTTCTAATTTAGCCTACATTTGTATACAGTACACACTTTAAATATTTTATTGTCTATCATGGATAAGTTAAAGGTTTTCATGATATTGGATTCAGCCCAAGCATAATATCCAACAAATTTTTAGAAAATGTTGATTCAAATGATTTTATAAGAAAAAAAAAAAATTTTACATGTACTATAAAATCAGTTGTAATAATTGAATTCAAGCAAATAAAATTTTCCATTCGTGCAATTATATTTTCAACATTAATGTTTACGGTTAAATAAAAATAGATAAAGGATAAAGGAAAGATAGAAAAAAAGAATGAAAAAAAGGAAAGATAGAAAAAAAAAGAAAAATTGAAAAATAAAGGAAAGAAAAAAAATAGATAAAGGATAAAGGAAAGATAAAAATATATACCGACTCGAGTCATATAGCTTAGTTGGTAAAGCACATAGTACTCAATATTCCAGAGGTTGAAAATTCTAATCCTCCTTCAATTAATTTTTCATTCTCTATTTTCTATTTTTTAATTTTTATTTAAATAATTTTCCATAATTATTTTCTTCTATAATTATTAAAATACGTTAAACCTGAGTTTAATGAGCACCTTTTAATATAAGTCTGTTTTGATCGCATGTATGTTAAGTAGTTATTATGTACGTAAAGCTTTAAATTACGAACCATTTACCAAACCGGAGCCGTAGCCGAAACTTAATTACAGAAATTAATTAAATATAATATTTATATTTTCATTAAACTTATCTTTTTGAACGAGATTTGTTATTATTTATTAGTGTAAAGTGCAAACCAAAATTACTGATACCATTGGTGTGGCTTATAACTAATTCAATGTCATATATAATTCTCAATGTCTACGATTATAAATGAGGCTCAGATTTTATCAACACTCACAACACTAAGGTACAAGAACTTCAGTATTTAGACGTCGGATAGAGCTCAGGGGAAAATTTTAATCGGTGTAAGTTCTAAGCTCACGCTAAATATTTTGATTTAAATGAAACTAGTATTTTTCGGATAAACTACGCGTGATTCGTTTTTGTAAAAAACTACATACTCCCGACGTTTCGGTTACTTTTCAGCAACCGTGATCACGGGCAGACGAGATGGTTTCATTTAAATGAATAAAACTCGCGAAAATAATAGAAATGATATTTGAAAAAATATATAATTTGGTTTTACTCTGTTATATAATAATGTAAGTTATTTAAAACGAGGATATCTAAAACTGTCTTGATATCTACAGTACATTAAATTATCTGTTTTCGATAGCAATTTTGAAACGAAAAGGTTAACGTCGAACTACGTCTAGTTTCGTAGGATACAAACATTACATTTGACAATTTTATTTTACATCTTGTTAGAATTATTCTATTTCCCATATAATATTACAAGAATATATATTATATTGGTTTTATATAGATATTGGTTTGTATAAAAATTTTGTGTATTTTTATTCCTGAATGCGTTGTGGTACTCACGTATTTCCTTAATTTAGGTAGAAATAAAAACTTGCTGCAACTACATAACGAGACTGTTTTGTTAACTACTCTCGGGATAATTAAAGTTCCTTTTGATGTATTTTTTTTTCGTTTTTGTTGTATGTGAAAAATTTGTGCACGTAATATCGTAAGTAAAAAACACGAAGACAATAAAAATAAATTTTATTCTGTACTTAATTTAACATTTAGTAACAGCTGACTAAAAGATAGTTGCTTTTCCGTAACGAAACGGTATATTTAGTAAATTGAAAAACGCTTTTATGTTCCTTTGTAGTACATGTTGGATCCCGTTAAAGTTTATTGGCTAGATAGTTTATTCAGACAACATCAGAAAACTACGGCTTTGAAATAATTCAAATGCTGATTGTTTTAGTTGCAATCAAAGAATACTCAAATGTACAGAACAGAAATTACCGAAACCTACAATTCCAAACAACTTTATTCACAAAGCTTGAACTGAAGTCTTGATATTAAAAGATCATATTAAATTTCAAAGGACTATAATATTTATATGTTATAATTTAGTTCAGAATAATTTCATTTAATAATATTTAGATTGCAATAAATTTTATTAATTAATAATATGAGAGGCCATAAATAACAACGAAATATATTCAATTTTAATTTGAATACTCCTCCATATTTCTATTAATGTATAAATATTATTAAAATTTTATATAAATAATCATTTAAAGTTTCTTCTTATTATTTTTGGTTAGTGCCGTTTCCTTGCAGATTTCGCCAATGTCATGTCATTTAAAGTTTAAATGTTTAAAATGTCAACCGACAGTACATGGGTTTCGTTTAACAAGAAATATTACCACAGAGCCTGATGACAGTCAAGACTAAAGACGTCAGTTATGCTGACGTCAATCTTTTTAAAAACCATGGCTTGGACCCTACTCCGACACATATAATTAATAGGTGCCATCTAAATATTTGACAATAAAATTAAATGTACAGATATCACACTCACTCACTCATTCGCGTACAGACTCGTAATAATTCTTGTCCAAAAATAAGTAAATCGCAACCGCATTGAATTTTGAAGTAGGCGATGTAGCGGACTCTTTTATTTTAAATATATTTGATTGTATGAAATAGGCTAGAGGCTTAAGAAATGCAACTTGAAATTTACAATATGTATATTAATACAAGAAGTGTCAACTGTGTATGGTACGATGTCATACAGTTTGTAAAACCTTCACAGTAGTTTATTCCGTTTGAAAGGGTTGAGCGCGCATGGAATATTGTTCACATTTAACTTCGGTACGTCGATGAGAAATAATGGAAATAGATGTTGCGTCAATCAAAAACCCGCAGGGTATTATTGAGGTCACACCTACAGTTTGTCAAATGTTTAGCGGCAAAAATAAGAACAATAGACAAAAATATTTCATCGATAATTGAACCGAATTCAGTGATTTTGTGATATTTATGAGATTTTTTTTTTGTCTTAGTTTTAGTTTTGATTGGAAAATTATTAGTGAATTGAAAGTTCAGAGAGGAAGTAATTTTATTAAATAGTGGGTGGTTTTAAAATGGTTACTTGTGTATCTTTAAGGACATAGGATACTCTTTATACAGGAAGAGTCATAAAGTTCTCCGAGTGCACACAAATCTTCAGCAGACACAGAAAACTTTACAAGATCACGAAATATTTCTAAACTGATCTTGATTTTGAAAGAATTTTATACATATATAAAATTCTCGTGTCACAATATTCGTTCCCGTACTCCTCCGAAACGGCTCGACCGATTCTCATGAAATTTTGTGAGCATATTAAATAGATGTGAGAATCAGCTAACATCTATTTTTCATACCCCTTACTGATAAGGGTTGTTCACCCTTAAACACTTTTTTTTAAATTTTTGAACGATATCTCTTTTTTTTATGTTTTTATAATGGGGCATCAAAAAATACATACAACCCTAAGTTTTTGCTTTTTTATCACCAACCCCTATTTTTTTAAATATATGTAAACACAATACGAGTGTATGTTTGTTTCGGCTAATATCTAAAATGGCTGAACCGCGTTTAACGGGACTTATTGGCAGGTAGCTGATGTAATAGAAAGTAACTTAGGATACTTTTTTCAAGATCCCGAATGACCATCCCGAAATTATAACGCGCGAGTGTGAGGCAGGACATACGGGGCAGCGCATACGGGGCTTTAAAGTTTTGTCATAGTTTCTTATTATTTTTCTTACGCAGACGTAGTCGCGGGTAACAGCTAGTATATATATAAAGTTTGGGCCTAAACAATTGAATCAAAATATTGTAATATTTCAGAACTTCAATACATAAGCATTTTTTATAATCTATTTTATCAGTGAATCGAGTTGTTTCTAATCGATTTTAAAGCACAAATATCTTATACTAAAAATATAACACAACGGTATTGTTTTGGAAATGTTTTATCATCATATAAAACTATTTTAGGAAACGTTAAAACTTTTGTTGATTACGATTTTAAAATGAACCTTTTTTTAATTTTCCACAAAAATATACTCATAAATTTTTACAGTTCGTCCTTACGAAGTATTGTATTTTTAAACAATGTTTTTCTTCGGGATATGTTCTAGAGGCACAACGTGACTTCATTTTCATGACGTCATTGAAATCCAAAATATAAACAAGGTGAATTAGAGGCACGTTTATTCTTAAAATGCTTTTGTATTTAACTTGGAGGAAGTACATAAAATAATATATAAATAAATGTATAACAACAAATTCCTAGAATGCAATCTTGTATATTTGACGTACATTAATTCAAACAAATTTTCATTCAGAGCAACACGATGTAAGAGAAGTAATCTAATAACTGCTTCCTACTTCAAAAATATTTTTGAAACAACGTTACTCGGAAATATTCTAATTAACATTGTAATATCCGAGTTGATGAGTAACTTCGCTCTTTGAGACGAGCTAGTTTTGGAGTAGCTAATATTAATTAATAGTTGTGGTAAATAACTAAAATTTATAGTTTTTGTTTACAGAAACATTTAACCTAATTTACGCAACAGTATATCTTACTATCTTTTACATAGAAGTTTCTGGATTACGTAATTTACGTGATTTTGTTGGATATTGTTTGCGGAGTGTATTCAAGTTATCACTTACTCGTCACAAAATATTGTAAAGAGATGTATTGACAACATTTAAAACATAAGAAGGAATTGTCGGTTAAAATATATATCGGATTTATTACAAATTCATTGTTTTAAAGACAGGACGCCAGCCTCGCTGACGTCACTAATGTCACTTGTTTCAGTACGTTCCAGATATTTTAAAATGAAACTTCAATTCTTCTAAATGTTCTTGTATTTCTCGAAGGTTCTTCATAATCACATTCTTTATGATCCACACTCGATGAACTCTGCAGTTTCCTGTCGTGAGTCCAGACGTCATATTTATACCAGAATTCAAACATGGTTCTATTCTCTTTGATTTCGTTTTACTTTCAACAATAGTAACGACGACCAATAAGTTGTTATAGTAATTGATGCCAGCCTTGAGTTATTTTCATGTTGCATCCGTCATTGAAGCTGCTTGCGCCGATATATATATTTATATATATTTGTGTGTGCTTTAGTCTAAATAGTATTAAGCGCTTATAAATTAGCTACTTATATATCTAATGGAACGAAAAACAATTATTCTTTATTGCATATGTATTTATTTTATATTATACAAGAAAAAATATTGTAAATTTAAAAGTAATAATGCTATACTGTTACCTGTCTCAAGTTAAGTACAATATTCGCACCATACTCGCTGATACAATTACTGAGTCTCCGAAATCAATCAATGGACGGCTTTATGACAATACGGCAAATTACACTGACGTGTAAGGTAAGGGATTGGTTGTTGATAGCTTCGGAAGTTTTTGATGGACTATCGCGGATAAAGAAAAATAGATATTCAACACTAAAATGCGGGTTCTACTGCAAAATACGTGTGCTGTAAAAAAAATTCTTCGGAATAGATCATAAATTTGTATTTCTTTATAAAAACAAAGATTAACTTACATTTTGGTTGTCTCGTGATTTAGATTTCATTTCAGCTTGAAATAGAATCCTTTTGTGCAGTATAACGTTTTAATCTTTGCAAACAGATTTACTGCAATGAAGAACATAGTCCCAAACACATTGCTCTAGGCTGGGGATCGATGAAAGTTTTTCCCAGCCCACGCACAAGCTACAATACTTTAAGAGTAAATTACGTATAGCTTCAAATTCCTTTTTTGGTAAAACATACCCAAAAAGTTAGTTAACTGCATTAATATGAATTAAGATATTTATTTAATTTTGCGAAAAAAATGTGTTAATAATACTCCAAATATACAACAAACTCTTTTTACCTCTATTCCAATTTTTATAGATTTAACGCCACCTTTAAGTTGTAGGCTAAAATAAATATCGTAGAAATTGTTTTTAAAAAGCGAAGTGAAATTTATAAAAAAGCAAAACGTTTTTTTCGAGTTCTCTAAATCAAATGACAAAAATGTCAAGAGATACTAAACGCAAATATACTATTCCATTCAAGATAATTCAATAATAAACAGTTTTAATAAAAGCTCGTATATTTTTAACATATCTTTAACTCAAAGATGTACCTACTGACATCTATGCTACGTTATAAGTTACTAAGCTCTATAAATAGCGTTACGCGCCATCTATACAGGTTGCCCGAAGTAATATGAAAGAGTTCCTGAACTCCAACATTCATCGTCAGGTTTTTAGAAATAGAAAAGTTTAAAAGATGTCGTTCTATGTATGCTTCAACTGGCAACATTATAAAGGTCAAGATTATTTAATGCTAATAAAATAAAAGAAAAATATACGTCATTATTTTTATTATGTAAAATTCTTATTAATAACAGATAATTACATTTGACAGTTTTTTATTTTATACTATCAATTTAGCGTGAACGAGGGTAACATTGAAGTGATGTTTAAGATGCGTTCAAGTTAAGTAAAATGATGTTAGTTTAATGGGAACATAAATTTTTGTTTATTAATTAATTAATTTAATTTCTTTGTATTGTATAAATCCATATACAAAGTTTTAAATCCATTGAAACTGCAATGGAATTATTTAGATATTCAATTGATTATTATGATTACAATATTTTGCTTTTTTTTTACTACAATAACTTTTTTTACTACAATATTTTGCTTTTTAATAATCGAATATAAACATTTTAATTTTCATTCCTTTTTCCGTGGATATTAGTCTTATGTATTCAAATTATTGTTACGCCGCGCCGTGTAGTTTTATAACCTTATCTTCATGAATATGGAACGCAATAAATATTTTTCTAGTACCACACTTCCTAAAACCTGCATAGCCTAGAGCTTTTCTTGCTTAACAAGTCAGTCAAAATATAATCACATCCTTTCACCGCCTTAAGAAGTCCCTTAAACTAAAGTTTGAACGATTAATCAAGTCCATGACCCAAGTCGATTTAGTCAAGCAATATCCAGTTTTCAAAACAAAAGATATTTCTGTTCTAGGATTTCTTTCTATTATTATTTAGGATACGAATCAAACTCAACAATGATGTCTACTTACTAGTTATAATACCTTGGTAAAGCAAAAGTATTAAATCATGTTCGGCACGGCACATGATGAAAATCGAAACATGATAAGAAAGAATATCTTTTGCTTACGATATTTGTCAATTTTAATAGACCTATTTTTGAAGAGGAAAGTGGCTGCCTCTGTTTGTTCATAATGTACCAGAACACGATGGATAGAAAAGTAATCGCAAGCGAGTAGTGTTGTGTATTATACGATTCAAAAGACTGAAACCATTATCATAATTCAACAATATATATATTCATCTCAAGATCACTAAAGATTTTCAAGAACAGTTCCGAATAAAGCTACGGAATGGAAATCTAGACTGTCTCGTGAAAAAATAAGCGACTGTCACCTTATAGAGTTTGTGTTTGGAATTTAAACGAGAATACTAGACTCTAGAGCATTATTCATGTGATAAAGGTACAAACACAGATATGGGGCACTGTTTAAATGTGAAGGGAATAATTAAAAATATGTTTGTATATGTTTATACAAACATATTTTTAATTATTCCCTTCATATATGTTTGTAAAACATCAGATCTCTGACGAACTTAGAAATAAATATAAACATAAAGGGCAACATCGCAGGGTTAGAGTCCTTGCAAAGGAATAAAACAAATTATATGTAGACATTTATTAAGTATAATATTAATGTTAATGATAGATAGATGAACAAACACGTTCGTGTACAAGGAGAGTGGGTCGTTTTGGCTTAAAGGGGTTACAATTATTTTTTCATGGTTATTGGTAAAGGTTTAAAATTGAAATTCATACATTGTATTTAATAAGAAAACTAACAATAAAATACTTAACCTACGACACTTAATAACATAATAAATAGAGATTAGTAAAAATATAGATAGAGATTTATGAACTAACAAAGATGATGACCAATATGTAAATAGTTTAAAACTCTAAAATAGTTAAAATATAATAAAAACCTATTGATAAATTCCAAAAGTGATACAGGATTTTTACATCTATGCTTACAGATAGAATTAAATATGGGTACCGCAAGCCTTTAAAATATCGAAATGTGAAAAGATTTGTTGCATCTCTTCCACAAGACTTATATTTCCGTGAAAAAGTCACAATTTTTTTTTTATGTTTAAGTTATATAAATAATTGAGTTAAAAACTCCAGTCTCTAAGATTTCCGAAAATTCTTGTTTTATTATTAATATGTAAATGATATTTATAAATAGTTTAGTTACGATCTGTTTTTGTTAAGGAACTAATTAAGATATATGTCTTGTAAACATAACAATATAAAAATACGTTAATATTTGAGCTACGGCCGAAATTTACGTAAAATAAGAATTTAAGTACATCATGAATTACAAGAAAATACAGGCCTTTTAGTACCCATTTGTGAGTAAATAGACACAACTTTAATCTCTAAAATTTTAATCATAAAGGACATTTTTTTTTTTTGGACTATTTTATCGGATATTCTTCTATATAAATAACTTTTACTCTCCGAGAATTCTTAGAAAATACACTATCAGATAAATACCTTCCTAACTACCCTGCTTCCAATTCGCAATACGTATTGGCACGTCTCGATTGAGATATAGTTATCTATATAAAAGATAAGGCTAAGCATGGGGAAACATCGAGCAAAGCCGGACGAGGTCGAATAATTCCTCTCATCTGGGCACACAGCGTGGTTGACGCTCCTAAAAACTTCCAAATTTCTTTTACCAGACTATAAGTCACATGGCGCAACTAGTTCAACCATACCCGGCCACAGAATTCAAGTTACACTATAGTCGAAACCCTATTTTAACATTGAATGGTTACATATTATTGTATTTTTTTTTATTATGAAAAATCGTAGATGAGAAAACAATCATAATTTTAGGACCGTCTTTAAGTATAAATGATATTTGACAGGTAAATGAGTAGCGCAAAATTATTCTCATCTACGTCTTTGAAGTTATTTTTTGAGCTATAATTATGTCTCTTAGATGCAAGAACCGGAATAGTGGGATGCTAAATTTATGGATATCAAAGTAAACTACTGGAGACAAACTACTGGATTTGGAAATGTTAAAGAATAACCCTCGGTTTCACACTGTGATAACACTGTATGGGTAAATTGATTGTCTATGCTCCTAATATTGCTTCTGTATACCGCTTGAAATCCGTCAATGTGAATCTCATCTGCCTTATAACTAAATACATCTACTGAAGCATTAATATGCACTCCAATTATTAACCTACAGATAATAATACAACTGCCACTGAAACACAGACCAAATTCCATCTATTGACACGCTGCCGGATATTACTTTTTTTTTTGATACAATCCTGTTCGATGTATTCTATTTTAAATATGTGGCAAATTATATAAAAATACAGTGAGTAGGTAGAGAAGCAGAAAGCCTGATAAAAGTGATTACAACAAAATCTAGTATTTCAGATAAAAAATATCACAGTAGAAAAAAAAGATAGAATATTAAGACCATGAAGGGGGAAAACCTTACCTACTATGTCCTTTAATTTTAGTACTACCATATTTTTTTTTGTTAATTTATTTGTTTTTTTTTTATTTTTTTTTTTGTTTTTTTTTTTTATTTTAATCAGCAAATAATAAAATCATATTTTTAAAGCAGATGAATGAATAATAGTGTATAATCCTAAAGCTCTTTTACACTGAGCCACACCTTAGATTAAAAACCTATTTTAATTCATAGTTACATACATATATTATTTAAGAGACACATTTATAGCCGAGATTATTTCAAATAGCCAGGAACTGGAACTTACAATTTTTAAATCAATTTTCTTCAAAGATGACCCAGATATTAGCAAGTTGAAGCTTTTAAAATAAATATTAAAAAATACAGTCATTTTAATGACTTGTATCGTAGGGAAGGGTTCTGCAAGATAAGGTTTTTTACATAAGCAAATGGATTTAAATATCCAATAATATTTACGTCCATTTGCCCAAGTACACAAACCTTACTCACATGTATGAAATTGAAGATTAATAATTTAGTCTGAAAGCGAGGACGTCTCGTCATCAGAAGAAGAAGATTCATAGGAATCATCATCCATTTGATCTGGCTTCCAGGTCCAGCACTGGCCCTATAAATTAATAATAAATCAATGAACACCAAATAAAATAATACATTTGTAAATTTATACATACCGTAGTCACTCTGTTGTTACAGAATGAATAAATCTGGAAGCGGCTGTTCTCCCTCATCGGATTCTCATACAACAGATTCGGCTTGGAGAGTATCTGCAAGGGAAACATTATATTTAGAATCCTGTGAATCCTTGTGTGATGAATATTTATATGATATGTAAGTAATATGAAAGCTGACCATATTGTCCAACTCGTTGCCAAGCTGCTCAATGTAATCCTCTTCTTCATCCTCACCAGAATCCTTATCCATGTCAGAGTCATCTTCGGATTGAGATGTTTCAGCAGCACCCGCTAAAATTTTATGTCGTATTAATATTTTTAGACAGTATAATTCATAATAAGAAAAAAAATTGACCTACAGTCTTCCTCCTTGTCATTGAGGCTCTCATTGTACATTGTCAACTTGTAAAGCGCCTCGATTTCAGACCACTCCTCTGTAAAAGGATATACAATTTAAAGACTATTCGATGAAATATTTCTGTTCAATCATACTATTGTTCCAACAACTCACTGAAGTAATACTGGCTAAAATTCAACAGGCCTTCGTCTTCGTCGGAATCGGGTACGTTAAGCAGGCTTTCGTTTAAGTTGTTAGCCATTGTTGAGAACTACAAGAAAAAGGAAATAATCTTTACAAACCAATACCAGAAATCCATAATGTAAAATATCACAATCAGATAACGCCGATTTCAACTATTGATGGAGTGACTTATCAATCCGTGAACACGAGATGATGATTCAAAAACAATTACAGCCATATTTATAAATAACTATCCCCCAAACACAAACAAACATTTATAACAACAACATTCGCAATGATTTAACAATTGCGTATTATATCGCGCTAACATAAAAATAAAAATCGAAATAAATCACAATATTTTTTTGGAAAAATAATGAAAAATGTACGTATCTTAATCAAATATCGTTCGCAGGAAAGCTGTTTTACTCATTTATACGTCACTATTGTTCACGTTATAATATACCTAACTGTACATCTCTACAACATACGAATACCGATAAAAATCCTAATACTTCAACAACAAGACTTAATGTTTATTAATAATAACATTATACATGAAAACTTACCTGCTTTTTTTCTGTTACAGAACCTTTACAAATTTAATATTCTGGACTATGACCTCACTGGTTGGTAGCCTTAGCGCAAATGCTGGAGATAGAATACCTAGGTTTTGACAGGTCCAAAATAGTGCCAGAATCCACGCGCATGTCTGGGCGGTAGGAGACCGCGAGTCTATGGAGTATGGGTCTGGAGGCGGGCGAGGTTATATGGGCAGTGGGCTAACGGGAGGGGGTGTAATTACTCTCGGAAATCGGAAATACATAGAATATATTCATATACGTGCGTAGGGTGTTAATACAAACTGTAAAAGGGATTAAAAAATATATTTTTATATCAAATAAGTGAATCAAAATTAGCGTGACAGTATACTTGTACGATATTACGTGTAACTTTTAAAAGCAATGTTGATAAAGATTGATTACCAAATTATACGAAATATTTAGATGTATCATAAACGAAAATATAAAATATTAAAACCCTTAGGTTTACAAAGGCGTGTCATACAATATATTTTTATATTTAAATAACTACAAAACGTTCTGACAACTAACATCCGCCACACCAGATGGAGCTACATGTCGCTTAACTAAACGAACAAAATGTAGAGATACTTTTAAAAAAATTGGCATTACGTGAATTAAAGGAGATCAACAAGAATAAAGATTCATCCGGTTACACTGACAAAACCGCAAAGCTAACAGCAATATACATGACAAAAGGATATAACAATAAAGAGAATAGAATCTACGTCTTATTTGTGACGCCTCAGATACGTCATGAGATCAATGATATTCATACATAACGAATACTTGAACAGGCACAAACTTAGACCAAATCTTTTGATATCTCTTTGATTATTAAATTATTGACGTATATTCAAAAATGTATTTTAATTTCTGTCAAATGGTGCTCAAAAAATATAGATATAACGATATCTCTAAGAAATTATTTTTTTGAAAAACTGCTATTAGAAATATAATTATAATTATTAAATAATAATTTCATTGTCATCTGTAAACTTCCTCCTGAAATAATAAAATTCCAATCAAAGAAAAGAACAACTGTCCCATACGAGGAGAATCTACGAATTGTAATATAATATATCATATATATAATTATATAACGTAATTATATCAATATGTTAAAATAATCAGAAACATGCGAATAAAAATATGTGCTGAACTTTATTCATTTATATGAAGAATAAGGGAGAAATATTTTTAACAAGATTTTTTTTTAATACTGCGCTTAGTTGTGGAAACGTTCCAACAAGCTAACGTCATGTCATTTACATGACAACGGAGTAAAAATATCATGGAATATTTTTCTAAAGTTACAGAAGGAAATAAAAAATACGTTGACTTACCTTTAAATGAAACTAATATTTTTCGGATAAACTACGCGGATTACTACATAATCCCGACGTTTCGGTTACTTTTCAGCAACCGTGGTCACGGGCAGACGAGAGTTTCATTTAAATGAATAAAACTCGCGAAAATCTTAGATCTTTACGTTGAATGACCTCCATAAAATAGACAATTATCAATAATGGCCATAGAAATTTAATTATCGAATAAATTAAATACACTCTTTTACGACCTTATAATTATCTATACAAATAAAATTGAAGTGTCTGTATATAGTACGAATAATCAATATCAAAAGAGATTTTTTTATATTTTTCTCTACGTCTATCTTCCGTCCTTCTGTACTTCCGTTTGTTCTGGCTAATATCTTGAACAGCATGAACGATTTTAGCTGATAAGTAATAAAAGAAGGATCAACATTGGTTATTTTTAAATCAATTACCAAAAAAGGAAGTTCTCATTTTGACTTTTTGTCTATAACACTATGACCCCATTAATTATCAGTCGATAGTTTTTTTAAAACGTAAGTTCGTTCGTTGCAATGTTATTTCGCTCGAAATGCCGCAAGCAATGATAGTAATTTACACAAATGGAATAAAATAACTACTTTATAACGATTTTCATTACATAAGTAAAGTGTGAATATACTCAACATATTTTAAAGGTTCAAAAAAGAAATGAATCGGTTTTTTTTAACGAAGTTGATAGTTTAGTTGCATAATATTTTATTTAAATTACAATGTTTCATTGTTTAAAGGAACAGTTGTTCTGATGGAGTCTTGTATCTTGATGTGGAAGAAAGATTGTTTTATAACTGTTTAGTTTACAAGCTCTTTGACGTCATCATAGGTCCGATATGGCAAAAGACCAGATATTTTAATCATTAACATCAAACAAAAGCCTCTAATAGTTTACATTAAATAATTTTCTTTCTTTTATAATGACCAGTATAAGTCCGACTTTTGCACGCTAAGAATGCGATGTACACTTGTAGAAAATTTGTGAACTATTCATGATAAAGTAAAAGATCAGTGAAAGCCTTCAAAATTAATAACTACATAGAAAACTTTTTAATTTTATTTTTTTTCCTTTAACAGCCTAATCTTTTGAAGCCCTTGGAGTGATGTAGACTAAATAATAAGTAATTTGAAAAATTTTACTCACATCAATGGCTTACATGAGTTAGACAGTAACATATTGTAGTTTCAAACGCATTAGGTTTCCTTTAAACAATATTTGTACAACGTCATTAAAGCTATCTTACTTGGTGCAAAGTTTAAAGTTAACGTATTTTCAAAATCTAATCAAATATTAACATCCATTAAAAATAAATACTATTTCATTAACTTTAAGTGACAGACAACGTAATAGGGTATAACTTAAATATACGCGATGTCTCAAATAAACCATTAGTGCCACACTCCCATTACAGCACATGTTATTAATTGCAGGTTTTATTTCATTTACAAAATCTTACTTTAAAAAAAGCCTTGTATTCAAATCGAAACAGTTTCTAAGCATTTCACAAAGTTTTTAATTCCTTTAAAGTATTCTTCAGTTTTCAGTCCACTTGGGTTACTATAATCAATGTTCAACATTTATTTCTTAATTTTAAAAATATTGCTCTCGAAATTATCTTTGAAATCTGAAATTGCTTTAATTAGTATTAACGCGTAATAACAAATTTAAAAATTTTATTACCAATTATCTTAACGAAGATATTTTTTCCTTGCTATAAACAAATTAATCTTCATCAATCATATAAGAATTTACAATGTCGTAACATAGAAAATACCTTTATAAACTATTATGTCATTATACGCCTTGAAATTAAGCGACCAGCAAGGGCATGTAACTTAAAGTTTTTTGTTCACTTTACGTAAATTTATGTTGCTATAATTAAAATTTCATTCTTATATAAACGTTTTCTTATAACTTCTCTTAAAGTTGTCTGGCATTTTCATTTAGTTACGTAGGTAAAGTTACGTAATATACTTATAAAATTATAAAAAGTGCTTGGTGCTATGTGGTTTAACACACCAGGTGTAATAATCATTCATCTATTTGTTTAAAAGGTAGTAAATAAGATATAAATGCCAAAAAAATACAACCAAAGTGAGCGGAAACTCAACTAACGAAAATACATACTAATAGTTCACGAAAAAGTCAATAAACTATACGTGACTCCAAGGAAAAAGCTGTAACTACATGATATTCTGTAACAACCTATAATAAATATTAATTAAATTTTACTCAATAGTTTTTGCGTCAAAGAGTAGGAAATATCAATACAGACTTCCCCATTCATGACATTAAAAGGATTATTAAAAAATATTTTATAACATTCCCCACATTTTCATGGCTGTATTGAGTTGTGCTTTTATCCAAGCAAATAGCTAGATGTGATAGTTTTTGGCATCCTGCCAAACGCGGGCATCCTTAGCACCCTGTCACACCGTTACAATGACCGTACTGATATCATTGGTAATTTAGTTAGCAGTTGTGCATCTGACACTTCGGCTATTTATTGTCAGTTATCCCCCACTGCGAGGTTATTAGTTCCATCAGTCTAGGCACTGGGTTAGTGAGAGCTGTAACTGAAAACTACGTGGGATGGTGCTGCTGTTCGCGATTACAATTGTTTTTTGTTCGATCCAGAAACTCTGTGATGACGTAGCATGTGATGTAACATGATAAATTGATTTTTGTGAAAGTTGGTGGTTAGCGATGGTTGGTGGAAGCGAGCAGCCGAAGAAGAGAACAGCTGGCCCTCTTTAGAGCCCCATGTTGGTCATGATTAACAGAAGCAAAACGAGCTTTATTGAAAAGTTTTAGCAAAAATAATAATTTTTATACACTACGTACCTACTTTAAAAAGAGTGTTGTATATTGTACATGTATTTAAAGAAATCTTTTAGTAAGCTTTACCGCTTAACGAACACAGTCTTAAGTGAAAAATGGAATTTGGGATTTTGTCCTTAAGATTTTTATTATCTACAACTGATAAAACTCATTTTATAGGACCATAACCAAGAAGATTCATAGCTTTTGTAAAGAAATGTACTTTAAATCAGTTAGTCCTTTATTAGTTATAATTTTTTTCCCCCGACTTCACCTGAGTTAGTTTCAGAGTTAGAAATGTATAGCTGACGGGTCGAACTCTTCCCTTCTTTAAAAGCAGTAAATAAGAAGATTGTGGATTTTAACAACTTATTATTTCTTTTTCGATCAAAGGAAAAGTATCCTATATCCTTTTCCTGGTTCTGAGCTGGCTCTCCACCAATTTTCAGCAAAACCCGCACAGCCGTTCCCGTGTTATAACGTATAACTAACAAGACTTTCTTTTATATATAAAAGATTATATCCAAAAATATATTGCAAAGATCGTTTTAATTATAAAGTCATCAATTGGCATCAAACATGTAAGTCGTCATTTACTTCATAGTAAGCAAATTCATTCACGTGAGTACAGGAGTAGAACATAAAATTCGTATTTTCAGATAAGGGAAAGGTGATAGAATGAAAAATGAAACAAAATCACATCACGACATTTATTGGTATAATATAATAATAATTCCGAGCTTAATCGCAACTTATTTTCATAACATAAATAATTATTACTTGCATACACAATTTTGAAGAGAAATTAAATGTTATATGAAATCATAAATTTACATAGTAGACTTAAAATTTAAACTAATACAGAATATTTAAAAGTACTCTCTATTTCACAAAAATAAAAGTAATGTAATTATCCTGATACTTCAAAGTAATTGTATAATCTTAACTATAAGGGAAACCTTACAACTAAACATATTATGGGTACCATTGAGAAGTTAAGTGAGATTTCCAGGTTATTTCATATTCGTATTCCACAACTCATATGCATGCACTGCATGTATGACTTATGTTGTGTATGTTAATATTTTTTTTTATGGATGTCCCATTGGCTATTCCGGTGGAAAAATTGAGGTTGAATGTCATAGTTATCCACAATTCACCATTATAGTTTTATTTCGATTCAATATTAATGTTACCGTAAAGAGAGGTATGTTTTAAATTACTTTCTTTACCTCAGTCTTTTCATAGTTTAGAGCAAATAGAAAGACACCAACTGGAGTAGAGAGATACGTCAACAGTCTAGTGGCTGGATACAACAGATTTTAGGATGGCCTTAGAATTCTCATGCGAAACATTCTGTTCTCAAACGGATCTATGTATCATCAAGAAGAACAATATAATTGTGTTAGTCATTGTCCGGGAAAAAATATAAAGGCAGCAACTGGAGTAAAGAGATACGTCAACAGTCTAATAGCCGGAGAGCACTAGTTTTAGGGTGGCCTTAGATTTCTTATTCGAAATATTCTGTTCCCAAACGAATCGATGTGGCATTAAGAAGAACAATATAATTGTGTTAGTCATTGTCCGGGAAAAAATATAAAGGCAGCAACTGGAGTAAAGAGATACGTCAACAGTCTAATAGCCGGAGAGCACTAGTTTTAGGGTGGCCTTAGATTTCTTATTCGAAATATTCTGTTCCCAAACGAATCGATGTGGCATTAAGAAGAACAATATAATTGTTTTAGTCATTGTCCGGGAAAAAATATAAAGGCAGCAACTGGAGTAAAGAGATACGTCAACAGTCTAATAGCCGGAGAGCACTAGTTTTAGGGTGGCCTTAGATTTCTTATTCGAAATATTCTGTTCCCAAACGAATCGATGTGGCATTAGGAAGAACAATATACTTTTGTTATATAATATATTGTCCTGGAAAAATAGGAAGACAGCAACAGGAGTCGACAGATACATCAACAGTCTAGTGGTTGGATAGAACTGATATAGTTTTGCTCCCAATGTCTCGTTGTAATAGAATAGGATAATGATTCAGAAGCTGAGGAACGACACAGTAACTAGGTACCCATTTGATTAAATAGACACATAGAAGATTTTAGAAAGAAGAAACTTACATCTAAACACAGTCACGAATACATCAATGTATGAAGACAATCAAAAATAATCATCGATTCCTATAAAATGCAACAATGACTTTTAAAATGTGACGAAAAGTAATATTAGAGACTGAGGATATTGTAGTGACAACATTTTGCGTTTTAGAAAAGTATTTTTTTTTTATTTGTCAACAGGAGGGAAAGCTTAAGTATAGATTGACACACAGCAAAGCTAGAGTGGGGGCTACAGACTAGCACAAAAAATTAAAAAGACTATAAAAAGTAAATACCGTGAAACATCAATATGATTACGATTTAAACCTACTTATAGATCAGATTAGGCAAGGTTGGAACTAATATTAAAAAAAAAAATAACAAATGACATTAAACCATCGATCAAAATAATACTTACAGACAACAAATATTACAACAATATTAAGAGAATAGACGAGATAAAAATATAAATCTTGAAATTTGTGAAACTATAATTAAATCATAGAGATAGATGGAGGAATTAATGAGAAGATGAAACTATTAAATAAACAAGAAAATAAGGAAAACTGGCTCTCCTTCTTTCAGTACGTGCTTTTAGCACTAAGTTCGGTACTGACTTAAAAAGGAGGGTGGTACCTCCCCAGTCGAGATGGAATCATCTCTCCCACCTTTAATTATTCTTTATATCAACATTACCAACCTCAACCCACAGTTAATTTCATCCCTATATGAACTATCAAAGATTACCTTCAATTCAACAATAAACATTCTACCTCATAACCCGCGTAGCAAATCATTTGAACCAAAGCAGAAATCAAAATTAGGATATTTAAAATCAATCGTGGTACAATAAAATACAGAACAAAGCAGAAGCTTTTTGTTTATGCAATTTTTCGATGTTATGGCAACATAAAAGTAAAATTTGAATTCCTTTAGTTTTTTTTACTCCGACTTAAAACTTAATCCTAAATTCATGACATTTTGATTGTGCCTTTTATGTTGGATTTTAATTTTGCAGGATTTTAATTAAACATTTGACAAATCATATAAAATGTCGGAGTGTATTTAAAATATACATTAAAAGTTTTACTACACTATGAATTTCGTATATTGTGAATCTCGTTCCTTTACTTCTAACATAACATTATTATAACTGTATTAAAATTTTCTAAAACCAACAAGGTTGCCAGTGCAATTGATTCTGCCCCCACTTTCCGTGACGTCACGTTAAGAATCACAAAACTCATTTTTGTATAACTTGTTTCACTTACTATTAGCCGTAATTATGTGTGGCCAGCTGTATGAAATTCTTCAGGCAACTATATCTGTTATGCGATGCTTGAAATATTTGTGCATGACGAAAAATTTTATTTTAATCATACGTACTTCTAAAGAGGGAAGCACACGCGGTTATAGACGCATGCGTGATTATAGAGCGATGGTAAAATTTCGTACTATTCTGAATTGTATCAGCTTGTCGGCATTCCAATTAAGATTCATATTAACTACTGTTTACAATTTCCTAAACAAAGCCCAACTCTAATAATGCCAACAATCTATGAACCTGAAGGCAGTTTGGTGACCCAGAATAAGTTTGCATTCCTTGATATTAACTAGCTATCGTAAATCTATTGTCTATGCAGGTCATCTGGCAACGTAACAACATCATAAAATCTTATTTACAAAACAACAACTTACATTATGTAAACAGTGTTAGTAAATTTAGTACCTTTTTTCTATAAAATATTTACAAAAAAAAAAACAAAAACACAAAAAGTCCGCCAACCTTCACTGCTCGGATTAAAAAAAAAATCTAACCTAGCTGACTTATTTTATGTTACCTACATTGAGTGACCTTAATTTATCGTATGTACAACTCTTAAAAGTAGATTATCATATAAAAAAGAAAGCAAGTAAAATTTTCCTAAACTACAAATAAAATCGGAATGGTTGCAAAACAATAATAATACTCTATTACTATGAAAAAAGCAAAATCTAGAATGTAATAAGTAGAATAAATATATCTGTACCTTTATCACAAGTTTTTCGTCGAAAAACTGGGTATAGACCTTTTTAGTTTTTCATTCATACATCAACGTTGACAAGTTGATATGTTGGTATGTTGATTCGTGGACTCTATCATCACTGAAGACATATCAATGAAAAACTGGAGACGCTGTGTTAATATTAAAGATGCGACCTTGTGATAATTGTACAAACATCGCAGTGGTTTGGCAAGATCGTAATTTCGATTTACACGATGTAATTTTTTTAATTGAATTTTTGTTGCATGATGTAATTTTTTTAAGGTAGGTGCGTAAATTTCTGATCAATTTACTGATGACAATCAGACTATCATTGATGTCGTTTCCTAAAATATTGTTTGAGTTGTAAGGATCTCAATTCGGATTTCATTGAATTATTTGCTAATTAGGACAAAACTCATACAATAGATTAGGTGTTAGTCTGATCTCTTATTTTTTGTTGGCAAACAGTTGAATATTATTTCACACAGAAGTACAAAATTAGTTTCTTGCCAATCCAATACACTAATAAGCAATATACAGCCTACAGTGTTCCCCTGTAACAGGGAACAAATGGGGGTTTCCTTATAATAATTATTAAAATTTCAATTGTTCAACACGCTTATATAATTTTTTACTCTATTATTAAGGCCGATTTTTGGTAAGATGATAACTATACCACGATTCCTAAACAATGAAGATGAAAGAGCGACAAAGAGTGAATAAGAATTACTAGAATATTGATTAGAAGCAAATATAGAAGAAGTATTACGAGTCGAAGAAAGTAAAGTTTAGAAGAAAATAGAAGAGAAGCTATACTACAGTTAAATGTGATCGAGACTATTTTGAGCACTCTTTTGAATATTCACTAATACATGTTTATATACGTCTTACCATTGTATTAATTCTAAATATAATTATAACAACATTTTATGTACAGACTACTCAGGGGCTAAAGGCCGGTTCAAAACATTTTTTCAATGTCTATCTTAATTTCTTACTTCGTTACTATTAAACCTAGTGTAATTATAGATTACCTAACACTACAATAATATATTAACGCCTTTGTTGCATTTACGGTAATTTTGTTTCTTTGCATCTGGTATATTTTTTATTGTTTGGCAAATTTGATGTAAAACTATGTTTGTGTGTGTGTGTCTGTGTGTGTGTCTGTAATTTGGATGAATAATTATCGAAAGATAACGGATTTTTTGTCAACTTTCATAAAGACTAAAGAATTAATATATTATCATAAACCACTAGTGCGAGTACCTATTATGGCTCCTATCTGCACCAAGTGGTGATCTTAACCCTAAGTCTTATTATAATTTAAATAAACACGAACCGCAATCGAATAATAAAAAAAATTCCGAAAAATTTAAAGTAAATGAAAATAGATTATTTGCGTCCAAAAACTAAATATACAAAAACAAACATTGTAATGCGGTCCTCCTTGCTTACAACTAGATTAAAAAAAAAACATTTAATTAACTTATAAGTAACAATAATCCGACTACGGAGTAATTAACCGATATATACATATATATGTTATTGTAACATTAAAAACAATTACTTTGCACTTTTAACATCGGGCGCTTAGTATGTGTGAGTACGCTAACATTTTAAAACGAATACAGAATGAATACAGAAAAGTTTTTAATCCGTAGTCACATTCCAGTTACAGTGTTGCTAGTTATAAAAATTATATAGTAAAAACACTAGTTGCAAATTAACTGCAACCGAATATTTCCAAGTCCAATCTATATATACGTAATTTGAAGAAATTCACAATTCACGGAAATAATTTTATACAGACGACTAATGCAAATATAAATAAATGATGTAAGTATTGAGGTCGGTTGTTGCAAATATCATTATACATTTTTATCCGATTAATTTTATAAATGTATAGATTATAGTGTTTACTTAAAGGAGAGATAAAGAAACTGTCAGAAGATGTTGCAGAAGAGATGAATTTTTTTTTCCCTCTTTTTCTAGTTGTTTTTATAGAAAAATATATATCTCTATTTACTATTCGAAACGCTTAACCATTTTTTTTTGTTTTTTTTTTTTTTTTTTTTGTTTTATATTAAATTGAGTATGAAAAACGATTCGGAAATGAATACTGTCTGTATTCTCCGGTTTACTGACCCAACTTTCCTGAATATCGTGACAGCCCGTGACTATCCTCTCTCCAGATCTGCGAAGAAACAATTTTATTAGTATACATTAAATAAACCAGATCATATAGAAGATGTATATAGATATTATTGTACCAACCATTTCTAGAAATATCACTTTCTTCCATTTTTATGAAGTTCGAAATGTCAAGTCGTCATCTTTTGCAAGTCAAATGCTTATGGCCAAAACAGCTGAGTGTTAATGAAAAATCTGCAAAGAAAATTTGAACGGATTATATAATATTATATTCATTTATTTTAATAACGTCATAATAATTTATGCCTGATACTTACAGTTGTAATTTTCATCTGTCATTTTGGATGATATTTTTTTAAAAATTCTTGTAATGCTCTTCAGGTACTCCTGCGAACAGATTATAAATATATATCTCATTCACCAGGAAACTGCATAGATTATGTGTTAGTTATAAAGAGACATAACTATTTAGTTTGAGACGACAATATGCGCCTTGGACTCACAATCCCTACCACTAAAAAGCCAATCCATTTTTTAAAGCATTACGAAATAGTTCTTCTTTCTCAATAGATTAAGATTCATGTATTTGCCAATACGAGTTTACAATCTCTACTATATTTTAATACTTTGCAAAACTAAATTCCCTAAACAAATAACGAGTGAAAGGCAACCAAATATACTTCCGTATACTATAAAGTGTATTAAATGTACAAAGGTTTAAATGTCCGAAGACATTTATTGTCTGTTATTGTAAAACAGAACGTTGAAATCATTATGTTAAAGAAATTGTCATTACGTTGAATTCATTGGTCAGGATTGCTTGATAAAAACATAACAAATACAAAATGGCGATTTTGTATTAATTGCGCATGCCCATTTGTGGGTTTTCATTTGCGCTTCTCCATGCATGTTCTAACTCGGCTTTGAAACATGACAGGCAAAATGTGATTTAGTATCTAGCCCTAGACAAATTTCAGAATTGCATGCGCTTATGCATTTCTCGAATAATATTTAATTCAGAACAAAAAATCAAAAACATTTCGAAAATAATTTGGAAAGGTGTCTCGCACTCCTGGTTATGAATAATGGATACTTAAAATAATGACCAACTCATGCAGCCCGCAATAAAACTGTTCAAATAAAAATTATTCTTTGTCTCCCTCTTTGATTATAATCGACAAAATGGCCGAAGTATATTAACTGCACATGACAGCAAAATGGAGTATCATTTTCGAGAATCAAAATGGCGTAGGTGTCTTCACACCTGTCTAGAAGCAACATCAGGTACTACTTATAATCCTGAATAAATACTAGTAATTAAACGAGTTACCGAAAGTCTTACTGAAAGATACCTAAAGGCTTAATCGTCTTACCAAAAGGACTACGTTCACTTTTAGGAAAGATCGAATTATGACAAATACCTAAGTAAAATTTACAACAGAAATGAATAATTTTTTTTTTGAGGATTCTTCGATTCTGTAGATTTAGTGCTAATGCTATCCTATTATTTTTTCATTAAAAGAGCATTTGTCAACTCTCTTCATAATTTCATATCAAAATGGTGGACTATATCTATTGCGCATGACTTATTGTCGATTACTTGAATGCGCATGTCAATGCAATATGAAATTGTGCATGTCCTTTATTGATTTTATAAACCGACTACGCAATGGCGGAACTGTCTAAATAAAAATGGAGGCTTTAGATTACATACAGGCACAAAAAAATGTAAAGGTAATATTGCCGTAAGTTATAAGAAAAAGGAAGCGGAATAATACAAGTGGAAGACCTTTCATCGACAATCAAAATGGCGGCTCGTAAAGGATTCAAAATGGCCGACATGAATGCATGAAAATGGCCGACAGTAGTCAACAAAATGGCTGATTCTAAATCGAGAGGTTTCAGTTTCGGCATGTACGCATGCGCGGAGGTTGTAAATCAATAAAAGCCTTATTGATACATAAAAAAAAATATAAAAGTGCACAATTACAATTTCGCAATATGCTACTTAACCAGATTTCAATTGCAGAATACATATTTATTAATTAAATAAATATTCGCATAACATTCAACATGGCGTTGCGATGCACTTATTACCTTAAGTATACATCACAATATAGATAAATTCAAAATAAATACTTACCATTTCCCAATCGTTATTCACGTACATATAACAATTTACTTTACATTACTACTGAAATAATATTAATAACTTGGAGAAATTAAAAACATCAAAATTTATTCACGAATTTCACAATATACGTCTTCATAGTGTCAGTGCTGAAGGCACAATGCCTAGATTTAACTTGAATAAAGCTAGACCCAGAAACCTCGCGCATGCCTGAAAGCTGGCAGTTAGCTCGCAGACCATATAAGGAGCTGAAAAAGGTCTGTGGGGGCCAGCAGGAGGCTACCCGGTTAGGGGGCCATGTAGAAACAGCCAACCCGCGATGCGCCTGTATTCGCTGGATACATTTGTACACGCTCCACACCCCCCCTTCGAGAACGTTCTCGTGTATTTCAATGTATATAAAACAAGTGGGCTATAGGTAACTAGCCAACACGTAATGTTTTAAGTTTTGTAATGCGTAGAACAAGTAAAGTAAATTACAGTCTAACATTTTTACCAGTTACAGTGGTATAATTATTGTATGATTTGATTTGAACTTTTTTTTACTTTTACACATTGTTGTTTATTATGTACAAACTAGTAAATCAGATAATAGTAACAACATTTTCCAGTTCCTGCAAACTTTAGGGAAAAACTAAATTGATTTTTTATTTTGTAATTAAGAGACTGACGAAAATTTATTAAGACCATATTTTTCTACGGGCCAATTTAATATTAAAGTAAGCCGCCTTGCAGAATCAAATTGAATATAGTAGTGCCATCTATAGACGAGTAGCGGCAACTATAAAATTAAGTGTAAAAGCTCTCGTCTAGTCCTTGCAGGAAGTTGATATTTTACTTTCATACCGATTTTTATTAACGCCTGAATAATATAAAATGTCAATTCCACCGTTATTTGAAGGACAAGATTGTTGATATTTATTTGTTCATGCAATAACTAATTTACTTAGATTAATAATTTAATTACACAAACAACTTTCAAACACGGAATAAGATGTTTAAGATTATACCAATCTTTAAGCAATTTAAATTTTAAAGCAATAATTTTCACGTTCTTATGAATTATTTAGATTGTGGCAAAGAAATTGTTACTTAATAAAAATATCTAGGTATCTGATCCTATCTCAGTCATGGCTTGAGCTAACTTTTATTTCCGATAATTTTAATAATTTTTCGTCTTAAAAAACTTATGTTTTTTTTAAAAAGAATTCAAAGTACTCTCGCATTTATTACACATATATATATATCGGCGCAAGCAGGTTCAATGAAGGATGCAACATCAAAATAACTGTCATCAATTATTATAACAACTTATTGGTCATCGTTACTATTGTTAAAAGTAAAACGAAATCAAAGAGAATAGAACTATGTCTGAATTCTGGTATAAATATGACGTCTGGACGCACGACAGCGGACTGCAGAGTTCAGCGAGTGCGGATCATAAAGAATGTGATTATGAAGAACCTTCGAGAAATACAAGAACATTTTTCTAAATGTTTTCTAAAAAAATTCTTCTGAATTGAAGTTTCATTTTAAAATATCTGGAACGTACTGGAACGTACTGAAACAAGTGACATTAGTGACGTCAGCGAGGCTGGCGTCCTGTCTTTAAAATAATGAATTTGTAATTAAATCCGGTATATATATATATATATATATATATATATATATGTGTGTGTGTGTAACATATTTTCTAGTCTAGATAAATATAATTGAAGTAAAACAAGCCATTTAAATTAAATTAAACACAGGGGAATATCACATTCAACATATTTATTTCAGCGACATTTCACTTAAGCAAATTAATACTTACATAATAAAAATCCTTATTTTAATAGTAATACTCATTTACAATAATTACAGAACAAACAGAATATAATTAAATAAACCTATAATACATTTGTATGGTCCAACTTCAATACAATTAAGGGTTAAATTTCTAAAAATAATTATTAAAATTAACAAAAAAAAAATATTAATATATAAAAAGTTTCTATAATGGCAACACTAGTAACTAATTTCTTAAAAAAATAATAATATTACGTTACTCAAAGCAGTGGCGTGCACAGCATAGATGTCAGTAAGCACTGCATACCCTACGCATATAACAACTAAACCTATATTGTTTAATTCTCACTTACATACTTTTTATCATACATTACGAAATACAAATGTTTACAGATTTTTAAAATGAAATTTGATTCACGATTTGTTAAAAGTGTCGTATATAAAACGAAACATTATCGATCGGCCGCTGCAGACTGCTAGCGCCGCTATGCAGCCAGAGCCCCGCGGCGATATGTAGAACTACTCTCTGGTTATTTTCCTTACAAACAATCTCAAGGACGATCTACAAATCTCGTGTTGTATGCAGAAAATGTTTGTATGTGCGAGTGCAAAACTATGCATGTGTTAGTGTTCGAGAAGCACTGCATATTTTTATTGTTTAAAATCTCGTAGAAAGTCCGTTAATTGTCAAATGAAACGGGACTCAGATTGGTCGGTAAACTATTCATATATTTTTTTCGACATTTTATTATTATTTTAATTAGTTAATTAGTAAACAGTGATTTAAATTATTAACAAATTATAGAAAATTATAGCTGCGAGCTCTGTGCTGGTGATGTGTGTTCATCGACATTTATAATGAGTAGATTTTTAATATTGTCGTTTGATAATAAAATTAAGATAATTACAAAGGGTAGGTGTGTGACCCGTTGAGACTGAACTTAAAGATAGGTAGTATTATTCGCTTTAATAAAAATGTTTTGATAGTTTTAATTACCTAGCAGGTTGCGTACACACAAATAAATAATTTTGTGTTCCTCGTTTGTTGTTTTCAAATAATAATAATAAGAATGTTTGGATCTTTTATAAAGCGGTTGTGAACAAATTGTAGTCGTTTTAAGGTACTTTCGTGGCTCAGAGGTAGTTGATGGATTCATAAAATATATTTATGTTCTCTCTGATCGGACTGCTGTCACTTTATGCGCGAATATTATCAATGTTTAAATGAAGCTCATATTTTCGGATTACTTCGCGTATTTTATTATTTTAAAAACTACATACTACTTTGCAGCACCCGTGATCACGGCAGACATCGCCTATCCGTTAAAACAATAAATTACGCGTAGTAATCCGAAAATATTAGTTTCATTTAAATGAATAATTGCGAAAGATGTCATTATTATCAACGGTTTAGAAGAGGAAATTATGATGAAAATTGTTTTTTTTTTCAAACATATTCTGCTTACCCTATCCCAAATCTCTGTGCACGCCACTGACTTAAAGCAGATAACCGTAAATAAGGTTGCATGAAAACAAACTATTTGATATATATGTCCAAGTTTGGCACAATCGATTGCGATTCCTTAAATAAAAAAAAAATCAAAAAGAATATATATATATATGTGTGTGTAACATATATTCTAGTCTAGGTAAATATAATTGAAGAAAAACAAACCATTTAAACTGTGATATGTATGTCGATTTAAAGGAGTCCATCGAAGCAGCCAGAATTACATACATTTTATTAGATTTTTGTTCCTTCCAATGTTTGTTCTTATTAATTTCATCGGATTAATAGTCGTACTGTTTTCTATGGATCTAATATCATTAACACGTTCTCAATCACGAAGAACAAAAATTTACGGAGCTATTACAACTGGCTATTATTATTTGGTTGGAATTAATGCAATTTAATTTGTGTTGCGCCTTATCTGTTCTATCAAAGGATTAAATAAGTTAACAAATGACTGTTCGTAGTGGCTTCACAGTTTGCCTTTTTTTATTCTATTTTATATATAATGTAACCCATAAATTCCTTAATTTTTATCTAATGTATACCACCAATCCTCGGATTCCAACATCCTGTATTGCATGAATTGCATTTTTAATATATAAATAACATTTTCCTTTCCACTGTCACATGGATAGGTACTTATTGCAAATTATGTAATAGCAAATTTTTTACCTTTTAGGTATCTATTCTTAATGAAAAACGTTGATCAGTAGGTGTTAAGTTGACGATAAAACTAGTACTAAGGGCTGGATAAAAAAATACAGATTTGAGTGACAGACAATTCATTTGGTTACAAGGAATTTATTTAAATTAAAATTTTATTTAAATCTTTTATTTTCTGTTTTCCTATTAACAAATAATATCCTAAATAATATTATTTTTACGATCTTATTATTGTTATTAGAATGTAAACATTTAAAACATTATACTGTAGTCTGTAAAACGTCATCTACCTGCTCTTTGGACTAACAACTAAACCTATATTGTTTAATTCTCACTTACATACTTTTTATCATACATTACGAAATACAAATGTTTACAGATTTTTAAAATGAAATTTGATTCACGATTTGTTAAAAGTGTCGTATATAAAACGAAACATTATCGATCGGCCGCTGCAGACTGCTAGCGCCGCTATGCAGCCAGAGCCCCGCGGCGATATGTAGAACTACTCTCTGGTTATTTTCCTTACAAAAAATCTCAAGGACGATCTGCAAATCTCGTGTTGTATGCAGAAAATGTTTGTATGTGCGAGTGCAAAACTATGCATGTGTTAGTGTTCGAGAAGCACTGCATATTTTTATTGTTTAAAATCTCGTAGAAAGTCCGTTAATTGTCAAATGAAACGGGACTCAGATTGGTCGGTAAACTATTCATATTTTTTTTTCGCCATTTTATTATTATTTTAATTAGTTAATTAGTAAACAGTGATTTAAATTATTAACAAATTATAGAAAATTATAGCTGCGAGCTCTGTGCTGGTGATGTGTGTTCATCGACATTAATAACGAGTAGATTTTTAATATTGTCGTTTGATAATAAAATTAAGATAATTACAAAGGGTAGGTGTGTGACCCGTTGAGACTGAAGTAAAAGATAGGTAGTATTATTCGCTTTAATAAAAATGTTTTGATAGTTTTAATTACCTAGCAGGTTGCGTACACACAAATAAATAATTTTGTTTTCCTAGTTTGTTGTTTTCAAATAATAATAATAAGAATGTTAGGATCTTTTATAAAGCGGTTGTGAACAAATTGTAATCGTTTTAAGGTACTTTCGTGCCTCAGAGGTAGTTGATGGATTCATAAAATATATTGATGTTCTCTCTGATCGGACTGCTGTCACTTTATGCGCGAATATTATCAATGTTTAAATGAAGCTAATATTTTCGGATTACTTCGGGTATTTTATTATTTTAAAAACTACATACTACCGACGTGTTGGTTACTTTGCAGAACCCGTGATCACGGCAGACATCTCGCCTGTCCGTTAAAACAATAAATTACGCGTAGTAATCCGAAAATATTAGTTTCATTTAAATGAGTAATTGCGAAAGATGTCATTATTATCAACGGTTTAGAGGAGGAAATTATGATGAAAATTGTTTTTTTTTTTTCAAACATATTCTGCTTACCCCATCCCAAACCTCTGAGCACGCCACTGACTTAAAGCAGATAACCGTAAATAAGGTTGCATGAAAACAAAACTATTTGATATATATGTCCAAGTTTCGCACAATCGATTGCGATTCCTTAAATAAAAAAAAATAAAAAAGAATATATATATATATATATATGTGTGTGTGTGTAACATATATTCTAGTCTAGGTAAATATAATTGAAGAAAACCAAACCATTTAAACTGTGATATGTATGTCGATTTAAAGGAGTCCATCGAAGCAGCCAGAATTACATACATTTTATTAGATTTTTGTTCCTTCCAATGTTTGTTCTTATTAATTTCATCGGATTAATAGTCGTACTGTTTTCTATGGATCTAATATCATTAACACGTTCTCAATCACGAAGAACAAAAATTTACGGAGCTATTACAACTGGCTATTATTATTTGGTTGGAATTAATGCAATTTAATTTGTGTTGCGCCTTATCTGTTCTATCAAAGGATTAAATAAGTTAACAAATGACTGTTCGTAGTGGCTTCACAGTTTGCCTTTTTTTATTCTATTTTATATATAATGTAACCCATAAATTCCTTAATTTTTATCTAATGTATACCACCAATCCTCGGATTCCAACATCCTGTATTGCATGAATTGCATTTTTAATATATAAATAACATTTTCCTTTCCACTGTCACATGGGCAGGTACTTATTGCAAATTATATAAAAGCAAATTTTTTACCTTTTAGGTATTTGCATGTTTAAAAATTTAATAGTTATTTTGAATATATGACATGTCTATATTCATTATTCTATTATGTATATTTCCTCTGAAATTTGAAGCCATACTCGTTTGTTTTCAAGTGACAGTATATTTAGTCAAATTCTATGGACGGCCAAGAGCTTTTTAAAAGTTGCTGTTTTTTTAAATATGATGGTCATTTTATTAGAGAACCATTTACTTAGACTGCCTCTTATAAACTGAGCTTACCTAATACTTATACAAAATTCTAACCTTAATACTAATGCCACCCGAGAGGGTCTTCTTATTACAGCAGTGCTTGCTTATTTTCATTATGAGACAGGGGTATCTCATTTAATTCTTTAAAATATGGGCCTGGGAACAACTCTAGATGCCGAGTTAGCAGTATGCGATGATAACACCCTCACCTGGACCGACATATCTCTTTATAAATATATTTTAAATTTCAAAGGAATCGTATCACCTATTCTTAATGAAAAACGTTGATCAGTAGGTGTTAAGTTGACGATAAAACTAGTACTAAGGGCTGGATAAAAAAATACAGATTTGAGTGACAGACAATTCATTTGGTTACAAGGAATTTATTTAAATTAAAATTTTATTTAAATCTTTTATTTTCTGTTTTCCTATTAACAAATAATATCCTAAATAATATTATTTTTACGATCTTATTATTGTTATTAGAATGTAAACATTTAAAACATTAAACTGTAGTCTGTAAAACGTCATCTACCTGCTCTTTGGACTAACAACTAAACCTATATTGTTTAATTCTTACTTACATACTTTTTATCATACATTACGAAATACAAATGTTTACAGACTTTTAAAATGAAATTTGATTCACGATTTGTTAAAAGTGTCGTATATAAAACGAAACATTATCGATCGGCCGCTGCAAACTGCTAGCGCCGCTATGAAGCCAGAGCGGCGCGGCGATATGCACAACTACTCTCTGGTTATTTTCCATACAAAAAATCTATAGTCTGTAAAACGTCATCTACCTGCTCTTTGGACTATGAAAAAAAAAGTAAATGACAACAAATATCCTTGGGAGACAGTTTTAAACAGCATTTACTTAATACAAAACATTTCCATTATCACCATGTATCGGCTTACACATATGTCGACGTCCATTATTAATTATAAAATTGTATACAATACTTGATAGGTAAGATAGATTGCATATAATAGTTTTCTTACAAAAATATACACGCCATTAGTCTGGAAAAAAAAAGTCTCTGTTGCATGTACTTCAAGTAATATCTATGGACATTGTATTTTGATATTTTCATTATGAGTAACAAAGTAATATTATAGATTGTATAATGTATATATATACGGAGAGAGAGAGAGACGAAACATCCCAGCATTCCATGGATGCTGGGTCCATCGCCTTACAGGAAGAAAAGCTGTAACAGTGCCTGGGACTTGGGCCTCAATTTGGTTTAAGGTTTATCTCGTAGGTGTATGGATCGATTGTAAAGGAAATATTTTGTCATAAAATTAAGGGAATCCTAAGTTGAGAATTGTATTATACACTCGTCGGCTCTCAAATACAACCATTAGATTAAATTGGTAAACAAAGACAATTTGATAATCTTGTTACTTACTTCTTGCGATACGATTGCGAGCAGTGTTTTAATCGAAAGAAGTGTTATTCCTAACAATAAATATGAACAATGATTAAACAAGCGAATGTAAAATTTTTACTTTATATAGTCCAAGAGCCGGATAAGCACTCAGTTCCTATCAAAAGCTTATTGTTTGTTAACTTTGATCATTTCTCTTTATTCAGGTAATGTTTTGTAAGTACAACAGTCACATATGTACCATCAGATTAACCGTTGTCATGTTTGTAATTTTATCATCTAAGTACTACTAAAAAGTATAAAAAATTGTACATTTTCAAGAGCAAATTTTAGTTACTTGGTGGGCGGAGGGAGGCGAGTATAACCTGATTACTAGTTAGTGGCTCCACAACGTGGGTGATTTTAATTTTTGCAGCAAAATTACATTTTCCATAAATTCGTTCCTATTACTTTCTTTAATAAAATCCAGAAATAGAAAGTTATCAAAAGAAAATTAAAACCTTTTAATACAATATTCATTGGGTTTTTTAAATATATTTGTTAAATTTAAAAGCAATTTCATCGTAACAAACTAGTCAACTTAACTTGGAGTATTTTATAGTGAAAAATTACTACTACGAATTTGTTTAGTTTAATTTATTTATATGCTGTCAATAGAGCTCCGAAGTTGACTGAAAATAAAAAGAATACGATAAAAATGAACCAGTAGATAAGCTTGCTACTTAGGTTATTATTATATATTTGTATTAATATATGTAATGTACGCATTTTTTTTCTATTGTCATATTATTATTAATCTTTCTCCTCAATCATGAGGTAGTGAATGGATGTCTGTACTTTGTACGTAGCCTCCCAAATCTGATTGTTAAGCAGTGTGCCATAGTTACTTTCAAAATACTAATTATATCATTAAAATATAATGTGTCACAGAGACACTAATTCCGACAACGTTTTTAGTAAACATTCGTCTCAAATAATGAATCAAATCCTAACTGCAACCAGGACATTAAACGAAAATGAAAAGACAATAGATTGATAGCATTTCTTTTAACTATATTTTCTAATTTACAAGTAGGCAAGTTTATACCACATGCTAAATAAAATGCCACACGGTCAGGTGATACAAACGATTTCACCGCTGGGCTTCTTACACTTCACAGCCACGCCACAGCCCGCCGTAATGCGACATGCGACAGATGGACCGCAATATTTGGCATAAATTTTCGTTAAAAAACAAATCTTTACCTAAATTAAACATTATGACTATTATTTATATGTATTATATTAAGATAAACAGGTATTTTATCTCACAAAAAATATAAAAGTAACAAATGTTGCCATTTATTGCATTTCTTCGTTTGAACGAAATTATTGATTTGCAAACTGGATCCTGTTCTCACTTATCTGACTCTTGATTTGGAAGTCAGATAAACTTATTCGGGTCAAAGGTACATCGCAAGCGATGAAGTTGTTAACACAAAGGAAATTAAACACAGGGGAATATCACATTCAACATATTTATTTCAGCGACATTTCACTTAAGCAAATTAATACTTACATAATAAAAATCCTTATTTTAATATAATACTCATTTACAATAATTACAGAACAAACAGAATATAATTAAATAAACCTATAATACATTTGTATGGTCCGACTTCAATACAATTAAGGGTTAAATTTCTAAAAATAATTATTAAAATTAACAAATAAAAAAAATATTAATATATAAAAAGTTTCTATAATGGCAACACTAGTAACTAATTTCTTAAAAAAATAATAATATTACGTTACTCAAAGCAGTGGCGTGCACAGCATAGATGTCAGTAAGCACTGCATACCCTACGCATATAACAACTAAACCTATATTGTTTAATTCTCACTTACATACTTTTTATCATACATTACGAAATACAAATGTTTACAGACTTTTAAAATGAAATTTGATTCACGATTTGTTAAAAGTGTCGTATATAAAACGAAACATTATCGATCGGCCGCTGCAAACTGCTAGCGCCGCTATGAAGCCAGAGCGGCGCGGCGATATGCACAACTACTCTCTGGTTATTTTCCATACAAAAAATCTATAGTCTGTAAAACGTCATCTACCTGCTCTTTGGACTATGAAAAAAAAAGTAAATGACAACAAATATCCTTGGGAGACAGTTTTAAACAGCATTTACTTAATACAAAACATTTCCATTATCACCATGTATCGGCTTACACATATGTCGACGTCCATTATTAATTATAAAATTGTATACAATACTTGATAGGTAAGATAGATTGCATATAATAGTTTTCTTACAAAAATATACACGCCATTAGTCTGGAAAAAAAAAGTCTCTGTTGCATGTACTTCAAGTAATATCTATGGACATTGTATTTTGATATTTTCATTATGAGTAACAAAGTAATATTATAGATTGTATAATGTATATATATACGGAGAGAGAGAGAGACGAAACATCCCAGCATTCCATGGATGCTGGGTCCATCGCCTTACAGGAAGAAAAGCTGTAACAGTGCCTGGGACTTGGGCCTCAATTTGGTTTAAGGTTTATCTCGTAGGTGTATGGATCGATTGTAAAGGAAATATTTTGTCATAAAATTAAGGGAATCCTAAGTTGAGAATTGTATTATACACTCGTCGGCTCTCAAATACAACCATTAGATTAAATTGGTAAACAAAGACAATTTGATAATCTTGTTACTTACTTCTTGCGATACGATTGCGAGCAGTGTTTTAATCGAAAGAAGTGTTATTCCTAACAATAAATATGAACAATGATTAAACAAGCGAATGTAAAATTTTTACTTTATATAGTCCAAGAGCCGGATAAGCACTCAGTTCCTATCAAAAGCTTATTGTTTGTTAACTTTGATCATTTCTCTTTATTCAGGTAATGTTTTGTAAGTACAACAGTCACATATGTACCATCAGATTAATCTTTGTCATGTTTGTAATTTTATCATCTAAGTACTACTAAAAAGTATAAAAAATTGTACATTTTCAAGAGTAAATTTTAGTTACTTGGTGGGCGGAGGGAGGCGAGTATAACCTGATTACTAGTTAGTGGCTCCACAACGTGGGTGATTTTAATTTTTGCAGCAAAATTACATTTTCCATAAATTCGTTCCTATTACTTTCTTTAATAAAATCCAGAAATAGAAAGTTATCAAAAGAAAATTAAAACCTTTTAATACAATATTCATTGGGTTTTTTAAATATATTTGTCAAATTTAAAAGCAATTTCATCGTAACAAACTAATCAACTTAACTTGGAGTATTTTATAGTGAAAAATTACTACTACGAATTTGTTTAGTTTAATTTATTTATATGCTGTCAATAGAGCTCCGAAGTTGACTGAAAATAAAAAGAATACGATAAAAATGAACCAGTAGATAAGCTTGCTACTTAGGTTATTATTATATATTTGTATTAATATATGTGATGTACGCATTTTTTTTCTATTGTCATATTATAATTAATCTTTCTCCTCAATCATGAGGTAGTGAATGGATGTCTGTACTTTGTACGTAGCCTCCCAAATCTGATTGTTAAGCAGTGTGCCATAGTTACTTTCCAAATACTAATTATATCATTAAAATATAATGTGTCCACAGAGACACTAATTCCGGCAACGTTTTTAGTAAACATTCGTCTCAAATAATGAATCAAATCCTAACTGCAACCAGGACATTAAACGAAAATGAAAAGACAATAGATTGATAGCATTTCTTTTAACTATATTTTCTAATTTACAAGTAGGCAAGTTTATACCACATGCTAAATAAAATGCCACACGGTCAGGTGATACAAACGATTGCCACCGCTGGGCTTCTTACACTTCACAGCCACACCACAGCCCGCCGTAATGCGACATGCGACAGATGGACCGCAATATTTGGCATAAATTTTCGTTAAAAAACAAATCTTTACCTAAATTATGATTATTATGACTATTATTTATATGTATTATATTAAGATAATCAGGTATTTTATCTCACAAAAAATATAAAAGTAACATATGTTGCCATTTATTGCATTTCTTCATTTGAACGAAATTATTGATTTGCAAACTGGATCCTGTTCTCACTTATCTGACTCTTGATTTGGAAGTCAGATAAACTTATTCGGGTCAAAGGTACATCGCAAGCGATGAAGTTGTAAACACGAAGGAAATTAAACACAGGGGAATATCACATTCAACATATTTATTTCAGCGACATTTCACTTAAGCAAATTAATACTTACATAATAAAAATCCTTATTTTAATAGTAATACTCATTTACAATAATTACAGAACAAACAGAATATAATTAAATAAACCTATAATACATTTGTATGGTCCAACTTCAATACAATTAAGGGTTAAATTTCTAAAAATAATTATTAAAATTAACAAATAAAAAAAATATTAATATATAAAAAGTTTCTATAATGGCAACACTAGTAACTAATTTCTTAAAAAAATAATAATATTACGTTACTCAAAGCAGTGGCGTGCACAGCATAGATGTCAGTAAGCACTGCATACCCTACGCATATAACAACTAAACCTATATTGTTTAATTCTTACTTACATACTTTTTATCATACATTACGAAATACAAATGTTTACAGATTTTTAAAATGAAATTTGATTCACGATTTGTTAAAAGTGTCGTATATAAAACGAAACATTATCGATCGGCCGCTGCAAACTGCTAGCGCCGCTATGCAGCCAGAGCGGCGCGGCGATATGTAGAACTACTCTCTGGTTATTTTCCTTACAAAAAATCTCAAGGACGATCTACAAATCTCGTGTTGTATGCAGAAAATGTTTGTATGTGCGAGTGCAAAACTATGCATGTGTTAGTGTTCGAGAAGCACTGCATATTTTTATTGTTTAAAATCTCGTAGAAAGTCCGTTAATTGTCAAATGAAACGGGACTCAGATTGGTCGGTAAACTATTCATATTTTTCGACATTTTATTATTATTTTAATTAGTTAATTAGTAAACAGTGATTTAAATTATTAACAAATTATAGAAAATTATAGCTGCGAGCTCTGTGCTGGTGATGTGTGTTCATCGACATTTATAATGAGTAGATTTTTAATATTGTCGTTTGATAATAAAATTAAGATAATTACAAAGGGTAGGTGTGTGACCCGTTGAGACTGAACTTAAAGATAGGTAGTATTATTCGCTTTAATAAAAATGTTTTGATAGTTTCAATTACCTAGCAGGTTGCGTACACACAAATAAATAATTTTGTTATCCTAGTTTGTTGTTTTCAAATAATAATAATAAGAATGTTTGGATCTTTTATAAAGCGGTTGTGAACAAATTGTAATCGTTTTAAGGTACTTTCGTGGCTCAGAGGTAGTTGATGGATTCATAAAATATATTGATGTTCTCTCTGATCGGACTGCTGTCACTTTATGCGCGAATATTATCAATGTTTAAATGAAGCTCATATTTTCGGATTACTTCGCGTATTTTATTACTTTAAAAACTACATACTACTTTGCAGCACCCGTGATCACGGCAGACATCGCCTGTCCGTTAAAACAATAAATTACGCGTAGTTATCCGAAAATATTAGTTTCATTTAAATGAATAATTGCGAAAGATGTCATTATTATCAACGGTTTAGAAGAGGAAATTATGATGAAAATTGTTATTTTTTTTTTCAAACATATTCTGCTTACCCTATCCCAAATCTCTGTGCACGCCACTGACTTAAAGCAGATAATCGTAAATAAGGTTGCATGAAAACAAAACTATTTGATATACATATATGTCCAAGTTTCGCACAATCGATTGCGGTTCCTTAGATTAAAAAAAAAAATCAAAAAGATATATATATGTACGATTTTAAATTAATAAAAAAAAGTTTATATATTTTAAGTGAATTGTCATCATAATAAACGTGTCACTTGTAATATACACACCAATAACACCAATAACATTGAGAAGTTAAAAGACGAACTTCAAAAACAAATTGTATATAATTAAATAATGTTTTGAGCGCGTTAATGAAATGGGTTTACTAACCATCTAAACCTGCACTGTATAGAGCCAGATCAAATTATTTAGGCCGTTAGTTTGATGTTGATTGATGCTGTACCATCAATACTTAGTTCAGAATTCTATCAAACAGCGTAATACTCTACAACGTTATGTAGGTAAATGTATTATATTTACTTTTAAGAAATTGAGCAAAATTACTCCGAAAATTATTTCACTGTATTACAAAATTCAGATAAACACATGGAATTCACGTTTCATAATACAATATACGTTTATATAGTTACTATAATCAAGCACGTAAAATATACGTACATATGAATGTAAGGCGTGGAAGTAAATGAAAAAATATCCGTAGCAGTCTCTATCAGTTAATATTCGCCGATAAAACATTTAAACTCTTAAATAAGGTGAAGGGAAACATGGTTGAATACCGTGAGATTAGTGGTCCCTTTATTTGAATAAAAAAATCTGTCTATATATAACTAAGATTCGTTTGTAGTATGATGGAACAGATCTCGTATAGCCGTCATGTCTTAATACAAAATAAGTATTCTCATAAAAAAAAAAATCACCTGAATTACCGATAGAGATAAAAATCTCACTTTAGAACGAAATTCCATAGCGTTAAAAGACACCAGACGTTTCATCTAAACGAGATGACATCTCGCATTGATTTCGATTTAAACATGAATATTCTGTCCCAAGAGGTCAAAAACTGACCTAGTTACAACACATCTGCTTATTAATTAAACGATTAACACATATATAATATATTCCATATACATGGCATGATAAAATATACATTAAATCTACCACATCCACTTAAATTAGTACAACGGAATAGATTATATACTAAAAGAAATTACACTATTAACAATATTAGATGATAGTGTGACGTTATATGAATCGAATTTATATGAATGAATCAATGAAATCAATGAAATCAAATATTTGTATGAAATTTAAGATTTTCACTCATAAAATGTACAAAAAAAAAAACAATTTCGTTAACCCACATTATTAATTTTATCGTCACCCCGAACGTACATCTGTCGTTCTGTACGTATAATATCATAGAAAATAAGGAAACTGTGAATATAAAGAATTTTTGAATTAATAAAGACGACGACATTTTTTATGTGAAAAATAAATTTCACAACAAAAAAAAAAAAAATTGAGTCCTCGACGTTTCTCTCGCTGGGAGAATTCTATAAAGTTTCATTGATTACCTAACAATCTAACGCAATTACAGCAACTAAACGACAAATCCAAATTCATTTTGCTGCACTACACCGTACACAGTCACAATAACAATGTGCGTTCCAACACCTTATAACACCTTATAACACTTTATAACACCTTATAACATTAAGAATAAAATCCTTTAACACGTTACATTGGTTATATAAAAAAAAATCACCAAAAACCGGAAGTTATACAAAATTTTCATACATCGAAACGGTGGTTGTGCGTTTGAGAACAAAATCAACATATCGTATTAAACACAAAACTCATACATATTTACAAGTTTAAGATATTCAAAGGCCAAGATATTTTCTGCACAATGGGATCATTGTGAGTGTATTTCATGTGCACTGTAATGGTAAATCGTATCGTATTTACATCTCACTTAACAAAACGGCTTATGGGATCACGACCCTAACATATATATGTATATTAATAATATATATACATACACGCCGCTAAGGCTAAATATTTTACGGCTACTTACATTTTATGTACTTAGAAAAAGTTTAATTTTTTTTTTTATTTTCATTTACTGGTCCAAATTCACATTTATAAGACACGTCAATTCACTCATATATAAAATATTCAATAGACTCTGATTCCACTTACATTAAGTCTTATCGTCTTCGCAAATTATATTTTAACACGTTCCATTGAATGAGAAACGCGTGACGCTTCGTACGTAGTGCGATTCCGCGAACACGTGCTAAGCGTTATTCGGAAATTGATAATTTTAAGAATTCTAATCGCATATTTAGCTATAATGATTATGGTAGATAGGTTGTATAGCTTTTTTCAATATATAAAACTTTTGCTTACAAACAGTAAGTGCAGGCTACGCGTAGCAAAAGCTTATATATGTAGCTTGATTTTCGTCTAATCTACGATAAATACGATTATATATGTCAGTCTATCGCAAACAGTCCAAAAAGACTAAAAAAACTACATATAGTTAAATCGTTTTTCACCTCGGTACTTGTATATAAACACGTTACCATCTAGGCTTCTAAACGTACATATAAAATTGAAGTCTTATTCAAGATGGAATAGATATAAATTGTCCCATAAAACATTATGACCGAAAAAATTTTTTACGTAGAAATAAAATATACGTAAAATGAATGAATTTAATAATGACCAAATGGATTAAATTCGCTGGGTATTTTGTTAGTGCGACAAGACATTTAATATAAATATAAAAATTCTTAAAGCTGTTTTACGTTTCACGTTAAAACGCTTCAATATAAACTAGTTAAGAAATTTCAAGTCAATATCCGAGTAAATAAATTACGGAATACAGCTCCGTATTTAAAATTACGCACACATACAAATATTTTATCATATATTTTTTTTCCAATAGCTACATAACAAAATTCATCTTCATAATCATTATATCATATCAAATCGAATACAGATATTATTAAATTATAAGATACCTACCTGTACCTATGTACAAGATCTTAAAATATTTTTTTAGCTTTAAATTTCTCCTCCAACTCTTAGCACTTATAATAGTATTATACAATAGTATCTTTATTCAAGATTGTCCGTAAAATAAATAATATTACATTATCTTTTAAATGTTTACATCAAAGCGGCTTCAATAGACGTCGCGGTTTTTGTATTGATAGCTATCAACGAATTCATATTAGGAACCCATCAGATAATTCCTCTATTTAACCGAGCGTTAAGTGATTTTTTTTTATTATTTACTAACATAATAGGAAGATCTGATATACCTCTGTATGTATCCTTTAAAAGCTTGGGTCGTAATTTACATATTTACAATTTATATTCTAAATATATCTAACATCAAACAATTAGTATACGCATTTAATAGAACTATCGTAGACCGTTCAGCGATAGTAATACTTAAATTCCGGGAATAAGAAAAAAAATTCCAATTCAGTACTGGACTAGAACCGACCCCAAGCCGAACCCGTAAATCAGACCGTGTCAATATTAAACGCGCAAACAAAATTACGTAATGTGCACACCATTGACCATACCTCAAATATTTTGTTAGACTGACGCACAATTGGAACATGACGATAGAAAAGTTATATATATATAATAAATCAGTTTTTGTATTGACACCATATAATACGAAAGAAAATTTAAATTATATATACACAGGGTGTCCCAAAATGACCACGTCTCAGTCCCAGAAAATCACAATTTGACCTCAGTAAAGACGCGTCTGGCATAATCGCTCGACAATAGAGTTTGAACCCTTTGGATATGATATTTGAATCTTTTTAAAACTCTTCGTGCAGAGGACTTTGAGACGCCAGTCCGTCTTTCTATCAAACGTAAAGTTCTGTGACTACCAGCAAAACTACATCGTCCTCTACAAATAACAGTCAAAATCTCCACTTCATTTCATTAACTGAGTTATTAACAACAAATTGTACTGTGGTGAGTTCAGATAATTGTATCTTTTTTGTTTAAAACGAATTTGGCTAATGTTGCCCTAGTGAGAAAACAAATTAAACGTCAAAGTTTTTGCCAAAAAACTCACTAGTGTTTTACCATTCCTGAATCAGCATTAAGTAGACCAATTTTTTAAATTATTTGCAAACTCGGTGTCATACAGATTTTTTACACAGCAGCTAGTCAAAGTTAGTGTTTTGTCTTTTCACAGGGTTTTTGAAATTAAAGTATTTCTCGATAAAATAATAATTCTAATATTTAGATAAGCTATTCAAGATGTCAGAACAATAAAAAAAATTACAATATCTCGAAAACTGTGATATTTTTACTGAGGTCAAATTGTGATTTTCTGATAGATCTCGAGCTCATTTAACTCCTGTGTCACTGGGACGTGGTCATTTTGGGACACCCTGTATAAATGTATGGTAAAACAAAAATTTTACCACCCTATATCCGAAACATAGGAAACAGAATAATATATATATGTATATATATATATAAAAATCAATAATTCTGTCGCGATCCACGATCATATAAAAAAAAATTGTGCTTAAAAAAAAATCTTGTATAAATTTATTTACACTTTAAAAAAAAGCATTCACCGAGAACAGTGTCACATAGTTCAAAACGTCTATAGTTTAAACAGCTCAGCGTATAAACATGTCATTTGGGTTAATGCATTTCTTATAAACCTTGCCGTATATCGGGTTTAATCATTGCTGGATACTTCTAGACGCTTCAGCGTCCTGGCGAGTAATATTGAACGCCTCGGTCTTCAAGAAGTCGACCGTTTTATACGCGCACTCGTCGGATGACAACGACTTACCGTGGACTATAGACGTCTTCCTTGCTGATTCCTGAGTTTGAACATCAATTGTAATGTTAATGTCACTAGACTTAGGGATGTATGTAACGCGATACTCCTGACACAACACCGTTTCAGGCAATATTATTAGAGTAATTCAATGATATCTAAAACTTAGCGAGTTTTTTTTTAAATGTAACTAATATTTTTCTAACGTGATCGTCGTCTGCCCGTGATCACGGTTGCTGCAGTGACCGAAACGTTGGCATTATGGGGTAATTCGAAAAATATTAGTATCATTTAGAGTCAATTTGTCAAATATAATATGACGTGAGATAAGATGAGATGATGATGATGAGCGACAGGTGATAAGATGAAATTTTAACAGAGCAAGTCAAGTTTATGCACTTCAGATACCAATCAAGTAAAGTATCAGTAGAATTGATTGATCATAACAAAATATATTATCGATAATGATAAAAAATTTAAAAAATACTTTACTTTCATCAACTATGTCGGATGGGATATTTAGTGAAATGTTTGTAATCAAAAAAGTTTTGATAGAGAATTAAGCTATTTTCTGAACGGAAAGGATCTTTGTTTAAAAAAAAATTCGAGTCACAAAATTATAATGCTAGTACAACACGAATGTAATATCAAATTATTGGATACATTTATGGAAATATAATAACTATTGAAAAGTTTCAAAGGCTTTTTATTTTTTACTGGGCTCGGTGTGGCATATCGATTTTATAATACTACACTCACCTTGAATTTAGACGGCGAGCTGGGGGCGGGTAGATCGAGATCCAAGTACTGCAAAGTCTCCGACTTGATCTCATCGCTAGCCCTGCACGCTGTTTTCTTTAAACACAAGAACTTTATATTTATTTTATGTTCAAATTTAACATTTTTTTTAAGTTATATTTATATAACTCACATGTCCAGCGGTTATATTGCCTATGCTGTGAGTCGAGTGCCGTGGCTTCAAAGCGCGATCTACGGCCGGCGGCAGAGACGACAAGTTGCAATACTGCAGCGACTGGATAATAAGAGAAAAAAAAATCACGCAATCCAACAAAAAAAAAAAACATGCACATTAAAAGCGAATTTCAACAAAAAAATATCTGCTCGTAATATAAATGAATAGAAAAATTACAAAAAAAAATGCAACAAAAATAATAACATGGCCCATTGAAACGTCATCTTCATCATCAGTCCTGGCGTGGCTGATCACGGATCTTCCTGGTGATGTCGGCGCACCTTGTGACATGCGACGTGGCAAGCGAACCCAGGGGAAAGGAGACTAGCGAAAAAAAGGAACATTTAAAAAAAAAAAAGCACCATAAAAACGAACACAAAAAAGCGACATACAGAACACTCATGAACATCAACAGTTTCCTGAAATTTTTGTCCTTGGAAGGAATCCTTCGCTCGCGTGAGATCCTTGCTCATGGCGAAGGTCTTCGGCGGCCGAGGTGGTACGGGGGGACCTATCGGAGGGGTACATTAATTAATGGAACCGCTAAAAAACAAAACAAATTATACAAAATTATTTACCATCAGCGTTGAAGCCTTCTTGGCTTTGAGGATGCACAGATAGCCTTTTAAAAGACTTTGCAACAGTCCAATCCCCTGTAAAATGAGAATACATGAAGATACGTCCACAATCCAGCGATTGTTTTTATATTTTTTACATACCCATATTGAATTGACTAGCGCTGAGGGACCGGCATTCGTCTTCACTGAGATTTGATTCATTTTCTGATAGTTCAACATTATTTACTCTTATTTGTGGTTGCGTCAAATAGGTATAGCTTCTTGAGCTACCGACTTTCTTATTCGAGCTGATAACGATGTTCTTGGGGTCAAAGGTAAACGCTGTTTGGGTGTCCTACAAGAAAAGTAATCCCTAAAATATTTCGTAGTGCTATGTTCCAATAAAACGCAAAACGTTATTCTGTTTTACTATAGGATAATGCTGATGATCAATTAACATGAATGTTTAAAAAAGTGCACAATTTCCATGAGAACAGTGTTAAAATTTTTGTCATTCTCAACTTAGATTATTTTTTTCTTCCTTACAAATATTCCCCATATTGATACTTGAATTTCAGTACATAATTTTGTTAACGCCGGCCATACAGGCACTTAAAAACAGCACTCATGACTTTCAAAGCATTTTACGAACTCACTGAATGAAATTTACCGGACGGGAGCTTTTATTTTGCGTGAAACGGTATATGTTTCCCTATGACGTAAGGTAGCGCGCAAAAAGGCAAAATATGTCCATAAGATTAAGCAAATTCCCGAGGAACTAATTTATCCAAGTACTTGCACTCGCAGGGCTACCAATTTATATAGCATTTAATTGCAACAAAGTTTGCCAAAGTACTGTAAAAAATTCACCAGTACTATCTCCATTACTCGTTTACTTGTTTTAAAAAGACACTTTGATTGATAATTATTAATAAATTTTTAATGAGTCATTCAATAACTTCAAACAACCAGTATTAAGATCATACATTTGATAACAGCAACATTAGAGTTAAAAAAAAAAGTAATAATAATTTTAATTATATTTTAAATATACTTTTTGGTTAAAAAAAAAAAAAATTTTTTGTACAAAAATAAACAAAGATTACCAAAAAGATAAGATCAAAACCAATCATGATTTTTTTTTCTTGTACCATCTTGAATCAATCTACTTTTTAAAAATTTTTTTTTCTATTATGAATAACGTTTCAAGAAATTCAGCAGAAAAGTACAGAAGAATATTCTAGTTTCTTAGTGCAATATTATTAAAGGCAGGAAATAATAACGGAAATAAGTACGAACCTGTGTCCGAACTCCAGTTATGCATTCAGATATTGGTATGTATGGGCCAGTGCCTTCGCCGGAGGGATAATCATCCATAACCGTCATTGTACCCTGATCATGTCTTTCTATAGGCGTTTGCTTCGTGTTTGTCTTCACTTTGGACTTGCCTCGTGTAGACGAAGGCTTATTGTTCCTAAATGTGGTGGTGTGAGTCCTTTTTCTCGCACCCCCTGTGACATTGGAATCATTTATTACCTTTGTTCCAATATTTTCTCTCTCATTTAGCGTTATATTCTGATATAGACCTAGAAAATGAATAAAAAGTTTTAATGATATCCACAATGTCACAAGATATAATATAAGCAAAAATACATTTAGTGCATATTACACAAAAAAAGTAAATGCAAATTATAGTATTATTAGCTTTGCTGTACAATATTTAATCAAAACAACATATGTAAAGGCGCTTTTACATATAGGCTTTAGCATTTATTTTGCATGCTCGCGACACTTTTCACATTTAGACAATATTAAGCAATTACGACAATAAGACAAACAATAATTAGTAGACTGCAATGGTATGAAGATCTTTCTTGTTATTCCTGGTATATAACACCTGACATAGTTAAGACAGAAGTACTATTTGATATCGGAATATGAAAATTTTATACAGATAGTTACAAAATTAATACATATAAATTTGTTATAACAATCATTAATACATCAGGTTGTTCGCAACGCAAGCAAATATAACAAAGGTATACGGACAAAAGATTTAATTATTATCAATACTTGTATATTCAACTTAAAACAAATGAACTTACAAAAATTTCATCAACGTAGACTGCACGTTAGTTAATTTGCCAAAACAAATTCTATAAAATCAATTGCCAGTGCCAGTTACATGAGAAATATTGCAATATGTACCATTCTTAACACATAAATGAAATCCTTCAAAGTGAAACTTTGTGAAAAACAATTGATCAATAAATCAAAAGAATGATAAAAAAAAAAAATGTTTTTATATTATTTTTAATGCACATTTCCGTGCATTGTAACGTAACTAAAATAGCTATGCAAAAATTTTATTGATTTTTTAAAATTTTTGTGTATAAAAATTTATCATTTTCATTCTTAACACACACCTTCAAGAAAAGCACTCGTTAAGAAATTTGAAAGTATGGCAAAAATTATAAACTTTTACAATTAAAGGATTTGTAGGAAATACTATTGTTTATAAAGATTCATAGTAGAAATTTTGAAAAAGGGCTTATAATATTCAAAGTAAAAATCAGACAATATTTATTAAATATCTAATCCGATTAAATATAAAAATTATTGAACAGTCATATGTTTTGTTATAAAAAGATTTCGTATATTTTTATTTACTAATAACCTTCATTATATTATTCATATTTATTTCATGTCTACAAACAATAGCTTATGTTTAGTTTATATGCAATATATGTGAAATAGGTAAATGGTCTTTGGATGCAAATACTATAAGAATTCACTAACCGACAGCATTTGTTGATTCGTCCGTAGCTCTGAGGCCACACGCTCTGCATATAGCATCAACCCACTTTTCCATTTCTTCCTCAGAATCAGCCTCCAAGTGATAAGTGCGAATGTTAGTTTGGATTGTGAACACACAACCACGGAGTTTGCGATTTAATGATCCGTTATTATCCCTTTCCATATGCAATCCAGCATCAACCTTTTAAATATTTTGAACATTATTTTTTACAGCCATTTCAATCTTTTATAAAAGTATATAGTTCATAAATAATGTTCATGTAAAATCATAAACAAACTTTTCTTACTTATTAGAGATTTATATATTTTTTAAAAGTTACCTGATCACAGCAATCCAAATCGATAGACCCCTTCAACCTCCTACAGTGTCGATCGGAATAGTAGTCGAGAAAGTATTGTCCTGGTAGCTCACCTGACTGTCGCAAGGCAAACCACCGTCTACGCCATTTCTGAGACAAATGGGACTTTAATAAAAACTGATCGCTTTAATTTGTAATTTTAGATTTTATTGCTATCAAAACTGGCTATAAATTCTTTGAATGTTACCGCAAGTAACCAATGAAACTACAAACTACAGTCTGTCAACAAACTCAAACATAAAAGGAGAATGTAAAATTTACTTACAGTTCTCCAAATGCGCTTTGATGGTGGCGATTTAGTAAGCCATCCTTCATAAACAATATTTTTGGACATTATATGCCGTATTAAAAGTGTATCCTCAATATATGAGTCAGAATATTTTTTGAGTAAAGCAGTGATAACGCACACAGCCACACAGGCGAACCGCTCTGCTTACAAATCCAGACTGAGCGTAGTCTGCATAGATAATAAAAGCGAGGTATCAACTTGCCGTTTTCTATAAACACTAATGTATTATTGATTTATATTGTGAATATATTTTTAGATAAATGTTAATGATTTTGACATGTAGAAGTTTATTGTTATAAGTCTTTTGTTATAAGGTTTTCTAAAGAGTATAATCTTTCACATTATTTTGTAATTTTATTTTTTACTTAAATTCCTGCTTGTCTACTTTTTTATTTTCAGATTAGACATTTCAACTTTAAAATATTTTAATCTTCCTTTTTAGATATTCACTTAAAAAAAAATTATATGAAGCATGTTATTTTAAAAATTTTGTATGGCAGACTACAGCAAAAAACTTATAGAAACCACTTTATTTGTTGCCATGCCATATTGTAAAATACTTGCCAGAGTAATACTGGTACACGTAAAATAAAAATAATAGGTTTATATAGCAAAGGTGACAGTAACAAATTTTAGAATAATTTTTTTACATATCTTGATAAAAAATGGCTCACCCACAATATCCCCAAAGTAATGTATCGAAATTTAGCGGATACCATCCCGATAAGTAATCATTTACTATCATTATTATTGTTTTAAATCTATAAACATACCCTATAATATTAATTGATAAATAATATTGACTTGTATATTAATTCTATAAAAACAGGCATAAAATTTATGCTAAAACAGATTTGAAGTATCATTTTATTGCAAAACATTCTAATCATTAAACAAGTGGTTTATTTTTGATAAAGGTATGCCTTAGACGAGGTATCACCAACATTAAAAACTGACGAAAGTTTAACTCCCAACCGACCACCTTGCTTAACTCAGCGAACAATCAGCAAGTTTCTGCAGCCATTAACCAGAGAACTGGTCGAAGTACAGCCGAGGTTTAATACTTATTAAATAATTAAATATTAATTATAATACAACTGCTCAAATATATTCAGTCTAAAATAAATTTAAAGACCTACTATTGACGAACTACCTGATGCAGTAATCGAGAATATGGTGAAAAGGGACAAAGCATTCTGGGTAGACAAACCTGGTGCCAATGCTTACACTCTCCATGACGCGTATTATAACTATGGCATGACTACTGAAAAAGTTCTTCCGCGTAAGTATTTCATGAAAAATCATAGTAAATATATCCATGTAATTTTTCCATCCAATAATTTATTATCAATTTTTCTTTGCTAACAGCTCATCAAGATGTTTTTCCCCGTTCATACCAATATGACCTAGATTGTGTTAAATACCGACGTCACCATGCCTGTGATGGATTAAAGGCAAATGAAAGCGACGTGAAGGTCTTCTATTAATATTCCCTAAGCTTTCGTATTTTTATATGAGAATAACAATTTTTATATGACTAATTAATCATTATTTGTGTATCAGAAGCCTCTCGCAGCGCATTGCAATATATGCACCAGCGCCAAAGCAAGAACGGGTACCAAAAATCAGGTTTTCGGTACAGAATCGACACAAAAACGTTGGAGATATTATCCAGATGTAACGGCTACCTTAACACCTGATGAAATAAGGAAGAGGATGGATGAGTGAGTGATTGAATTCATTATAATCAGTACAAGTTGGCATCGTCACAATAAATACGGAGCCTTAACAATTTTCCATTCATAAATTTTCGCATATGGTAATATTAACTCAGATCGTTGAATGAGAAACGTGAAACGAAAAGTATGTAGTGTGATGATTCCAACTTGGACTAAGTGCGCAAATGTTTTTTCTTATGACCAATGTCAATATAATACGCACTTGAAGTGACCTAACAGACTAACACGGAATATCGCCATAAAGCAACCATTATAGGATATTTTGCTCAATGAACGTTCCCGTAGCAATAAATACATTGTTTATTATGGACAGACAATTATTCGTTCCTCTTTAAAGTAAAAAATATATATTAATTGGACATTGGCATTTGTATATTATTATATTTTAAAGAGCAAACAAGCTGCAAAGATTGCTACACACGTAGGTCATAGAAATTTATTTCCTAGACATCGAGGAATTTATAAACTAAAATACAATTTGCACACCTTGAAATTGTAATTTCCTTTGCCTTTAAAACTTTTCCTCGTTCGAACAAATCCAATTTGATCCAATTCAATCGATGCATTCAGCGAACTCGTCTCTAACTTTGAAAACTTGCAGACACTTTTGTTTTATAGCTGTTAATTTCTACACCAAAAGCTGGATTTTCTCATTAGTAATTGAAGTCAAAAACTAATTTACCACTAACTAAACAAGAGTTTAATTAAGAGTATCAGTAAATTTTTTTCACATAAACAACAACAACTCGAAAAAAAATCTAATCTTATAATAAAAATACCTAAACCTATCCATCGCTGGTACCAAAATAATTTACGGACATCAATTATTAACTATTCCTATTATACAACATTATATTTATATCATTTATATGCATACGTATATAAAATCATTTTAAATTGGTTGACAAATAATGCTGAATTCGAGTGAAGCTTGCAATAAACGTAGAATAACTAACATTTTATTATTTTAGGTTGGGTCGACCATTCAAAAATGAAGCCTGTAGGTGGTACAATAAACATTATCCGACACAAAAATATAATTGCATCATGCGAAAATTTTCTAAGTAAGTTCAATGACATCTGCTAATAAAAAATACAAACTGAATGAGCAGTTTTATTACATGCGTTTTACTGAATCTAGTTTATATTATATTGCTGATTTAATGCTATATTACTATTTCGAAAGCAATTTTAAAATTTCTAACTGTATTTAAACTATACGTTTTCCATATAAATATAGCATTGACTTATGAATAAAATCATCTTCAATGAAATTAAGTGTTGCCCTGTTTTATTGAGTTTTAAATCCAATATCGTGTATCTTCAGTGTAGCGTTGGGATAGGCTTTTTCTCAATTTCCGCAAAAAATATTACAATTTTACTGTAATTTTTATTTTATGTTCAATAATTATGTAATATTAACCATTCAATGCTTGGCCGGAATGAAAGAAAAAAAGTCTGTCAGTCAAAGCAAAATTTTCACTTTATTAAACGATTTTTTTTTATACAAACAGTTATCGATAGTCAGATTAGAACTTTTTTTCAGTGACATAATTCGTACTTAAAATTCACGTTTATTTTAACATTCAACGTGAATTTCAACTAAGCATCCAATATGATATTAGGTAAAAATTATAAATTGATGTATTAAATAATATAATCGGTAAGACACATTAAATTATTTATTTAATATATCATACAACCTTTTTTTTTTTGATGACGCAGTGAAAAATATATCTTACAACCTGTGTTTATATCGACTCAAACATAAAATGCTTTTTTGAACTTAAACAATTATAAATTTAATTACGTTGAATTATTATAAATCTAATGGGTACAATATGAAGCTTAACTAACAAAAGGCTTCTAAGCCAAAAAAATACAATAAAAGTCTCCTAAGCCGAATGATAGAAATATATTTAAAACAGAGCTAATTTCAAATATAAATTAATGTGACACAATGAATATAATTAAATATTACTTCTAAACCGATTCAGGTTTATAAAATATTAACTTTTTAAGATGAGATAAATAACGCTGTTGTTTATAACACCTTTATGGACATTAAGAAAACCGTAAACATTCTTTTGAAATATGCAAGGTTATTCTTTTGTTTGTCTATGACAATCAAAATTTCAGGTATGTTTATTAAAGGAAATTAAAAAAATATTCTATTAAAATTTGGTCCCATCCCCATACTTTATAACCATGAGTAAACAGGATGATGGTCTGTTCCTCTTAGAGGTGCTTGTTGATAAAATAGTTTTCGTTAAGAGTCCTTGTTTTTCTGACAAGGATTTCAGAACTTGTGTTAACATTGAATGTCCAGGAGTTGAGCCGCTGGAAATATGTGATGATGAACCTAACGCTTGTGTAGCCAAAAGCAGTGGTCCATTTATAAAATTGTTTAACAATGGAAAGTCTTGTTTATTTTCTCTCAAACAGAGTGATATCTCAGCAGCTTTAAATAAGTTTCCAGTACAAGTCACTGTGTATAAATCATTACCATGTGGTTGTTTACCCACGAAAATCATTATGGGAGAGTGCACTATAGACATGACAAAGGAATTTGTCGAAGCACGCAACACGTTTCTGGAAGATCCTACAAATGTCAGCTATCAAGCCCTCAAAGATTCATTTCGAATTGTTGGACCAGACGATGCAGAAACTGGCGAAATAGTTATGTTTTTACGTATATCCTGTTTCGGCAATATGATAATAACAAGGTTTCAAGGACCTGGTGGGCCACCTAACATAGGAGGAAAAAAGAGTTCTACGATTGTCGATAGATCCTGCACCCCTAGAAAAGATTACCAAAGCATGCAAGATCCTTGTGCTTGCGGAGCAGCACGGGGAATAAGCAGTGGCGCAGGTGCTGCTGGTGGAAGAGGACAACCTTGTAACGTCAGTGGCGGAACTGGTGTTTGTCCACCGGGTATAAATTTACTTGTCTGAACTTAACATTATTTTGAATTTAACAAGAGTTAATTTAAATATGCTTTTCCTTTTTTCTTTTATAGCCAGGGATCCTTACAACAGTATGCCCTGCCAGGATCTTGACGACCCATGTTATTGTTCCGGTCCGAAACAAGAGCCAAAACAACAAATGGTGTGTCGAAACACCGATCAGTACTGTTTACACGTCCCAAAAGGTTAGAGGAGTAAACTTATTGTTTTTGTTTCTTAGTTAAATCCTTATTATCGTTAGAAATTAGAATTACATTTTGTCATGTCAGAAGTAGGTTGAATTTTTGTAAAATAATCAAAAGGAATGAATGCAAGAATGGCTTTTTAATGGTCAGGTCGCAGTAAACAATTTGAAGAGATAGGCACAAACCTTGGTGGAAACGAGTTAAAGATTAAAGTTCCTGCCCATGCGTCTATAATTAAGAAGATTAGTCAGACACATTGTGCAATGCAATGTCCTTATTCAAAAGGGACAAATGATGGTCCTTGTTTGCCACCATGTGGAAAAAATCAGATAAGCCTGGCGCTACCAAGTGAAGCTATTTGTTGTCAAGGAGCAAATCCTGCTGGAACTCAATTTAGTTGCACGACAGAAGGTTGCCTTCAGGCCGTAAAGCATGGACAGCAAAGTGCTCTAGCTCGCGGTGATGTCAAACAGTCAGCACCTTCAGAACTGACCAACCAAGATGTGTTTGTGCTCAAAGTTGCTAAAACAGCCATGCAAGGAGATAGGAAATGCAAATTGGAATTAGAACTTGTTACACCAAAGGGACCTGACAAAAAACTTCCTGTAAAGAAAATAAATACATGTCTACAATCTGATCTTGACTGTGAATGTTTCGTTAGGCGCTTGAAAAAAACCAAACCAAAAAAGCAGCTTTATTGAACCACCTTATTGAACAGTAAATTAACTTTGTACTTCACTTTCGACGGAAAATTAAAAATGACATCTATGTCAATGGGGAATATGCACCGAACGGCTACGTTTAATTCTCATACTTCGTTTCATTATAAATTATTTTAAGATTAGTAGAGCCTAATAATTTAGTTTATATTATTGAATATTGGTCTATTTATATCTCTATTGTAAAAAGTACAAATCTTCTAGTTTTGTTTACCTATATATATTTTAAGAAAAATGGAGTGGCAAATTCCTTTAATCAATGTTACAAGACAAGTAACATATATAAAGTTTCTTTATATACTATACATGCATATTCCCTATTGTACAGATTGCTGTCCAACGGGAAATAAGGTAATATTCAAATTACCTACGGATTCCTGTGAATCGGGCCACAAACAACGGGCGCATTTTAAATTCACGTCTGATGGAATTGGGGACCTATCGCGAGAAGAACCAGGACAGTTGAGATCCACCACCGCGGAAGATTATCCAGGAGTTGTGTATGATTTTCCAAAGCAAGTTATTAAAATGAGAATCGGAAGAACCATGGAAATGGCTGGAAGGAAATCAAAACTTGAATATCAATTTATTACACCTGTTATAAACCACGAAAAAGTTGTTCCTGTATTGGATACACGCACTGCTCAATGTGTTCCTTACTCAACTTGTCCTAATTGTTGTCCTAGCAGCCCCAGATGTAAACCTTGTTAAAATAATATTAAATAATATTTTTGTTTCTTCTACTCTATTTGAATATAACACGGAATCTTTAATGTCATATCTTATTATTTTATGTATCTTTATAAAAATATTGCCAAATTTTTTTATCTTTTATTTATAAATAATAACTTATCGACTTATCTTAGGTAACCCGCCAAGATTGCCGAATAGCCAAGAATTTACGAATGACATGACATGGTGTAAAATAAAAAGAAAAATTCCAAACACATCCCCGTCTTTATATCTTTACAGTGATGTTGATGGCTGGAAAATAATAAAAGGACCAAAAACACCCTTACGAGTTGACTATAATACACTTTCAAGTTCTACTTTTAGAACAGAAGAGTTTGTGAAACGTATGACTCACTGTAATAATGTCAACGTTTTGGGAACTTACAATTCTGCAATGAATTTACAAATGCCTATAACTTCGTTGTTTAGTCATAGTTCATATGGATCAAGAGATACTTTCGTTTATATGACTTTGTCGAATAACCTGTATCATAAAAAATCCTCAGCAACGCAAGCCACTGCTTCTATAAACAAATGTTTTCAAGTGTATGATTGGAAAAATAATATGACCAGCAGTACCGTTTCTACATCGGATTATCACTCTACGTGCACTATGTCAACATTATCCAATCGAACTAATCAAGACTCGGAACATATTCGATATCCTAGAGTATATTTCTTTGGCCGAAAGAAAGACGAAAAGAAACAAAAAGGGATGGGACCAAGAGATTCACACACCAAAATTCACAGGACAAACCAAACTACAAACACTGCTACCAAAACTTGCGACTCTAAAACAAGCTTACAATGTTGTTCTAACTCTAATATGAAAACTTCGTGCATGACTACAAAACGATCACTGCCATCGAAGGCTTCTAAAACTGCAGCCACCTCAGTAGGATCTACTAAAACCGTCACTATAAAAGAAGAAAAACCACAAAAACCCTGTCCAGCCCTGGCAACTACTAAAGGAGATATGATGGTGACTGTTTCACATATCAAAATAGGACCGAAAGAATCTTGTCCAGTGCATGGAAGTGAACCCTGTCAAGGACCTAAGTGTGTTTTGGCATCCTCAGGACAGGAACAAGCTCCCGTCAAAATAACTTCGGTAAACAATCCAAGAAGAGGTGTATTCGAAGTTGTGGTGCGTAGGCTTACTGGCGCCCCACTAGCGAAAAATGAACTAATGCTAGAATGGACTCCACCTCCCTCTCGGCCTGCGCCATGTGGGATACCCTGTCCTTCGAATTGCTTCGCGCCAGGCACGTATCGACCATCGAGATGCAAATTAGTTATTTGCCGCCCTTCCCCTTGTCAACCTAAGTGTTCTAAAAAAAAACGCTGTGTACGACCTCCGTGTCGTAAGCCATGTAATAAATGTTGCAAGCCAATGTGTGCAAAAACATGTTTTCCCCCATGTAGACCCTGCTCTCCCCCAAGATGCTCTCGTTGTACTCCTTCAATATGTGGATCCTGCTCTCCGCCACCTTGCTCACCACCACCTTGCTTCAACCCTCCATGTTCTCCATGCAAAAGTTCTCCATGCTTGCGCCCTTGCCCTGTAGGATATAAACGTCCTCGCAAGTACCGAAGTCAGCCTAAAATCAAATCACACAAAAAGAGGAAATCACCGTGCGCAAATAGTTCACAGGCATGTCCTATAGTTAAATGCCGCAGTATAGCTGGACCGTGCATTGCCTGTTGCACCATCCCACCTATTTGTTTTCCTAGAAAAAGTTGCTCTACGCTTCCTTGTAAACCACTAAAATGTATGTCGAGCTGTTCTTCCTGCTGCGGTTAGAATAATGCCATATATATACAAAGATCTCATTTTCATACGTTTGGTGACTTCATTTCCTAATGAATAATAAATACATTACGACACATGGTATTGTTTTATTGCCTTGTAGCAAAATTAAACACTTTGTTAATATTAATAATATTTTTAATAAAAAGTTTGTATTGCAGGAATTGATGTGTAAACTTTTTGAAAATCTGATATCACTTTGACATGAAAATTAAAAGCGTCATTTTCATTCAACATATCAAATTACAAGTAGCAGCAATAAAATTTATTATTTTTAAAATGGCCAACGCAAAGGGCACTCAAGTTCAGAGTAAACCAAAAAATTTAAAATCAGAGGCTTGTCCTTGGCTCTGCAATTCAGTGCCCATTAATGTGCCAGGGCCAGGTAAAGCTCAAGCTGTTCTACATCCCGGGAAAGACGTTTTTGTGTTAAAGGTACACTTTAGTTAACATTTTTATATACATGTTTCACCTACTTATGGTATTACATTATAAGAATACTGTAAGAATGTAGTCCAGTTAAAATATGTTTTAGGTGGCCAAAATTGGTGCCAATGGCGATCGCCGATGTAAGATGGAACTTGAGCTGGTAACTCCAAAGAGCTCTGATAAAAGTGCCCCTTATCGGGTAGACACAAGAGACACACAATGCGATCCCGACCCGCCGCCATGCGGTTGCTGTAACAAGATTTGCAAGAAGAAGAGAAAATAGGCGAAAGAAACTCGTGAACCAATGGAAATTTAAAAGAATATTTTATTATATTTATCCCTTTATTTATCATAAAACTTCGTGAGTGAAACAATAGTATTGAAATAAATAACTTGTTTATAACGTTTCATTACGTATACTTATTTACATAATGTTATCCGGAGTGATAAAATACGATGTCAATATGACAAAGAAATCATTATTTAAGTCTAGATCTAGATTTGAACAGAAGCATGTTATAAAGATATTAACAATGTCTGCTCTTAGATAGACTCGGCACCAGTAAGCAGGTTTACGTATTCTATTGTACAGAAATTGTTTTCTAAGCATAATATGAAATAGTTTATAAAACATTGATAAAAATTATTTTAAAAGCTTGAAGTAAGCTTAATCCTGAATTCTAAGTACTGTTAGCACTTTTTACCTTTTATTTGAAATTAACACTTAGGTACGTAGTGATGGGAAACTGGAGATTAAAATTTTACATAAATAAAAAGTAGGTTTTGATAAATGAATCGATCTTTTCTCTTTTATAAACAAGTTATATATAACCAAACGGCATATTTCATGTGCCCAACGAATCCTTTTACAATGCTTACGTGTATTTTGCTGTGAACAAACCTCTATTAATATTATTTCCATTACACAAAAAAACATGATTTGAACTTTTTTTCTTTTTTGCAAAAATATATATTTAATGTCTATTATAATTTAATGGAAGATAACCTCTTATATAATATTGTTTAATCAGTTAACCACTATTGTTCACAATACTTTAATAATACAATATTTTTCAGACAATTTTTTTACAATGCATTGGTGGCTTTAGCGAATACAGATAAACAATTCTTACGAAACATTAATCTAATACTTGTTGCACACAACGTTAAGTAATTAAAAAAAAACCTTATATGTAAATATACGTTTAAACTGCAAGAAATGATCTTTCATCATGTATGGTAGCGCCATCTTGTAACGAATAGCAGTGAATTTAATATGAAAATAACCTGGACGTCACTTATATGTAATAGTAATTATTCCAACAAATTAAATATCATGTTATTTAAGATTATTTTTGCTGTTTTATAATTCTTTACGTATTTATTTTAAATTACTTATTCGCAGCGTAGAGCCACACCCAAGAAATGAAGTTTATTTGATTTCACGAAACAAGAATAATAACTTTATTTGAGATTTTATAATTATAAACGGTTAAAATGATAATAAAATAATTTAAATCTAGCAAAAACACGATACTTTCATTGTTTTAATAAAACCTCATTTAATATCTCCATGTCGACGAAAAATATCCGTGACAGAAGATTGATCTCACAAATATTTTTGGGCTCAAAATTATTGTATGAAATTTCAATTTTAAAAATCGATATGGCAAAAGGCCCGAGTACACGTAAACCTTATGAAGAAATAGGCGCTATATTCAATGGAAATGAGGTAAAGAGAATTATGTTAAATATAATAATAGATTAGCATAAAAAAACGTCAACAGAAAAATAGTGTGTAAAATAAGTACGAACATATTTCTGAATACGTAATCGAAAATGCTAACGCTAATTTCATTTGTTTTTGTGGTTCAAATTACGTGATTCAGCATTCAGATTAATAATATAACCTATATATATATATATATACATATATATATATATATATATATATATATATATATATATTAATATTGTGTCGCACGTTAGGTAAAGATAAGGATACCGAAAAGCACTTCCAAACCGCCGAAGCTGACACCATCTCAGATTAAACTTCAAAATCAATGTACTTGTGACGATGAAGGCTCTGTTTGTTCAGAGACGTGCGGCATGGTTGGAGATGACGATGGAGGGCCCGCCAATAGACTAAACTTCCAGGTTTAAATCTACTTTGTGCCTAATACTCTTCAAAATAAGTCACATTTCCGTGTGAAAATTATCATTGCCTTAAAATATTTATTATAATTGTTATATAGTATTTTCTAAAAGAAATTCTTTCAAGCAACCCTGTAGATAAAAGCTAGTTTATATCTTTGTATCTCTTTTATCATCGATCGTTCTCTTAGTTGTTAAGTAAGTTGTACGTTCTCTTAATTTTAAATCATAAATTATTAAGTTTTCTGTTTATAAAAATATATTAAATGAAAAATATCGTTAACATTATCAGTCACCTATATTAATTTTATATTATCGTGATGTTATTCTGAAGTTATTGTTAGTGCCAAGTGGCGTAGCGAAGCTATTGAAATTTTAAAAAGATTAAACATCAGAACTAAAAATAAATAAGTCGGCTATAATAATACGTTAAATACGAATATATCCAAATTTTTAGTTGACTTAAAATTTTCTCCCAGATCCCAGATGATATTTGCGAGGCTCTAACAAACAGGACTGCCCTCAACTCGGAGTTGATTTATAGCAAAAAAGAGGTTCACGACAATCTTTGCGACGTTTGCAACATCACGCCAAATGATGCTCCGAAAGGAGTCCAAGCACAGAAACTCCTTCATCCCGACAAAGATGTATTCCTGCTCAAAATAGGCAAACAAACAGACGAACCCAACCGCACCGGCAATATAGAGGTATAACTAAAGTAACTCTAAACAGATATGCAGTCTATAACATTGTCACATATAATTAATTTCTTTGTTATCAGGTGGAGCTAGTAACGCCACGAGCTCCTGCGAAGCTGAAGCCCGCGACTCACTCCTGTAAGCAGATACAATGTGAAGATGAAGATCTACCATGTTGTTTGCCGTGTCGTACATGCCGAGCCGTGTTCCCGAGGAAACCGAGAATAAAACGAGCCAAATGCTGCATGTGATTACAGAGACCTATCATCAACTCATAGTTGGAATAAGGGACAAAAATGTATAAAATAAATAATACCTATTTTGTCTGAACTAAGTGACATAAATGTAAGCAAACCGGCTACCGAACAAGCAATAAATTCTTCAAAACCATACCGAATTCTATTTATTAAAACTTACCTCCACAAATAGAATTAATGCAATGCAGACTTTTTACATTTTAAATCAACATAATCACTATCGATGTGTACCTTAAGTCTGCAATTTATATTCGAAAAAAAAAAATACAAGATTATATCTTTTACACGTGTTTGCCAACTTGAAATAAATCCTAATATAAGATAATGCATTTTGAATGGAACACAATAGCTTTGTCTCCATAGAAGCCACACAAACATATCGCAATGTATCTTAATACAAAAAAGAAGGGCAAGTTTATCTTAAACATCACTCAACCAATTTGTATAACATTGACTTATTGCATAAAATACCGTTTAGGATTATCAAAGAGAAAAATATTCCGTATTAAATTTAAAATTACCCACCCTACTTTTCGTAACCTTAAATCAGTTTGATAGTTTACTTATGCAGAGATAAAAACTAATCGACAAACAAACGCTATACTAACTGGTATTTTAATATAATTAAACATCAGATATAATTAATTATAATGCTTAACTATAATTCAACAAACAACATAATTAGGTTGAGATAAAATGTGAAACTGCATAGTTAAGCAAACATTTACTACCTACATATAAACATAATATATATTTACGTATATGCTAATAACTCTAGTAAATAAACACGTCGTTATTAAATGCGTTATGTTGCGAATAACATGAAAACTAGCTGAAGTCAGTATATTTACCTTACCTTAAAATATACTATGCTATAAATATAATTATTTAAAATTATAGATCTCATTAACACCCATTTTTATTTATATATTATTTAAAATATTTACTCATTATTTTCGTCCTGGCAATACACACAGCTATATAAATTTATTGTTATAATCGTGAGGGTAATTAGAGGAAGCTGGTACGACAATTATTAGAAGGACAATTACAGTTGTAACAATATATTAATAAATAATGACTAACGTATAAGTACGATTACCACAACTGTAATTCCGTATGGCTTATAGTTTTTCATTGACAAATCTTTGCCCATTATATTCGGTTACCTTCTAAGTAAGGAACGTGTTATATTGGCGATGTAAGCATCGTGTATAATAATCCATTTTAACTGTTTAAAAAATTTAATTACTAAAACATATGAATCACAGATGCATTTATGGAATATTGTTTGTAGTAAAAATTCAGTTAAAAACAAAGCTATAATAATTTCAAACTTCTTTTCGTTTGTATTTTTAACTATCTCCATATGCAGATCTCATTTCTTGAAATTAATGTAAATATATTGGTATTATACGCGAAAATAATTACTATTTTTGATTATTTTTACCATATTGTATATCAATGTTAATGTAATTGTTTTTATTTATGCATTCAATCATCTACTTTCATATATAATTATAGTTATTATCAGTTCAGTGTACATATAATTTCTGTCGGATTTAAAAATGACCGCGGCATTTGCAATGAAATATAAGACGGTCGAACTAATTTCAGTACCACAATGGGACACTTAAATTAATTTAATTTAATCTATCATCTGATAGTACCATTCATTCTTTTAAACTTATAGATACATGTTGATCTAATAATAGATGTGCCGAAGACGAACTGGATTCGTTTAAATTATCATTAATGATAACGTCAAAGTGATTGCAATTGTTAATAAAATGATATCGATATTCGATTTAATTATTTGAATGGAAAATTTTGTTTGTAGGAAAAACTCCGTTAAACTTAAACAAGTTTCATAAAATATATCAGTCTGTTAGCATAAGCAGGCATTGCGCTCTGCCCTTTCCGACCCGGATGATGCATAAATCAATACAGCCTACGCCCATGCGACCGCCTAGAAACTGTTCCTAGAAACAGTACAATTGATTTACTGCGGTCCGACCACGCACCCCCCCATTTCCACGCCACTTTGACGGAAAGAGATGCAACTACGTAATTTACACATGGAAACGCATAAGTCCATCCCTTTCTAGTTTCGAGAACATTCTATGGGTGCAGTTATTGATTTGATATCCTATTTAATTATCCCCATTCCCAAGTCCCGGTGCATCTCCCTGATAGACTACCTGGGAATGGTGTGAGTGGGAAGAAGGGGGGGCAGGGAGAAGTGGAGTTAACCCGTCCTCTGCTGAAAATCTACCTCGGATGCACCTAAATCAATACTATCCGAGTGTACAATTTATGCATATGTAGGCTTTTGCGCAGTTCGTCTCGTTATACAACGTTCGCGATTCCTTTGTCTTTGTTTGATTTTATATCGAGTCTAATATTAACGTGACAACTTAATCATAATAGGGGATGCTTTTTAATGTCATTCAAGTTTACATATGTCAAAAAAAAAAGTTAAATATCAATGAACCTCATATTACGTACACACGCTGTCCTTTTCTAATTCGTGAGAATTTTATTTATTAATTTTAAAAACATTATAAAAATTGAAATCAACTAACAATTATAAAGATATGAAACAGTCTTAGGTGTTGTTTTTAATAAATTTGCAAAGGCTTTTGATATATTTACGTCATTGTTAAAGATTACTTATATAATTAGAAGTCAGTGTATATAAACTTGTTTGTCCTATCGAGTTAATCACTTATTTAGACAGACACCTGATCCTCGGAAGAATTTACTAAAACTATTGCGCAATCATAGACAATCTCATCATAAATTGAATATTTTCCTTTTTTTTTTCTTTTTAATCATAACTAGTAACTAATTAACGCACACAGTATAAAATCTTACTTATGACCGCTAAAAACCCTCCTTCACAATATTTTTTCTTTGGTAATAAATCTAATTAAATTGAAAAATAAAAGTGTAAATATTTAAACGGTACTAGAAATTTGCAACGCAGAAGCCTAACGCTGACAAAATCGTAGAATAGAAGTAATAACAACTATACCTCAATAATTCTTTGATCAAACCACAGTGAGAACAAAGAGCGAGCCGAAACAAATATAAAATAAAGTCACCTAAAATAAATATTAAATAAAATATAAAAAATTTAATCTAAATAAAAAATAAATTTGTTAAATAAAATCGCCTATACATAGCACTAATCAATTATCATCATACGTTAGTCATCCGGTGAAGATACTGGGTGCTGCGATAGAATGTATGATTCAAATTAAAATATATATATACAAAATGATAAATTAAATTTAAATACTTATAAAATCATTCGTATTCCTAAATTTACGTAATACTATAAATGAATTCTTATAAATTTTTTCCTGCCTTGGAATTACGTAATAAGCACAGGGATAGCGTATTTTCTTAATATAATTCGTTATTAATTTTCTTACAAAGTTGAAAATATTTTCAAATAAAACGCTTCAGCAGTAAGTAAAAATTTAATTATGCTATCAAACGAATTGGTAAAAAAATCAGTATTTTTTTAAAGCAATCACATTTTTTTACTAGTTTCGGCGATGAAGGATGCCAATGAATGAACAAATGCCACACTTTTTTATTAAGCACTTTATATGTCACTTTTTGGTGACCACATATAGAATTCACGGATAGATTTAAAAATCGTGACCGATAAAGAATCTGAAACAAAAAATTTTGTTAACACGCTAGCTTAAAAGCAATAAGTAATATGCACCACTCGCTTGAGCTTATATTATCGGAATAAAATATATGAATAATGTTATCACTATTTTATTTCTACGTTGAAAAACAAACTTACCTTTTAAATAATTGAGCAAAATGCAAAAAATCAATATATTTTATATTAAATTTATGTAAATATATTGTAGAAATCAATTCCAATTTAAGACAAAGAAGCCAAGAAAAGTATGAGGTCTATCTCATTAGTCTTCAGAAAATAAGTCGTCTGTCTAAAAGTTCTAAGGTATTTTTTTAAAAGAAATTCACAACATCACAGCGCTGGTTCCGAAACTTAAATAAGACTTAGAGTGGAACCCTGAACACTGTTCTCTACCAGCGGACTGTTGGCCATTTGAATAATGTCGCCGGGAGCTAACCCCTACCACATTGCTTCCACCACATCTTATATAACCCATAGGTCTTAATACAAGTAATAAGACACTAATTGGTGTTAAAGACATCATTTGTAAAATAAAATATATAGATCGGCAAACAAACAATATAAAATCGGCAAATAGAATTAAAATTATATATTCAATGTTATAGTATAATTCTTCAGTAGACCATCCAGAAGAAGTAAATGAATTTATTTCCGCTGCAGCCATCTAGCGTTCAGGTTGAAAACTACGAAGCTTTCAACCCTAGTCTGAAAGTTTCTCTCTTCTAACGTTTTTCCCTCAATAAATCTGGACTCGGTTATGATTTGCAAAATGACGTCCTATTTCAAAAGATGGCTCTGGTGTCGAGCTAAAAGTAAATTAATTATACCTATTTAAATTTTTCATAGTAAAAGTAAGTTTTAATCATCAATGTTTAATTATTTATGAAAGTTATTAATAAGTGCTTTTATGACTGTAAAAAAAATTGTTAGACAATAATAATATATTGAAAACTACATAGATTGAAACAATGATTTTTGTTCATTTTAATATCATTTTCATTGAATCGCTTGAATTAAAGAAACAGTCACGTCATTTTTAAAAACTTTATTTTCAATATACGCTGCCCCAGCTCCACAATCTTTATATAACCTAATTATTTGATACCAAACAAATACATTATTATATTACCTTCATAATATATACGGTAGACGTATTTAATAATTAATATTGACGAATTAAATTCTGTTCGTCATACTTACGTAAATTAAAAAAAAATCAATCCAAATTTAAGGACTCTATTAACTGTGGAAAATAAAAAAGAATGAAGGGTAAAAATTGTTAACACAGATTAGCAAAAGATTGCGTGTGTTTCGAACAAACAGACGCTATTTGAGTTTGATTGTAAAATGGAGGTATCGCATTAAAGTGCAAGTGACAGCGAATCAGTGGAGTACTTGGACTAGATTATCAAGGATATTAAGCTCATAAATTGTAGCACAGCACAGTTATTTAAGAAAACTATTTAGAGCGAAGGCTCTACTAACCTGACCTTGATAACGGGACACAGAAAAGCACGCGGAATAAATAATAATTTAGCAAATCGTTCCCTAGAAAAAGAGATTCCTAAAATTTGTTAACGTAATTCCTAGATTGTACATAATTTTAACTCTCCATTACATGTTACTCCCATTTTTGTCAGATCTGTAAATCTTCATACAACTAATATTCTTAACATATTATTTCTTATTATTATAATTTCAATGAATGTTCTGTTAAATATAAAGTAACAGGAATCAAAAGAATATACGATCTCGGAATGGGGAATGCCAATAAACTTTTATAATGCGTAAATAATTTTATCTTGAATTACATCGACTTATCAACTTGATTTTTGACAGCTGCAAGAAGACATGTTCCTAAGTATTCGATTTTTGTTTCGGCTAAATAACTTCCATGCCTTCTGAGAACAAAGGTCTTGACAGATGGACACCGCTGAGTTATCGTTTTTTAAGGTTATATAACTTAAAATATACAATCAGCATTAGCAATGCTTTAACCACCTGCGAATGTAAGGGAAATTAAAAAATAACATATTCTTGTGAGTTTGTATATTTATCCCTTACAGAATGCTCTCTTTTTAAGGTGTTTCTGATATGAGTTTAATTGAGAGTACACTTACCATTGTATAATATTATATTTTCTTGCCATTAAACGAGCTAATATTTAAAAAGAAATTAACTAAAAATGTCACCTGGGGAACGCTAAAAGGGGACAAAATATTACCTTAGAAACTGAATGTACAACAAAACATGCCAAATGAAGTCATGCGTAGGGACCTAAAGGTAATTATATTTTCATATCAAAGCTAGTACAGATGTCACACAACTTAAATAAATGTAATTAATTTGACAGTATTGAATTCAATGGTCTAAAAAAGAACGTGTAAATTAAAATTATTTAAAGTTTATAGTCTTCGTGATGTTTCGTTCAGCATTTTTCAAAAATTTGTATATTAGTGTGTGGCTATAGCATGGTGTAGGGTGATATAATATTACGTCAGCCAATGTATGGCATGCGATGTTGCGTCAGCTGACCCATCTGCCATATACCGTATCCCATAAAGAGTGCACACGGGCCTATAGCAATGCTCCAAAAGGAATTGTTGCCATTGTCATCAAATACTCTTATTGTTTTCTCTTATTATTATCACTTACAAAACACTGATGATTTTTTTAGCCTGTCAATATCTGAAAGATTTAATTTATTTAATATATTCGGCAATTTATTACCGTTTCTAGTTTTAATAGTATTTTATTTACAAAAACAGGCTCCTAAAAAATACAGATCGGGAATATTTCTGTCTAGACCTAACTGACTGTATGACATAGAATATGTGAAAACAAATTTCTCATTTCTAGCTTCAATAATGGAGGCCTAGTTTGTTGAAGAAGTCAATTGATCAATCAGGCCATTTAATTTCATGTTTAAGGGCTGACTCGGTCGATATTTTAGAATGGAAAGGAATTCTTTTTTTAAATATAATTTAATAAACGATATATCACCTTTTTTTTAAAATATAAAATTGTCAGCCGGTCTTTATATTAGTAGATATTACGACCTGGAAATGTCTAGGACATACTTTCGAAGTAACACATTCAATAATAAATACGTCTCGTTATCCCGTGTGTGGAAATGACAAAGGCTTTAGTATGAATAAGAAGAACTTTCATTAGGCCACAAATTAAGAGCAAATAGCACTAACTTGAGTGTTTACAACTACTTAAAAACAATACTAGTAACCCTATGACAGACTTGGTAACTCAAGTCAATTTGTAATTTGTAAAGGATGGTTTATATTAAATGAAACTTGCACTTGTTTGATGAACTGAAGTCTGTGCGTATTAAGAATGAATGTAAAAGTATTTTTTTATATAAAAGAAATGCTAATAATATTAATAGGTTACAATTTTTTTTTATATTGAGTAGGAAGAACAGAATTACGGATGACTAGATTATAACGAAAATATTAAAAAAAAAAAACTATTTTAAGTTTTTTCAACTTGCCACACTCGTAACTCATCTGAATCGCGGTGAAGAATTTTTTAAGGTAGTTAGGATCATAAAAAATCAACGACTTTTAAATATGTCAGGCTTTATTCAGAATTTTCAAGACGTCCTCCAAGCTGGTGTTGTATACAATCTATAGGATGAAACAATCTTAGCTCGCTCTTCAGTTGCCATACCACAAATTTGCACCGTCAAGACAAAAATAGAAAACTTCACACTTACAGTATCAACGTAAGCAGGTACGAGATCCTCTATACGTGTGTAGAGTATTAACAGAAAAATAAAAAGTCACGAAATACATATTTTGTTTACATATTTAATTAAGTTTCTCTTTGTTTTATTAATAAATTAATTCCACTGTAATTATTATATCCAATGCCTGACCTTTAACGACTGTAATTTAGATAATTTTATTGTTACAGATAATATTGTAGTCGTTCTCGGTTGTAAAAATATTTATTAATGGAATGTTTATATTGAATTATGAAATTCTGTGTAGCGAATTTTTTTTTATTTAATAAAATATTGACCTCAAGGTCAATGTAAGCTTATACGCTTGCTGTCATAAATAAACACATTTATCTTCATAATATTCATTATGAAAGTAAGCTAGTGAATACACAGGTGTGGAAGTGCACATAAGGCCTTGAATATAACGAAGGGAAGAGTCTTTCAAGCGAAGCAATATACTCACTTATTATCTCAAATCAAAGGATGGCTTTAAAAATATAACGGTAATTAGTTATTTTAATATGACAATCAGAAATTAAAGTGTAAGCGATTACAAAGAATACAATAATTTTCCCTTAACCACTTTAACTATATGAAACTTTCATTCTTAATCAAAGTGAGTATAAGCTGAATGGGTCCGTATATCTTAAAGGCTGCCAGTTATCAGACGGTGTTCATTGCGAAAAAAAGTGTTTATGACTTATTTTACTATATTTATCAATCGCATATGACTTCATGAAAATGTCTCGAATAGAAAAAAAACCTGAAAGCCTTGCATTTAACACACCAGTATGCTTAGGACAAGTTTATATAAACACACTAAATACGAATCTATTCCCGTTTTTTATTCCATGAGCTACTTTAATATTATAATGTTTCTTGTTTGAATGAAAAAAGGGTTAACTTTCCGTATGTAGTCTGATTATACAAACTTGGGTTAAGCATACTGTATTTTGAGTTATAAAATAGCTCAGTTGTTTAAGATTTGCAAAAACTTCATATTAATAAAATGTCATAAAATTCACTTATTTGTGTTTTACTTCCTACGTTATTTTTCGTATGGCTAACAACACCGCCAGATAATAATTATAAGAAATTAAATATTTAAATCGCATCCAGTGTTGTTTCGCTTGATAAGATTTACTTGTTACATACGAGTGTATATAAATTTTGATTTAGGATTTCATCCGTTTCAAATACCGTGTCAGATAAGAAATATGAACGTTTCGCGGAACGTAGTTTAGCGAATATAATTGAATAAATGTGATGTCATAACACTATGTGTTTTAAAAGCCCGATGTAAATTAACAAGCAAAATTTTATGATGCTTTGAGCTTGTATTGTATTGCGTCAGCCGTACACACAGCTTATTGTAATTTATCCAATGTCTTAGCCGATGGTTTTATCACCAGGAATATAAATAAGGCACATTATACTTGTACACCATTAATGTTATCAGTTGGACGTACTATTATCATCATAAGTATTTATATCACACGTTTTATTAGAAAAGGAATAGTAATTTAATGAATACATCTTCACTAGTATCATTTACTATGCTTATTCATGTATTAAAAACTAAGGATAACATAATTTTTAAAGTAGATTTCAGGCGACGGACCTATATTCGATATTAAATACGACTGTTAGACAGTAGTTTAGTAATAAATACACTACTATATCATCCCTTTAATATTGAAAATATATCTTTCGTTTTATACTAATTCAACATTAAAATTTGCGACAGTTAGTTAAAAATAAAAAAACATAATACGAACAATAATGAACAGGCTCTGAAAATTACGTTAACTCAATCGCTCAAAATAACAGCAATGACTAATTAGTCTATTCATATAGCATGAATAATAATAAACATAGTTAAATGTGGAAGCTAAAAAAAGGAAACGTATAATTGATGAGTTTACTTAAATAATCCTAACAAACAAAATGTCTGTGAACCGACGAATTTCACTTAAATGACTCGTATTTTTTTCATATCCTCATATATTTCGTGAATTCAATGTGTATCAGAAGCTTACAGTACAACCTGTCGTTATTCAGCCATGCACGATGATACTTTACTCTAGTTCCTAACACTACATGACGCAACAATCGTTCTCATTTACTTGTACAGCCCGTACTATAGTGTTATGTTCGCTTTTGCAACCTTCGTTCATTCCGATTTTAACCACCGCGTCGAACGCGCGCGCTTCACACTATTTATAAAAACACGTGGCGGTGTAGTTGGTTCACAGTATAACCTCATTGTGATATAGAAATATATACGAGACTGCTAGAAGGTAACGTGTGATTATTAAATTTTAACATAAAAAAAATATTTTATTTATATATAATATGTGATTACGGTTTTTATAATTCAATATATAAATGAGCTTTTATGACAGCGAAGTATTTGAATTGTATAGTTACACCGTGTGCATGTAAAAGTTTATTTACTAATTTATAAAAAAAATATAATTTATCTGAGAGCATTTTATATGTATATGTGCTTTAAATATGTATAGATACGGTATAGCGTATAATAAGTCATTAATTTAGAACAGCTGTTACATTGAAAAATTATCAATAATATTTCTTATCTTAAACTAAACAGTGGATAATTTAAATTAAAACATAAGGGGATCTTCACGTCAGCATGTCGTACCCTACAGTCTACACATTCTGTAATGTACAACTGTAGTTTTAATTTTTTTCGTATGACCATTTTTAAATCTATGCTAATTATATTTCGGTGTCATTGAGTCGAATTATATTTAAAAATGAGCAAGTTTTAAATTACCAGGTAAATAAGTGAAACCGGCATGTTTAAAAAAAAAAACTTAGACATTGACGACAGCACGCCAACGACAATAGTATAAAAACAATAGGAATTCGATACTTGTTGGGACTTAATTTCCAAGATTCAGGAACATGACTTTTGTTTAAAATTTTACCGTAATAATAATATCCCAGTCCTCAAATCTGTGCCACGGCAGTGACAAACATTTGCTTTATTACCAGCAAATATAATAACGTCTCAAAAATAAAAATATTCACACGGTAATCAAAGTTATTTATATACGCTACGAATATTATTTTTAATATAACATAAATAATCTTATCTTCGTTATTCTATAAACAATATGTATAGCCGTAGTATAGTGACGTATGAAGTTTAAGCTGTAATGACTCGTTTTAATACGTGATTTTATTTTACTAGGGCACACAATACCAGAGGTCGTTGGCATCTGATGTCTAAAGCGTTTCTTACAATGAAATATCTTGTATCGAAGCGTTTTTTATAACGTCGATCTCATCAAAAACGCGTAAAATAAACGCTGGTTAATTCATCTCCGTGCGGAATTAATTTTCAATGAAATTGTAAACGACAGATAAGAAATCTTGATAAGATTGAAATTAAGAATAAATATCCACGTGCATTATATATTTCGTTATAAATACGATTCGGTTATTATATGACAAATTAAAACGAGTGTCATATTTCGGTTCAGATTTCGCTGTCTTGTATCGCGACCATCTTAAAAACGCGACAATCTCCGCGTTTTTTCGCCGCTAATCGTGGCGTGACTTCGGTTATTGTAAAAATATCCTGATATATACCTTCTCTGACTAATCACTAGTTTCATTGATCGTCTCGGACGCCGTCATTATTCAGACACAAGATATCTAGGTCAGACTGTCATACCTTAATTATTAACTATTAACGCAGAATGAACATAGCTAACGGTGAATTTTTTGCACGTGTTTTTTTTTTATATACTTCAAAACGACTATGTTATCGTATTAAGATGATTTGATGGACTGAGGTTGAATATAAAAATCATCCTACCTAATAACGTTACTCAAATTATAAATACTCATTGACGGTTGATACTAAAAACACTTTATTTTGTATAAATGAGTCGTATAAATAGCAGCAACACTATGTAAATTTCGATAACGCTGTACTGTCAAATATAGAATCAGCCGTATTCCAGTTTAAACAGGAGTGTTGCTGTTTTAAAATAAATGTAATAATTATCTCATTTCATAATTTAATAAAGGCACGTTTGAAGTTTGCACACATTAGATACGCGCCTGTATAGAAAATTAACAATCGAGTAATTAAATAGTCCACGTAAGAAACAGACGTAAGCAAATAAATATTTCTTTTATTATATTTTTTTATATTACATTAAAGAAAATATCCCATGAAAACAGTTACGAATACAAGCCATTATTTTTCGTACAACATAAAAAAAAATACGTAAGAGAATGTAAGCGACCACGTGTCACAGCGTTGGCATTTATATAAGTGCGTCACTATTTTATAAATTTCAAATGCGTTCTAATCTTTTGGATTATAACATTTTATTTTTAATCATATTATGCCAAATTTATTGAAGTTGATTTTTTTTCCACGGAACGCTCTACGGAAAAATAATTTCTTAAAGAACTATACTGGCGGCAACTCAAAAGAGAGTTTTTTTTAAATATTATACTTAAAATAAAAAATTCGAAACAACAGCTTCATATTTAACGTAACCTCTGAAATCTTAAGTTTCATTTACATATATTTTAATCGTAAATATTAATCGAAAGAAACTAAGGTCGCCAATTAGCATCCTTTCAGAATTTAGATTTTGATTCTGTCTTTTTCTGAAAATCTACTATTCTCTCTGACGTTTCGTTTCGTTTTTTCACCGTAGGTTCATGCTTCACACTCGCTGTATAGAAATATAATTGTATAATAAAGTGTACATGATGGATGTAGACAAATCACTCCATCTACTTTCACACAGATCGAAACGCACCTCGTTTATAATATTTCCAATAGAAAACCAGTTTCTTTAAGCTAAAAAATATTTTTGTCACAACGAACAATACGCAAACCCGTTTAAGCTAACATGACCCACAAAACGTTATCTATAAAGAGAGCAATAGACAAAAGACCAGGTATAAAATTCAACCCTTCAATTAAATAAATTTGAAAGATTTTTTTTTTTATCTGTCAAAGTTTCTTCACCTAGGTCTTAAATTACACAGCCATGTTTCACATGAACCTTTGTTTATGAATAATTATAAATACACGTTAGAATTAAATAGATTTTGTTTGTAATCTGTTGTAACATTATATCTTATCGCCCGCAATTTCATAGCTTTGTTTGCTTTGTTTAACCGGTGCTGTTTATTCAGTAACTAAAATCATAATGTTCTTCCTGTCACAAGTACTTATTGATATTATCGGTGAAATCAAATATATTCACAGTTGTGATATCCGTACAGAATTCCTAAATTAATATGATAAAAACGTAGATAGTCACTGTTTCAGTGACCTTCGCAGAATATCAATATATACTTATTTGAAACCGAATCTTTACAACCTTTAATAGTTTACACCTTCCCTCAATCTCGTATCTGAAAGTTCATCCTCGTTATTAAAATAAAACGAGGTCTCGCTGACCACATCCAAAATATTAAATTTGTTTATAATTTAACATCAAAAATTATTGCTCTATTCGGAATATATATAAAGAAATGTCAGAAACACTCATATTGGAGAAGTATTCATTGTGATTAACCTTTAAATAACACTATTTAAATCAATTCCAATAGATTTATTTGTGTATTTGATTAATTTTATCAAATTTTATGTAATAAAGTTTCTAAATATTAATCCTATCCTATCAATTTATTATTAATTGTTATTAGCGTTCAATAATACGTGTTAAAGTGATGATGCGGATCACGCCTGTCATCATTTCAATAACAAGACGTATTTATTATCTGTATAATAATAAGTACACAAAAGCAGTTATAAAGTTGTGTTTGATAAACTATTTTACCGTGCCACTAGTTCAAACATTACATAAGTTTATTTACATAATCTGTTCAAAATATGCATACCTACAGCAAATATAATAATACACTGGTCTACCTTGTAAAACGACGTCATAATTTAATAGGACGAAATTGAAACTGGTTTTAAATCAAAGGTTAGTTAACCTATAAAGAAAATATATTAAATTTGAATGACATCTATTAGATATAGATGATTGTGCCAAATCTAATTATATCCAAGCACACATATACGTGGCACATTATAGCACTGCGATGCCATATTAAAATGCCTATTTGTATCGGTTCATAGATTTGAGCTTCGCATATGCGGAGTGTTTATGAAATTAGATCGTATTTAAACACGCTCAGGTTCATACTTGAGACACTAAGCATAATTTATATATATTAATCGTTAAATGACACTTGTAATATTAATAAAGACAATGCATTATTCGATGACGCTAAGTACACGGGTAGGTTTATTGAGATCCAAAATTAAGTCTATTTAGTTTTGTGTACTTTTAATGAATCTTAAACTGTACGAGATAAGACTATAAATGGCATAACAAATTTAGAAAATTGTCTACACATGTTTTTTGGCACATACATACTCTTTTGTTGAAAATTTCCATGACCATTCTGTATAATTGTTGCTGAGTTTCGTTCATGCTGTGTTTTATTTCATCTAATAGTGCACGGTTCGTTTATGTGTTTATGTGTCTATGACAAAGTCCGGAACGAATAATCCCTATACAATAAGAAAAGGATACGTCTTAAGCACTAATCGAATAAACTTATAGAAACTGTGGCATGCCATCTCGTTGAGACCACATAGATTTGGTTACTATTTGTGTGTGACGCCAGAATGGGCACGCTAGATCCTATTTTAGGAATAACAAAGAAAGGATATCTAGATGAAACTGTGTTTGATTTTTCGCTCATTTGTTAATGCTCAACAAACCATGTCACGAGCTCGCTTTGGATGTTCATTATGCTTCAGTATTAAACGAGTTCCTCGTCCATCAAATCACATCTTAAGAATGAAAATCATGAAGGTGTTTTGGCAGTTAGCACTGTAAAGAGATTTTTGTTATGTAAAGTTGTTGCTCGACGTCGAGACGTTGCGTCAGTATTTTTACCACTTCAATTATAACAGCATAGTTCAATATTAAATTCATATAAAATTTTGAGACTGTTAAAGTTTGAAACTTGATTACATCGATTGATGTTTTTTCATTGAATCTATCTCTTCCCAACTTTTTTTTTTGTAACACTGACCTGCGCCCGAATAACCATTACTTTAAAACGTCCATTCACTGCTTTTTCTAATACGTTTGAACAAATATTTCCAAGACGGCAAGAAAACGCTTGTCATTTTGTAATAACGAAATCTCACAGTCGAAATTCCAGCAAATTCTGATGCAAGTTACATTTTATTTTAAACAGATATTATAGAATACACAGTTATTTTTTATTTTTAACCGCAACTTAGGCTTGTTTCGATATCAGAATCAATCAATGGGTGTCACTTTACCACAACGACTGCAGAAAGGCCACAAAATGCCAATGAAATACGACACTGCAGTACATTTGCCCCCACCTAACTGTTTACTCGGAAATCAATAGCACTTAATATTACTTGATCCACTTAAATACAGTCATAAATTATGCTAGGTTCAAGACTTATTAAAATTTCACGTTTTAATTAATATTAATACCGAAAGGGACGACCGCGTAATGTGGACGCCCTCTGCCCCATCTAGGGGACAGAGGACTAAGAAGAAGAGATAAATATTAACTCGATGAAATTTTTCGTTTTTCGACAATACGATTACTACACTTATCCTAATAGTTAGATAGAAAGTAAAAAAAGGAAAGTCAAAATAGAAAATCAGAAATGTGAAAATACGTTTTTTTTTATTGACCTACTAGTTTTTTTATTGTAAAATAGGCATAAAACATATTCTTATCACGGGTATGTATATTTTTTTTTCTATAGGATATAATCAAATTTGATAATAGTACAGACACACAGTATAGTATAAACGACCGTGACAATATCGATCAGTACGCTTAACATAAGTTTGCGTCGTCACACTACGTACATAGAGTTAACAGTTTTGTCATTCATCAATGCGCAGATTACACTATCAACGTAGTTTAATGGACCAAAAACGGGTAAAGTTTCGTATGTGGCGTGATGAGTACTTAGCTTAAACACACTGACAATATTATTGTTTATTTACTTGATATCTTTATTATTTCTATCTCCTACTGTCCTTTATCGATATTAACACACAATGATAAATATGTTTATTACACTTTCGCTTTGTTTTCATTGTCTAACGTTATCGACACTCGACATGAGATGACATTTACAAAAACAGTAGGTATTCGTATTGAATGTTCACATATAAAACAGAAAGACACTGGATACTATTTTATCGTTGAACAGACATACGTTTATATATATATATATATATATATATATATATATATATATATATATATATATATATATATTAATCGTATCAACAATCAAATCAATAAATGTATTGAAGTACATATTAAATGATTATTATAATAAATTTCCTTCAACGATTCAAACGATTTAATAGCCGAAATCGTGTTCTGAGTACACTGATACTTTTATGGATAACGCATTAGAAACGAAGACAAATCCAACATTAAACAACGAGACAAAAGATTTTTTTTTAAAACGTTTTTAGTTAGTTTTAACATTACCCCCAGTTATAACTTCGGCCACAGTCGATTCGACATATATTTAAAAAAAAAAAACAATAGCTGTCTATGTTTACGTCATAAGTGTTTTAAAAAAAAAATACTACAGTGTATTATCATAACGTCACATGTATTAAATTTGCAAAACCTTATTCTACTGAACCTATTTTCTCTCGATTCACCCGATAGGTTAGACCTCCGAAATATAAATTATAATGAAAATCAAATTATTTGTACAAAATCACGAACCGATCATTACAGTTCGTCTACGTTTCTTTTGTAAAACCTCTCGTTTCTAACACGACCTGCCAACATCTAATTTGTTCGCGTAACAACATCACGATTTCAACTGAAATATTCATTTTTTTTCACTGTCAATCAGCAAAAACCATTAAATCTTATATGAAAAAGAAGCGTTCTCTAAAATACTTCGATTTTTTTTTCTCTTGCTACGTCATATTAGAAAGTACAGACGTAATTGTTACTATATTAAAGGAAACTAAATCCATTAACGAAAAATTATATATACGCTGTTAATTCGTAAGTCGTTTTGTGAATATTTTATAAATAGTTCCTTTTTACCGATATATCAATATTGCACTGTAATAATTTTATCAACCTTAATAGTTACTGAATAAAGTTATCGAAAACCTTAATGTGAGATTGTTATCAACCAATTCTTGCGTACCTATTGCAATGTCTCTCGTTAAAAACACATGCAAACTATCTTAGTCGTCTACTTTTCAAATTAATAAATAGTTCCTTAATCAATGACTGCTATCATAAAATTTAATATAATTTAATTATTAAATAGTGATACTTAAGTGATATAATATATATATTACTCTCTTTTTTTTTAAAGTAGAATGTACCATTTTAAAACACCGCAAACCATACTGCCAATGTGATGGATAAAAAAAAATATAAAAAAAAAATGCCAGTTTCTTTAGATGTTGGTTTAGGAAGTTGAGATTCCGTTACGATTTTCTGTTTGCATACCAATAAGTTCAGTTGACTCACTATTAAAACGGTACACCACTACAATACACGCCATATTGTAAAGTTTGTGTTCTAACAATATAATTTTCTCGTCATCAAAATACTGTTGGCAAAATTTATAGCAGTAATAAAAAAATATATATTCTTTATTTCATCATAATTAAATGAAAAAGTACATACTAATGATGATATTTATGTTTTCAGATATATGTCATGTGTATAGAATGATAATATCGATAATATAATATCTGATAAATATTATCAATCTATCTATATTCTAATCAATCATTATACAATTTCAATTATTGGCCTTGTAATAAATAATTAAATATTATGTGACCTAGTCTCACAGCCAATATCCCTAACTTGTTAAATTAGCGCGCGCTCCATAAATTAACCGTCCCTAGAACGTGTTTTAGAGTTGACGATAACTCTCATAGTTTGGAATTTCATTCATTTAGTGTAAACCAATTTCCATAACCAAACTAAACATTAATTGCATTATGAATTTCTTTATTTTATTCGGAATCTAATCAAAACATCATCTTTGTGGGATTCAAATGGCACGCACACAGGGCGGTTATAATTTAAATATAAAAGCGGTTATTGTTTACGTTTAAAAACAAATCTTAATAAGAGTGTATAAAATCTTAATATTAATATAGATTTTATGTATAGTATGTATTTACCGTAGTCGATTTTACACAAACATATATTATAAAAACATAATTATATATCTACTTAATTAGTTTAGTAAAGTTAGCTGTGTAGTTTTTGGTCACTGACTCAGTACTGACATTCAGAATTTATTAAACAGCTGATCGAGTGAATGGGTTAATACATACTATTAACTTTCACACACTTCATTGCTTTATAGCTGATATAGTTATATATCTTATAAAGGTAAAATAACTTTTAAAGGTAAATATACCTGTATATGTTATTTGTAAACGAGCGAACCCATCAGTCTAACAATTAATGTTGCTTGAAAAATATTCAAACAACGACATTAAGGCCAGTGATTCAACGACGCCATTTATTTGTACTAGACTAGCTAATGCTATGACGCATTTATTCCCTCATGCGGACATATTAGTTATTTTGCATATATAAGCGATTTAGCATTTTTACCTATAAATTATTATTTAGACATAACAACTGTAGACACCTGAAAAGTATCTAAGTATGAGGTCTTAATTATCAGAGCGGTACATAAATTTATTATTTAATATATATTTGATTTATTGTTATAGATTCAGCGAGTTTGGATTTAGTCAAACAAAAAACAATGACGCGTAATAAAAGTTTTTTTTTTCAGGTATCCCATTATAGCAGCTGTAAATCCAAGGAGCTGATATGGTGAATGTAAGTTTTTAATTATTATTAAAAAAATATATATATATCAAGATTACTTAATACATAAAAAAGCATTGCCACAAATGATTCCATTTAATGTGAAGTAAACTATTTGTTAATAATGTTCTAGAATACATCATCGTAATTTTTAACTCGTGTTTTTTTTAAATGATTAAAAAGCACAGTTACTGTAGTGTACCTATTAATTTTAATGTACCTCCAAGCATAAAAACAGACATTAAATATTGTTCAACACGACTAGAGAATAGTAATTAACAATAAAATATACATGTACATGGAATGAAAGGAGTCATTACAATTCCTAGTATCTTATAACACTAACCAATCCGCCTTTCAGAATATAACGATAATTAAAATTAATCCAATACTTATTTTATTATAACAGTGTTGTCAATTTGAGAATTACGCATCCATTTCCATATATATAGTTATATTTTTTACATATATATATATATATATATATAGTAGTATTAGTTCTAGTCTGCATCGTCACTACATACAAAGTGGCTCCCGTTTTTTATACAATATTCTACGTTTATACAATTTGTAGATATTTATAAATTAAAAACTATTAACGCTTCTTATATAGCGTGAGGACGCTAACCTATACTAAGCGTATTGATGTTACTCGTTAATACTTTCACGCTAAAACAGCAAAACGCATTTTAATAACAATAAAAAGTAAGTGATACCTAATTCTCACAATACTTAGAAACTATAGAAGGACTAATTAATTGCTACACTCGCTTTTGAGTAATGCACTCGTAAATTCTGAATAGGCAATAACGGTTGATTGAATGTTATGAAAATAAATAAAAAAATCCTTATTACGTGAGCTAACAGCCAGTGAAACACCGGTAAGAAACGGTACAGCCGTTTTAGAGAGCAAACCAAAAAATACACAAAATCATTTAAATGTTGCAAACAGGCAAACGAATTTTATCTCTCTATAAATGAGACTGTTTAAGTAAACGCCTATCATTAATAATAAATTTCATAATCATTTAAACACTTACATAATAATAAAATTACTTTCGAGCGTTCTATGCCCGTGTTAAATGCTTTCTATATCTGATTTAACATCAATAGGCCAGCGTAGTTTATTTTAACTAGAACTTAAATGGTCATTCATCAGCCTTTAATTGTCCGGGGTACCCTCAATTGCTACTATGCCGTTACCAATGAAAGTAGAAATATCCTTGTCGAATACAAACAACTACATCAAACAAAATTTTTTTTTTTTTTATTAATAAAGTATAAAAAAGTTATGAAATATTGAAGTAGCTTAACTTTTGTTATCTTTACTTACATAGTTCGATTGTGTGTAATGTTTATGATATTATGTTATTTACGTATGCAGGAGTCAAATGGGAACGTGGCTCCTCCCCAGGAGTTGGAGACGTTCCTTCCACAAGACGAGAAGAAAGACAAGGTTGAGAAAAAGTGAGTAGCACCAAGGAGTGCATCACCGAAACACCCTTAACTTTGTTACGTGTTTTATAACTTGTAAAGCCATAAAAATAGTTTTAGTAATGAAGTGTATAACGCACCAATATAACACAAGCCGGTTTAATTGGCTTCTTGGTTATATGGCCTCATTCCTGTTAACTGAAAACTTGACCTACATTCGCTTTACACAATAAATTATTTTGGTTACGTAACTAAATTTATAAAAATTATATTATATATAACAATCAATGAAATTTTGTCTAATTGTATTATAGATATAACCTAACTAAAGAAAAAGATGTCGAAGAGGGTGATTACGATCCGTTTGCAGAAAGAAAATTGGACAATCCGACCTCGTAAGTAGACTTAAATGATTCAAATAATATAATTGTTACAATATATTTATTATAATCTATTTCCTCGTATAATACTATGCACGTACTTTATAATAACGTCCTGTTTGGAACGTGTAAAATGTCATAAGTCGCCATGGAAGTAATTAATGTTTGAAATATCATAAAGATAGTCGCTATCTTAGTAATTAAATGATCGAAACTTACAGCAACATGGACACACTGACTCACTTACTGAAGGCGTCTTTGGGTACTGGTATTCTAGCTATGCCAAAAGCCTTCCAGTGTTCAGGGCTTTTGGCGGGAATTTTCTTCACGATTTTGGTCGCTGTAGTATGCACTCACTGCGCATACGTCCTTGTAAGTTACACCCATTTTTAATAATAAAGATAGTAAAAATATAAAAAAAGCAATTTGTTGCTACGCAAAAAATTTTACGACGATAATATAATTTTTATTATATGGAATACTTTCATTCCTGCAGCCATGCGATTGTAATTCTTTGTGCTATGTTTAATGTATGTCCATATAATGCTTGTGCTGAACTATTGCGATATTGGTGCAAAAATCTGTCTATCACTTTGTTTTGCGATAATTTTCATTATATATTGATCGCAATATACGAGATTATTTAACAAAGTTTTTTTTTTATTTAAAGTACATGGTTTGGAATAAATGGTTGTTGAATTAAAATTACATCAATTTACTATGAAAGATTAGTTAAAAAAAACAATTGTGTTTTTTATTTTGGTTAACTTTCAATATTGGGGAAAGATTTGAAAGCGAAGCATTGCATATTATAATTTGAATGATGTCATTGAGTTTTGTTTACTTTAGATAAAATGCGCACACGTACTTTACTACAAGACGAAAAAACCAACAATGAGCTTTCCGGAAGTTGCGGAGGCGGCCCTGGATAACGGTCCCCAATGGGGAAGAAGATGGGCATATACTTTTAGGTAAATTAAAAAGATGACAACGCTAAGCCATTGTGCACATTGTACATACACACTAATTTAATGTACTTTGATCACGCAATGTGTCTTTTTTAAAAAATAAACATATTTATCATATAGAAATGATCAATATAATACTATAACCTTGTTTTTTATCAAAGTTATTACTAGTAATAACAAATGTTGATTTTTTTTTTGTTAAAATTTAATTTAACCTTAGTCGTGTTAAAGAATTAATATAAATAGAACGAAACATCACCATTGTTAGACGCTATTTCCGTCGCCACTAATTCTGTATATGAATACCTTTAGGATGACCTTTAGCAGTTGACCTTTAGGAGTTTTGAACCCTTTTTCAAATTCCATTGATTGTAAATTATATTTTAATGTTTCTACCAAAAATCTAAATAAAAATGGCTAGCGAAGAAAAAAAATATTTGACATTAGCATACAGCCATCTTGTTTATGTGTCATTTTTATAACTGACATTTACATTTGATTTAACCGGGTGTGCTAATAAATAGCATTATCTGAATTTCCTTTCGCTTGTGGTCATGATAATGCTGTGTCACGTATTAGCTATTATTAAAACAAAAACTGTGTATTGCATAAAAATTTATATATAAAAGTTTATTTTTTAAGAAATTAAATGTCAAGTCATCGTTATTTCTGAATTAAAAAAAGATATCGAATAAATTAAATTTAAATAAACTATGTTTATTACAGGATCTTCATCTTGGTCAGTCTGTTCATAACGTACTTCGGTACGTGTTCGGTGTACGCGGTTATAATTGCTGAAAATATTAAAAAGGTGAATATATTTAGCTTACTGTTTATTCAATTTTATCAATTACATCAATGGGTATCATATATGTATGTGTAACTTAATTTTTATTGTATGACACTATCAGATAAGAACGCTGGATCACATATTACGAAAACCAAAAATAATATTAATACAATGGCTTTTTTTTTTGTCTTCGCCACATCCGGTCATAATTATTCTTATTAAAGATATTGCTTGGCTAATTTTATAACCGTCATTACTTCATTAGTATGACACTTAATGTTATCGTTATATTCTAAGTTCAGATCTTATTTTCAAAGGTCAAAGTGCTATTGACGCCAGATGAAGTGTGGAAATATTTTATACAATTTACTAATTATTGTTTATATTAAAATTATATTAATACGCTTGTTATATTTCCATACGCTATCAAGATCGCTTAACCTATTGCTATTAAACCTACGTCATTATAAACAAATACGACGGAACGAGCTAAGAAGTGTTGAAAAAAGAAATAATCTTTATCGAGTATCAATAAATAAAAAAAAAAGAAATAACATCATAAAAATATATAATCTGTAAATTAAATAAGTTAAAATCATATGAAATAAAAATATTCCAATTTCAAATGCTCAACAATAGATTGTTTTCAAAATTAATTTCGCGCCTTAAATAAGTACTCTCAGATTATATGTTAACTGCCACGGTTATTGTAGTGACGTACAAATGGCAGTTTGTCATAACACGCCTCGTTACAAGACATTATTTACAAAATCATATCATTCAGTTTATATTTCTCTCATGGGAACAACTATCTTAAACTTACGTATTTAAGCAACTTTCTGTATATTATAAATAAATGTAAATTTTCACTTACAGGTAGTTCATTTCTATTGGGAAAGCACCCAAGAAAACTTCGGGATACGAATATTTATCCTCCTAATTCTCCCGCTGCTAATCTTTATGGCATGGATCAAGAATCTGAAATATTTGGCGCCGGTCTCAATGATAGCAAATTTATTTATGGCAGTGGGCCTCGGGATAACGTTTTATTTCCTCGTCGGCACCGAGTCCTTGGATTTCGGGAAAGTTGCAGCAGTGAAACATCCCAGCGAATGGCCGCAATTTTTCTCCCTCACAATCTTTGCCATGGAGGCAATCGGTGTCGTGATGCCTTTAGAAAATTCGATGAAAACTCCGCGCTCTATGCTTGGATTCTGCGGGGTTCTGAACAAGGGGATGTCTGGTGTCACCTTGGTGTACATTCTTCTTGGATTCCTTGGTTACCTCCGCTACGGAGAGCTGGTACAAGATTCGATCACGCTCAACTTGGAACCGCACCCCGACGATCCTAAGATCTATGAAGTGTAAGTTATATGCTAAAACCGAAATAATATAATCTATATGCTAAATATGTTTTTGCTACTTCGGTCCCTAGAGCCAGAGGTTGGCGGTGAACCAAACAACGTATATAATTTTTCTGAACCCAATACTGTGTCATTCTCAAGTTTCGTAAATGACATTTCTTGCAGTAGTTTTTACGGCACAATAAGATTTCTGATAATTTGACATTTATAACATGAGCAATAAAGCATATATTTCTTAATCAAGTCAATTTTTGTTTCCAGTCTCGCCCAAACCGTAAAAATTTCCATCGCCATCGCCGTGTACTGCACATTTGGGCTCCAATTCTTCGTCTGCATCGAAATCATGTGGAACTGCATGAAGGACAAGTTCACTCAGCGGCCGGACCTCGCGGACTACGTGATGCGCACCATCCTAGTCACAGTGTGCGTTCTCCTGGCCGTGGCCGTGCCCACAATAGGTCCGTTCATGGGCGTCATCGGCGCGTTCTGCTTTTCTATCCTCGGCCTCATCGCTCCCGCTTTCATAGAAATCATAACCTTCTGGGACATCGGTTTCGGTCCTTACAAATATCTCATATGGAAAAATTTACTCGTACTAATCTTCGGGCTGTTCGCTCTCATTTTCGGCACCATAGATGCGTTCAAAAGCATAATATCCGTGTACAGCGCACACTAGCACCGAGGGCGGACAGTTAAGTTGCATTAGTGATTTTTGTAAGTTAATTTTAAGATAGCAATCGAGACTTCGTACGTCTAACTGACATTTTAAAAACGTTCTTGAATGGTGCTTCATATTATATAACATTAACCGGTCGCGTGTGGTCCGTTAGGTTATTGTTAATTGGATTATTGTATTTCGATAGCATTCCCAAATGCGGCGCTGTTTTAATAAGAGCTGTCTTAGCTTTATTAGGTGTTTGAACGATGTCTCATGTTAAGTGGTTACGGTGCGCCCACCCACATAATGACGTGATATTCTTATAAATAATTGATATTAATAAAAAATTATAATTTAAGGGATTCGGATTAACATCTCAAAATTTTTTTTTAAATACTTCATTTTAACTACATACGTCATTGTAATTTCCTGTTTAGATCAAAATGTAAAAAATAATTATAGTTCTAACTGCCGTCTGAAATGTTTGCAACGGATTCGTGGACAAAGCTCTTAAGATAGTTAAACTTAAGATCAATATTTTATTATATTAAATAACGATTTTTATTTTATTTAACCCCGTATTAAAGATAATGTTTCTGCTATAGATTGATAAATGGCATTGATCGGTGTTTATGAAAATTCCTGCCCTCGGATTATAGATAGAATCGAATTTTTATATTACGAAAACAAATATACTTATTGATAAAAAAAATTATGTACTTAATGCCACGGAATTTAATAGTTTTAGTGCGTCATAATGTCTAAGTGTGAGGACGATAGCACTTGTACATATACCAAATCATAGTGATGTGATATAAAAGAGAACAGTGGAATATCCAACGAGGCCTTCTTTACTAGACCATAGACATAGAAACAGTATTTTAGATCGAGTTTTAGTAGTAAAATGATATATTAATTGAAAAGCAAACTTGAATCTTAATGGGGGACCATTTTTCGTTACGCTCTGCTACGTTATTCGCATTTACAGATGTTATTCAATTTATATTAGTCGTAAGTAGATACTGGCTTTTATATATGTTATAAGCTTTCGTATTGGGATTTTAAATATGTGTACGCCCTATGCATAGGCTGTTTTTTTTTTTTTACAGATGGTATTATTTATGTTAAAGCCAACAAAGTTCCTATATCATAATTTTTATTAAAAAAAAAATTATATGAAATGGTGATTTTTAGTAGGCAATCTGGTATTAAAATTATATAATATAATAGGTTCACGTGACATTTCTAAAACCGGCATGTACAGCTATCGTGTGTTAAAAAAAAATATTACGTCAAACTATTCGTACATCTCGAATCGAAAGTACATTGTTATGTCAAACGAGCCTACACATCAATTTTATGTATGTCTTAATTATTTTTTTTTTTTTAAATTGTTTTACAAATACAGAACAATTCCGAATCCCGTGGTTTTCATTGGCTGTAACCTTCTACCTGTTATTTATTAATTAAAGTTTTCAACGCATTTCTGTTCGTATCAACACTGTGACGTCCCAGTCTTCATATAAAGGCTTGGAAAGATTAATCGATGTATCGATATAATCAATAATTAGCGAGTTTTTCTCTCATGTGATTGTTTACTGAGGAACGCGACAAAGTGAATAAAAGCAGTGTAAAATCTTAAAAAAAATCCATGATTTTCTCGAGTTCAACGTGTTTTTTACGAAAGGCATTTTGTTCTCATTATAAATCTATTAAGAATTATTGTAGGCATATATTACAATAAGGGTCATAATCATAGCCCTATTGGTGTCCACTGCTGAGCAAAGGCCTCTTCTCACATGGAGTAGGTTAGAGTATTAATCACCACGCTGGCTCAAGTTGGATTGGCGATTTCAACTTACACTTCTAAATTATCAATCCAGGTTTCCTCACGATGTTTACCTTCACCGTCTGTCAGCGTTGTCTAAATATTCTTAGAAAGTAGACATAACTCGGACAAAAACCACACAAACTTGCCAGGTTACGAACCCGCGCCCTCATCCATGACTGATGACAGGCACGCCTTTACCACTAAGCCAGCACGACAAAATTAAACATTGAGGGTATTATGTAAAAAAAACACAAAATGGAATCTACAATTTATTAAAACAGTACACAGCTTTCACATTGATACAAGCTCAGTTAAACCACCGACCAGATATTGGAAAATCAGTAAAAAAAAATAATTATAATAATAATAAAACAGACAAAATTATACAATAATGATTATAATTTATGGCTATAATAAAATACACGCAAATAATTTTAATTTAAATGGTAACTTAATTACAATACGTCTAACCCAATTCAGTAAGCTCGGCTTGAGTTGGCATCTTTGAAACATGATATAGTTTACAAATTTCATTAATACATTATAGTCGAAACGGATGTATTAAATGATGTCGTGTTATAAGGGTGGGAATCTTCAAAGCGGATGACTTTAAGAAAAACATTAATATGCTTAGCACGCATATGCCACACAGCATGCGAAGCTCGTGTAAAACGATTGCCTTTTTTAATACTACATGCGAAAATGTATGAACGTAAAACTGCTAAGACCACGTAAGTAGTATAACAGTGCTGTTTGATAAACATACTGATACGTAATCTATGAGCTGAATTAAAAAAAAAAAACTTAACTAATAAAAAAAAAAGTCATAATGAAAACTGTAAACGATACACAACTATTAATTCCGATCGGGTGTATTGTGAGAAGCGTGTTTGAATTAATTTGTACGGGTCTCTTTCATACTCTGTTAACCTATTGCATGAATTCAAGCATCTATATACTAATCACTTCATCACGTAAACTTTAATAAGGCTTTTAATTATTGGAAGAAAACTGTTTACAATTTAATCACTCTGTTCGTTAATCTCAAATATAAAAGAGAATATAATTCTGAATCGGATCCCTATAAAATCATTTCCATGGCAAATATAAAGATTCTCTTTATGTTCCGATCGCTGGTTATAAATCTACAAAGATTTCAAAAACTTTCACATTTCCTAAGTCCGACACTATCATCTCCCGTTTCGTTTTCCTCCTGCATATGCAAGCGAGTCCTAATCTGTGTAGGTATATTTGGGAGCCGTATCTGCCACGAAAATGTAACGTCCTAAACCCGCTCACGGTATTCGAGAAATCAATCAAAACTAACTATTAATATTTAAATACTTCTCCGTCTAAATATGAGTATATAACGAATCAAATGATGTCTTATAAATAATTTATCAGTTGTATTTTTATAACATCTCTTAGATTATAGGCCGCGACGCGAAAAAAATATCGGCGAGAACATTTATTTCTAGCACCTTCGACTATTTATCACGATATCTATTTAATACGTTATAAAATATTTTCACAATAACACTGTTATTTATTTGACATATAATAATATCGGCGTGATTCTATTTTAATTTTTTATTTTCGAACATACTAACATATACGTTGTAATTTACAAACCACCTAAGAGTCGTGTACACGGGACAAACTAACAACGTGTATGTTGAACACTTATATTGTAAGGCTAGTTAAAATCTTCAAAAAAATCACTAAACCGTTGTCAAGAAATCAATGCTCAGTCTATATTCGAACAACTAACGTTTCATAAAAAATTATTGCTTCTTCGAGTGTACTTATGTGTTCTATATAGGGCTTATTACATTGGTTATTTCCACTTCACGCGACATCATACGCATCGCAAAGTAACTTTACTTACCCCGGCGACGATGCGTACATGCCTTTATACACAATACGCAGAAGAGGTAGGCAGAATAATCGAACGTCCACAACAATAACAATAGATTTAAAAAAAAAAATCCACATTTCAAAATGTTGATTCCTACACGTGAATTTATCTATTACGAGGAAGGCATTAGACATACGATCTATTGAAAATATATTCAACAAACTTTATATAAACGAGAAGATTCTTTAATAGCTAGTACTAATTAGGTATCATAATTTTCACGACGTTTGTTGCGAACTAAACTCTGTCAACACACAAAATGAAACTTACATACTATTGAGAGGTCATAAATGTTTGCGTTTATATACAATTCGTGTGCATTTTTCACTATAAAATATAAAAAGCCTCAAACAACACAAAAAAAAAATTCAATATGTACAATGAAATAGCTTTTAAAGCTGGCGTCCACATACAGCAGAGTCATTTATAAAAGTATATATATATATATTATAATACTATGTTCTTGTACCGTATTATTAAAAATTTTAAAATAATTTGAGCATCAATTCTTTACAAACGTCTGTAATATTCGATGTTCTATTATATCGTTTTATACTCTGTGATGGAAATTGTTTTTTTTTTGTTTTTTTTTTTTGACACCCGCATGAGATTTCGCATCGAAAGGTCAGGACAAAAAAAAATCAACTGGACGGAAATGTTGAATGTTTTTATAAAATGATATGAAACGAGGCTGTGCGGGAATAAAATTATTTCGTTGTCTGTCAATGAAGCACTTGATTATACGGATATATTATTACGGTGTATCTTATTTGTCTGCACGCACTACAGCTTTAGAACAGCCGAATATTAAGTGAGTATTGGAATTAGAGGTAATGATAAGATAACAATATCAGTGTAATAAACGAGTAAAGCTAAAACTACCAGCTAGCTATGGACCCGCAAACGAACTCGTACGACCCAACGCAATCCCTAGCGACGTACCAAGCATCCATCCTAACGAAACACTAATAGATCCATTACCCGGCTACATATTAAATATAATTACATTACATTGGAATGTGCTATAAAATTTTAATATTCTGTGTATTTGAATAATTACGACCTCGCTTTGACGTCATAGAAACGAAGAAGGCACACTAAAACTAACCCAAGACGTTACGAATTAACACCTCTATATTTGTAGTGCCGTACAGCTACCACTAGTCTGAACGATCACACTTCAAACGGATAGTTAATAGTTTTTTTTTTTTCATCAATAAATCATCGTGTTAGTATTACGCGATAGTATCAATGTAGATTTATGAATGAAAATATTAAGACTCCGTATAAATTGCGACGATTCAATACTATGGTAAGAGTGCATTTCGTAAACACAGTAATCGTCTTAACGAAGATTCACGAAAATCTACGAGGTCTCCGTTTTTAACAATCCAGCCGCGTGAGTACGGGTTATCGACCTTTCAGGCACGTACTAAATAACAAAAAAGTGCGTTTTTTTTTCTAAATATGCTAAGCAATAAAAAAAAATGATCCTTAAAAAAAATATACAATTATTAATTACATGACATGTACATGCGCAATCCGTGTTTGCACTATTCAAATACAATGCATTGTTTGTAAATAAAAATAATGATGGCACATATTTTTTTGATATTTTTGGATAACGCTTTCCAAATAAACAGATCGAATAAGTAGCTTTGTTATAATATATTTGAGCGAGGATATTATAATTTACAAAAAAAAAAAAAAAACAAAAACAGAGATTCCTTTAAAAGATCATAAGTGCCACAAGTTATCACAAATCACAGACTTTTCGCTTTCCGCTTTAACAATCGAAACAGCTGATTCGAATATATCGCTACACGAGAGTTATAGAGGGTGCAGACGAGAAGTCTCTATTAAAATAGTATAAATATATTGTACTAACCACATTTACTTCATAAAACATTTTCGCTCCTTGTAAGAATCGAAGCGGTTGTACTTGATGCGTTGTTACAATGTTTTTTTTTTATTTAAAAAAAAAAAACTCCGACAAAACAGAATTAGAGTAGAGAGTAACGGTTATTTTATTTTCATCGTCAATCAATTTTTAAAGTACAATATGTACTTTATGACATAGATTACATGAAAATATTTCGTCATAATATAGCGCGTATTACGTTTTTAGATTTTAATAAAAGCAAACAATATTGGAAGATCGTCAAAGTCATAAAAGAAAATACGCCGCAATAAAAATGTCTCAATGAGATTATTAAGATGTGTAATTCTGTCAACACATATATATATATATATATGTGTGTGTGTGTTATAAAGTGAGAGACAAGTCATCTTTGATTTATGAAAAACAGAAATGAAATGATTTCAGTTTCCGAGTCCAGGACATAAGATTCAAATGTTCTATATCCTGTAAGCTTAACACGAGTTTGCATTGTCATCATATACGAAGCGTCTCGCGTTCCTCATTCAACAACTAACGTTAATGAACGAGGGTTTATGAACGAAAAACTATTAACGCTCCGCATTTGTAAAGTATATTTGACTGTATTGACAAATTATAAATAAATTTAAATGAAACTAATATTTTTCGAATATTTTTTCGGATTTTAAAATAATAAAAATTATAAATAAGCTTCCGACGTTTCTAAATGGAGCTGCAACGAAAATTATCCGAAACCAATACATATTTTTGTTGGTCAATATAAAACATAGATCAAATCGTTTCCTAGAACGATCTTAAAAACAATATACATACTAATAAAATAATATTATTATTTTTCATAATTTCTGAACGCGTAACGGAATGTCTTTTCATATTAAAATAATGTAGGGACAGAAATGATATTCAGTCTAGAATTTTTATAACATATTAAAATTAATCTGGAGTTTTGTTACAATACCAAAATTATATTATTTTTTTTTTGGATACGACAGTAAAAACCTACTTAAATAATTATTAATTATAAATTTTAAATGATAGCACTCACAAGTTATGGCATTAATTGCACGCTTAGTCCAAGCTTGCATAGGAGCCTGTCGTTTCTCTACAATGACCTAATATAATACATTAGAGTGAGACTTTTGAAAGAATAAACTTACGAATGGACTAGGCATGAAAAAAGTTATGTTATACCCAAAAAAAAATCACTAACGAAATTTTAATACCACGATGACTTGGTTATCATGTTTAATATTAAACATAGCTTTACATATTTCCAAGTTAACCATGTTTTTTTTTTTTTTTGGTAGGCATTTCGTTTGTATCCCGAATAATGTACGCTTGTACATTCCAGTGTTAGGACTTAATAAAACAGGGCTAACCTTATTGATTCTCTTGTAAACAAAAAAAGGGGTCTTTTTAAAAAAAAAAAAGGATTTCTTAATGAAGCAAACAGATTCTAAAATCTATAACGTTTCTTGCTTCGTCTTAAGCAAATTGTGACGAAAGTAGAACTTTTTTTTACAATAATTTAAAATTGATTTTTCATATAATTCTCGACATCCAGATCCAACGTATTTTGGATCATAATTTCACCATATAAAATTGCCATAATTTTGGTGCCTCATGTTATTTAGTGAGAGTGCTTTTAAATAATACCCCTCCCCTTCATTTGTGTAGGTAGTAAAAATTGCATAGTAAAACTAATGACCGACCGTTTTTAATTTTTTTCATTTCTGAACGACTTTTTTAAGGGGATTTTTGAATGGACAACTACATATTAATGCAAGTGCAACATAAAATTGCAAAACCACCAATGGCACTTCACTAAAACTACGGTTTTCCGATACATAGTTATCTTATTAAGCAGATATAACAAAGACGGTCACTATAACGAAATAATCATATTATATATATAAAAAGCATATATATATATATATATATATATATATATGTGTGGAATGAGATTCGCTAAGACAATAATAAAATAAATATTTCCATACTAACTTATAAATATATATATAACATATTACAATAATAATGTTTCTTTACTCTTCGTATTCCATTATTTTAAAGTTTCTAGCCCTAAACAACTTTGCAAACACATCTACCTCCACCGCCTGTAGCTGAACTAATCAAAGCAAACTCGGGCAATATATAAAATACTAAAATATGACAAGTAAATCAGGAAAACGGTGTTATACGATGATTATGACTACTTATATTCATACATTCCTGGATGGGAGTCGATGTAGCGAGGTGATATTATGCGGCCGGAGTCCACTATCGGCGTCAGGAGCTCCTCCGAGGAAACTTGGATCCGGATCCTATTGTCCGGTACATTGCTGCCGTTGGTGTAGAAGTTTAGGGAGACAGGCTTGTGGTGCTCGTATTTATATTTGGATGGACTGACCGGCTGTAGGTGTGAAGGGCTCGCGAGGGGATTGTATGTGACGTGGATCCTGACCACGTCCTCTGACGGCGAGGCAGATGGTGGGTATGGAGTCGCCCTGGGCGTCGACTGGGCGGTTGGCAACCATTGCACGCTCAAACTACAGTTCCCGCAGCTGTAATGTTCACGCAAATCAATTTGGATTATATATAAAAATTTCATCACAGCCAGCTTTCTGCAACTACGCGAAGCCACTACGAGTGGTAGGGTATTCACTCTAAAGCAGTGTCGAGAATTTTTTGTAGTACAATATAAAAATTTTTTTTTGGACATTACTCTATACAGATCTTAATAGAAGAATTCAAATTTATAACAATAATTGTACCGATTATTTGTATATTTTTCTATCCATTTCTCCTTCAACCTGAAGCTATTTCAAAAATTATTCATGATACTAAAAGAAACACACAATGAGCTGATCCAAAGATCTTTATATTAGCTGTACCTAAAACATTCAACACCGACAAAACATGTGATGACATCAAACACGAAACGTGCAATCAAACATTCTCGTAACCTTCAAGTTAATCTCTACAGCGTATGAACAGCGTCGGTGACCGACTGGACACTGAGATAACATCCGCAAACAAAACAACGATGGTGGTCTTTATGTGTGTTGACATTTGATGGCATTACAAAGCAATCGTTAGCCGAGTTACTTTACGATCGCTGCGGCATGAGCTTGGTTATCCAACAGTGAGCTACCGACCCACCTTACTCTTACCGAAAATCTGTTAAACTCAGTCTTATAATCTCCCGGACGTAGCTAAGTATATGTCTTAGTTTGTGATCGCCAGCTCTGCCACCGGATCGCTTTACTGCGGTCCCTTTGACCCCACCTTGAGTACCGGATATCGTTACGGTAATACATTCAATAACATCGACAATTATACAAGTGTTTTCTCGTATGACATGATAAAAGGAAGGGGGTGGTCTGTGAGAGGTTCGTGATCTAGTGCGTCTATCTCACCCATCTGACCCAGTGCCGTCGTCGCTGATGTTGCTGTGGGTGTCCAGCGAATTGTCGGGAGCGTGGGACCTCCCGCTGGAGAACACGCTGAGGTCAGCGGTACTGGTCACGCTGGTGTCAGCGAGGGACCTCCTAGACCCCAAAACGGACACCGAGTCCTCGCACCGCACACCACTCGCTACGCCGCTATGATCTAGAAAACCACTACAACCTTGAATCCTTTATCATCTAGACCCCTCTCAACTATGGTTGCAGTTCTTCAATGAACTAAGTTTTGGTCTTGCCACAACTGATAGCTATGTTTGTCAAAATTAAATAATTTAATTATATCGTCGCAATGATTACTGAAATTAATAATAAATAAAATATATATGAAAAATTGAGAATTTAAACTGAAAATAATGATATAATTGGATATATAATTGTGCATGTAAAGCAAGCTCACCAATTTTGGCTTAAAGATGTATCATGATGTATATGAATGCAACCGAAACTAAGATAAGCAATTTATAAGTACTGGCCATAAATTCAATATTTTAAATAAAAAAAAAACTGAGGCATCGATACCGTAAAACATTAATTACGTGTTGTAATTGTAATAAGATTAATAAATATTTTTGTGTCGTGTCATTATACCCGCCATTAAATACAACTGTCACCTGTCACATGTCATCTGTCAAGTTAAATCATTCACACGACAGTAACTATAGACAAAATTGTATTCATTATAAGATACAGTTACAAAAATTCAAAAATATACATTATCATTAAAAAAAATATTCTAGACTTTTGATACTATTGTTACATCTTATTTAAATTAACAGTTACATGGAATGTCATGAAAATTAGAAATCTCTCTATTTTAATAGGTTTACTCGTAACCGATGATTTAATTTTACTGAAGTATCAAATTAATCGAGACCTCTGTGTTATAATTCATAAACTTATTCATCGAAATTAGACATCACATTGGTTTAGCGTCACACGAGGACATTTCTAAGGCATTGAATTTGTGGCCAGCCATTTAAAAAACACAGAAAAAATCATGCAAAATACACTTACCTCTAGACGGGAACGCGCACACAATCATAAGCAAAAAATGTGCCCAAAAGAACACATGCAAGTGTGACAAAAAAATCTCTGCTCGCAACCTAATCGAATTAACAACCCTTTAGTATTAACAACGGTCTAGCGTTCTCATTGTTTCCTGCGGCGAATTTTGGTATTGTCTTTGATCAGATAGTTCGGTGGTGTCTTGGTATAGGATGGGAAGGGTATGTCATTCAGGATGTTCATCGAGGCTTGGGATGTGTGGAGAGGTACAGCATTTTCATCTAAACGTAAAATTATTTCTTGAATTATATTTAAAATATTTAATTACGAACTATTTAGAAACTGAAGACTTATTTTAATAATTAATACGGCAATACTGCTGCGATATAACGTGGGCGAGTGCTAAAAATCTACCATGATATGTTATATTAAATATATAAGCAAATCATAGAAATAGAAGTGCTGTTTAAAATATCTATGTGATTTCTAAACAACTGTTACTTCTAGAACATACCATGAATAAGGTATATTGTAACTACTTTGACGTGTCTTCAGATCACAATTGGCGGCAAAACTAAAATAAAAAAATTATACTTTTAATGTGCCACCCTAGAACAGTATGACTAGGATTTATATTTCATCTAATAAAATACGTTAACATAGACAAAAATATATATTTAAATTTCCATGTCTTCATTTTCTAAACGTTAATAACATTAACACTCAATGTTTTAGATATAAACAATATAAATAATACCATAAAAAGCAGACACAATGTATAAAAAAAAGATGATAGGGGTGGGTTTATGTGTTGATGGCAATGACGAACAATTGAAACATCGATTAAAACAATTTCAATTAGGTATGGAGCAGAGATTCAATGATGATTTGACAAACAACGTCAAAATGCAACTGTTTTGACGTGTCAACGTCTACGTCACTAATTAAATAACCGGTACAATGTTAAACAAACAAAATCGTCCCAAAGTAAATGTTTATGTGTTTGTTAGTATCAATAAGAGATGTCTCATTAAATTAAGCGTGTTAATTACTGCGTGTTAATGACATAAACCCACCTCCGTACCACCATACATGCTGGTGCACAAAATGAACGAAAAAAATAAATACAGTGAAGTTTCGAGATACGGGGGTCGCCGAGCATATTGCTACCGATACACTGACGCTAGCATACATCACATGAAATAACTAATAAAAACTATATAATACAACAAATCTAAACGAATTTTTATTTTACAGGAATCGAATTTAACCAACGAAATGTATCGTTTGTACTGTTTGAAAAACTTAGGTTCCGATCTCTAAGGTGGCTGAATGAAATATTAAAACTTTAAATTTAATTAATTTAATATGAACACATGTACTATAAGTAAAATATAGATTTTTTTTAAAAAATAATAATGTAAGAAATTATTTCTGTATACCTACTATATGAAGTTATAATTTGGCTCTCCACATATTAATACTTAAATTCGATTTGGCTGCCTATAATGACATTATTAAATTTTATACCTCATATAATAATATATCATCAAATATTGGCAAGAAATATTTAAGTTAAAGTATTAAAAGGGCAGAAAGGAATATTAACAATAACATATCTATATTTACAGTCATGAATAGATTCCTTGTAATATCTTACCTAACAATCTAATTATTGAAATAACAATGTCGTATAAGCAACATACAAGCACCCCATTATATACAAACTTAACATCTGCTTTCACATAAATCTCCCATACAATTTTTTAATTTATAAAAAATGGGGAAACTTTTTCATATTGCATTGTTCATCCGATTAAGTATGTGTATGATTAAATCATTTTTTATATATTCTATTCATAACTATCTCTTCATACATTAATCTATTTGAATTTGTGTGTAACTTCCTCGTTAATATACATTTTCTTCTTATAATTAATACTATATCCAAGTGAGCTTCAAAAACTTCAATTTATGATTTTTATATGTGATTGTTATATCAGATCCTATAACTTCTATAGTGAGGGTTTTATTCACAGGAATACTATGTAAACAATGTATCTCAAATACAGAGAATACATGATGTGTTCGATTTGTACTTGAAGGTAAATCACATTTATTTTTAAAAAACTAATGTAGCAATTAATATGATTATCTAAACAAAATGGCGAAAACAATATAATGGAATTTATAATACAATAGCTAACTATAATCATTAATTAACAATGATCAGCATGCATTATAACTATGTATAGACTCAGCGAAATATCAAGCGGCATAGTTTTTTTCTATTCAACATCTGATTTAAATATAATCACAGTTAAACAATAACGATAATATTATATATATATATATATATATATATATATATAATATAATTTCTTTACTTAATTAATATATAAATCAGATGTGAGTTTATAAATGTGTGAAGTGATCTGAGAGGGAGTCATCGGTTGACAGTGACTCGTTACCTGACACGGTGTCACTTTGGGATACTCGGAGTTCCTGAAGCTCCAACGCTGCTTTCTCACGTCTGAAAAAAGGTAAATATCTGTATCATTAAAACTCCAATAAAATAAAGAAAAACAAAACAAACATGAAAATACGGTTGAAAAAAATATTTTAATTTCTACCAGATTATCTATGGTCTGAAGTTAGGGATGGTTGAAGTTCATATCCTTGGGTGGTGGATATTACCAGAAAGCAAAGTTCAGTAATTAGATACTAAAGATATGACCCTGATAGGAATATTACAGAGGCAGATTAAGCAGGCGCTGGACTTATATGGCCGGTTGATCTGCTATGGTCTCTGAAGTATGTTTATTTAAAGCGAATTTAAGTATTAATATGTTATGCATATAGTTCCATGTTTTGTTACATTGGCTGCATTTAATGGGAAGTGTAATAATCAGTTCTTCGTAAGTAGTTTAATACTAAAGACAAACAAGTTAAAACAAGCCACATCCAGTTTTTTTGGGCCGTAGAAAAAACTTTTCTTATAATTAACCTTACACTGGATCTTCACCTTAAATTATGCTTAAATATACAAGCATACAACAGAACTATCCATAATTATCAAGTTTAATAGCTATAGATATTAGGCAGTGTTCATATACTGAAGATTTTTTTATTTTATTGCCGACCGTTAGTGCTTCTCGACATCTATTGACAATAACATAAACATTTCAGACAATATTTATAAACCATGAAGAATTACAAGACATTTGTGTGAGTTTTATAGTTTCTGAGCACCGCTATCAGTGATGATTCAGATTTTTTTTATGTTGGATCAAATAATAGAAATAACATAAGGTCTGATTCAACACAAATTCAAGTCAGAATAAAATGTAATGTATTATTCTAGTACTATTCATACAATAGGGACAGTTGTGATTATTAATACTAAAAACTAATTCAATGAAAAATCCTTTTTATGTTTGTAGTAACGACTTATAAAAAATGTATGTGGTATCTCTATTCTAAAATGGAACAGATTTTTGACTTTAATAGTTTATCAGCTGACACAGTAAATATGAAAAGTAATTTCTAAAGTCACTAAATATAAAACAAATATATATATATATATATATATATATATGTGTGTGTGTGTGTGCGTTTCCTGCCCTATACATTAAATATATTATCCTTATAATTTTATATAGCTGACAGATTATCAAGACTTTTTATTATATTTTTACCAAAATAAAGACTTAAGATTCCAAACATGTTTACAATAAGTATGCATTATGTATTTTAAAGTAACCCTTTATGGCTAATAATAGCTATGGTTAGCTAAAAAAAATTTTGAATTCAACAAACCACTCTATACTTTTTCATTGATATATACAATACTTGTTTAATATATTTTATCATTACTGCATTGCACCGTCACTTTACATTATAGGGCCGTAAAAGATTAGCGTTCCGGAAAAAATCGTACATATATATATATATATGACTATATGACTTATGTACCTCAATATGACAGTGGCTCTGGCTTGCTTCTCGGTCTCCGAGAAATTTTCAGCCCTCTGACCTATTTTGGCCTTCTTATCCGGCTCCACGAATGCCCCTAGTTGTCGTTGGGGCAGTTCCGAGGGCGGTGGCGGCCCCGGATAATCAATCTTGGCTCTCTTCAACTCATCCATGGAACGCTCCAAATGGTGAATGACTATATCGTCCTCGTAACCGAAATCTTTATGAAGCTTAACCTGAAAACGTCAGCCAATTAACCATTTTATCGACATCTTATCGGAATGTGTCGGACACTATAATGATACCTGAATATAATTAACTATAAGATCCATGTCATTCAGCTTCATTATTGCCTTCTTGTGGAGTTTCAGTATTGTGTATGCCATCGCTGTGATAACGCGTTCCCCATCGAGAAGATATATATCCCACACTCTCAAACACAAACTGAATGGCACTCGTTCGACAAAGCACACAAAGAACCATTTGAGAGAATAAAGAATAGCGTCAAGGCCGAACTTATCGAAGTGTTGTTTCAGCTTTGGCATGAATTTCGTTAATATTTTATCGTGATGCTCTAAAAATCTCGTTAACTTCGGGAATCCCTCTACGTACAATCCGTGCATGGCATATTTTTTATCAGACAATAGAATTGCCAGTGCCCAAAACGCATCCTCCTCGTCCATGTACATTAACAGCACCCCGGCTAAACCGGACATACCCTGACAGTAGCCAACTTCAGAATTATACATACTATAGGCACAAAGGACATTAAACAGAGAGCACTGTTTCTCAGAATACCGTTCCCTATAGAACTGATGTTCACGGAACTGTCTGTTCACATCAGAATCTATTTGTCTTACATCCGTGGACCATTGCTTTGCAAGTCTAAGCATCTCCTGGTATTTCCCAACGTTTGTAGATTTCATTGAGTTAACATTCAGCAGCTTACACCATATCTTTATTCGTAGTGAATTTGGAATGCCTTTATATATTCTCCTGTGAAGTTTCTCTCTTGTGGCCGGCGTATCCCAGGAGCCGAGCATTTTAACCCATTTCTTCTCTCTTTCGACTTCCACATTGACTTTTTGCGGAGCCGTCTTGTGCAACAAACGCTCATCATGGATGAAACCATATCTGAAAATATTATTACAAATATAAATATTTATACCACTACAACTCACCTTGTCATTATTTATATAATGAGATTGTAATATACTGAAAACAAATTCATTAAAACTAGTCGCAAAGTAAAAAAACACAAGCACTAATGCTATTTATACAGCCTTATATAAATGATAAATTTATTAATTTATTAAATATGTTAGTTATTACTTTTGTATGGTTTTAAGTTATAAACAAGTTGAGTTTTAGATTTAGTAATATATTTTCAACTTCTATTCTAGAGTAATACCAATTGACACTTGTTTTACATATAATTTGTACATCATATTAAATAAAAAATAAATTTATTATTTATTAGCGAATTTTACTTCAATTTTTACAAGAAAGTCTCTATATATTTGTGAAGTATTTATGCTTAGCTGTTGCTGTGAATGTTTTGATAGCAATTACAGCAAGAATATTTCAAAGCTATTAAAAAGTTATACCAGAGGTTGTAATGAGATTTAATTATACATATTACACTACTTACTTAAGCACAACACATATTATCTGTTAAATAAAATCTAGAAGAGGCTTACTTCATACTTAAATGGTATGGAATTAAGCAAATTCATGTCAAAAGCTTATTGTAATAAGTGTTTTATCAAACAATAACAATCATTTCGAACATTTTACCAAAAAACAAATGGTTTTTTAAAACCATTATATGACCAATGAGTTTAAGAGGTATAGAAATCAATTCATACAGATGACTTTATCCCCGAGTAAATTGTTGCATAGCTAAATAATAAGACTAGTTTTATACTCAAAATATTAATGAGGCACTGAAACAAAGTAGTGGCTGATGCAAATGTATTAGAAATCGCAATGCTGATTTTATACTCTACTAGAGATACTATATGATAGTCTAAAAACTTCAGTCTGAAGCTAAGCAAATATTCTACATATTAAGAATAAAAATGAATATTATTGGATGTTTATACTCAAAATAACTGAACAATTGCCATGCCTTTCACATCTGTGATTTTTAAATATTCTTTAGTCATTGGTGTAAAATAAAAAATAATAATCGCATAGGATAAAGTGTTAACAGAAGTTGTGGTACGAAATAAGATTTTAGCTTAATTTATATATATGAAGTAAATATAAATTATAATGAAATCATTAAAATACCTATCAGTTTTATGATAATCTTCAAACTCGGGATCCTCCCAGGGGTCTATTTGACCGACGAGATTCTCGCGTCCCCTTTCGTATCTCTGAAAGATACGCTCCCGCTCCTCGGAAGCCCGTGCCAACAGAGCCTCCTCATTCATAACCCAGCCTGCTTGTGCCACATACCGATTCAACACCTACACGACCTAGAATCGTTTAACCGACTTACTAATGCGCCACTTGTGCTTCTTAACTTTCAGTCACACTATCACCCACATCTCAGACTTTTAACTTATCTCGCCCGTAACATTTTGAATGACTTTTTAATAATTTTTACTGCAGTCTTAGTTCATGGACGCCTTTTCTAAACAAATTCAAACCACGGAATAATAGATCATCTGTTGGATAACATACCGCGAACTAGAACAAAATGCTCTTTTTGTATACTATGTTTGAACATAAAAGACATTTCTTAAATTAATCATTTTTAACATAATATTATATTTTTAACGCCATAGAAACTACACGTCCCATGGAGTTTCGAGATATCAAAAATTAACTACAATTATGCTTTTATTATCTGTGCTGTTAGCGTATCTATAACCAAGGAAACGCCCCTTACAGACAGATACAGATACAGATTGTAAACTTTGTTTATGATTTTAAATTTTATTTATTTAAAGTATAAATAAATTTCTTTCAATTTCACACAATAAATTAAATCATACAAATCAAAAACCCATTGTTAAACATAAAATTTAAGTATTGTATCCCAAAAGTTAGAAATATGTTTTTATTTCCATTGTTCTATCAGTTTACCCCCTATACAAACTCCTCTATGGTACTCAAGATATATTAATCTGTTCTGTAGACAACATTTATTTCCACTAACATTATATTTTGATAACTAACCCAATAGTTTTAAAGATAAATATAAATATATAAACTAGCGTTACAATAACGTGTTGGGATATTTTATTGCTTATATATTATGAAAATATAATTTAGTTTAATAATTGAATACAGAATACAAAAACTCGATAACATATTTGAACCACCCATGTTTTTAGATTTAGGGTCGTAACTTCTTGCGTAACTACTACTAAAATACACTACATTATAATAAAACACGTCACATTTTCACACCACGCTAATTATTTACCATCATGAGAAGTGTATATTATAATAGATTTTTCAGTAGCATTAAAAATTTAATGTTCCAAACTTTAATATTGTATGGCATAGTGTTTTACTTTTCTTTTTTTCCACATTCATCAAAAAGAACCGGGAATATTATTCTTTTTGCGGACAAATCTCCAGGGTCTAGAAATTATAAAAACCATTCTTGAACAGACCTAAAGAGATATTTTCCATAGAAATGGGTGGACATTGGATGTTTGTCGTAAAGACGCAACTTTCCCAGTTTAAGTTTAAACTCTAACATGATAATAGTTTTAATTAACATAGAAGGTCAGCCTTTCTTATTTTATGAAAAGTACCAGTGAAGCAAAAGTTTCTATTAAGCCTGCAGTGCAAAAGTTATCCTCGCATTTTGCCACATAAGAAACCAGGAAAAGGAACGAGGTCCTAGTAAATGGTAATAAACCTGTTAGTCTCACGGTACTGTATTCTACTTGTGTACATAGATATAGAATAGTACGGAACATTACGTTTATACTAAGTTTCTGGAATACAATATGCATAGTGATTACCTTACCTTTTAGTAATTATCTCCTGAATATGACCTAATAGATGATAACATCTACATTACCGCAGTGAGATGCATTAAGACGTCAATAGATACAAAAGTAGACGAATCGCTTTGTTCTCTGTTGTGGATCTTTCCGGTGCTAAATCCTCTAGTAAGGGTAATACGCTACTTCGTTACTAAAAATTGGGAATGGTTTTGTGATGACATATTTTTATAAAGGTATGAATATCGTTTAAGTACCTATGTTTCTTTATATTTACACTATTACTTTTTTTACAGCCATGGAAAGAAAATTATTGTTTATATATATCTATTTGTTAATTTTTCTACTAGAGACCATTGGTTATTTAATTTGTAGCATTTGATAATAATTATGCATTTTTTGACTCGATTACCATTATGTTGCTTTAAAACAAATATGATTTATATCGCATCTTACAGGTTCCAAAAAAATTATAACATCAGGAAAATGCTTTTACAAATTTAATAGAAGTAACTAAACTAAATACAGTAAAATATGGAATACATAAACTTCGGTAGTAATTACTTGGTATTTCTCATATCGATTTTAGCGGGAGAAACCGATATTTAAAAGATCGGAGAATCGAAATATCGAACGCATGATACACTTTTGTTATCATCCGCCACTTGGCGTTTAAATAGCGAAAGAGCGTGGCGAAACTCACTATTGGTTGACTTGTTTGGTTTGTTATTAGTCTTGGAGGCTGGAGCAGTATTAGCTCCGACTAAAAACAAATTACTACTGATAGAATTTAAAACGGACTATCAGTTAGTCGTTATATTGCTCTAATAATTTAGCAAAAAAGTTTAGTGGCACTGGGCCCAATAGTTAAGTTTCATTTTAAAATCACTTCTTAATCAACATGAATCCTCTCACACAAGTAAGTAGTTATTTCTTTATTTTATTGAATTATGTCGTAGACTGAGTAAGTTAATAACAATTTTGCTATTCTCGATTCTTACAATTTTGTAATAATGATGTTCGCCATAATAAATACAAAGTTCAGTTTATGTAATTATATTTTCCCAACGTAGTCCAAAGTTCAATGTCCTCTTTAAAAAACGTTTATGTTTGTTAACGAGCAGAAGGTTTTTAATTAAAATTAACTTATAGCAAATGTTAATTTTTTAAGTATTTTACTTGGTATTTTGTATATTTCGTAATTTCTCAAAATTTTACTGCCTATTAAATTGTTTGAAAATTTTGGTTTTTCGAATACTTAAACATTACAATTCATTTACATTATTTTGTTATATTTTATTACATTTTAACACAATGCATGTATTAATTATTATTACTTATTGTGCATTGAGAAGAAAAAGTCTAAGTTGCTACTTGTACAATTTTACAGTAATTAAGTTTCTTTGTTAGAGGCACTCTCCGACGTGATGCATTGTATGCAAAATAATTGCATTTTTTACCAAACTTGTTGTTTTTAATTAACTGTAAAGCTGTCATTAGCTATCATTCAAATAAGACTAACAAGGTGCACCACACCGTTGCACGGATGAAGGCCATATTATAAAAAACAGTATGTATGCCGTATGAACTATTACTGATATTTTATATGTGATAGTTTAATTGTGACTATGTTGCAGGTGGTAAGGGCAACTCGTCCACTGTACCGTAAGCTGTCCACAACAGCGACGCTAGCATCGGCTCCAAAACCCATACCGCCAACAGGGTTATGTTTCGGTAATACAATTATTATGTTTTTAGACTTTGCTATTTTAAGTCATGTCTTACGTACTTCAATGTCTATCTTATCATGGATTTAACTTCTAAATAATCATAAAATTTTATTTATCATCCACCTTCACATCTAATATGATATACAATAGGTGGTACAACATAATTTTACTCCTTTTATCACATAATTAATCTGTTATAAATTTAACTGATTATAAAGGGCGAGCTTATGTTGAAAAATAATAAAAGTTATCTAAACATGAACGCAGTAACTCTCAAAAGTTTGTGTACTGTTTTAAAAAAATTTTATTCAAATATGTTTTTTATATTGTTGGCTCTATATTATGAAATATTATGGATGATATCTGTGTGAGTGTAGGGACATGGTAACAAAATTAAATGATTCGTAATGCAGTTCTGCAATACTTGAAGTGCATTCCGCAAGAATACTCAAATACAGTTGCTTTTATGTGTTTATCCAAGCTTTGCATCTTTATTGCCAAATCGAATGTTCGAATTACCAATGTAAAAGAAGTTGTGCCTTGAATCTTATATAAGTTATATATATTAAAATGTCAAATTTCATTTTTATTTATAATAATAGTTAGCTAAATTCAAATTATCTGTTTGATCATATTATTTTCATAATATCAAATAAATTTAATGCCATGAAAACAAAAAATTGTGAATATATACCAAAAAATTTCAATGATGATGTCTGTTTGAATACAAAAAAAAAATCTTTTTGATTAATATCAATATTTTTTGGTATCAAAGTCATATAATAAGTTAAGAGTTGTGGTTATTGGAAAACTTATAAACTGGTAAAGTGATGATAAAACTTTCTCAACTCGTACAAGCTGGGTCAAGTTTAACTTATTGTTTACAGAGTTAAGCGAAGAGCAGAAAGCGTTGCAGGATCTGGCTCGGAAGTTCACCAAAGAGGAGATCATACCGGTGGCTGCTCAATACGATAAGAGCGGGGAATACCCGTGGCCGATCGTGAAGAAAGCATGGGAAGTCGGCCTCATGAATGGCCACATCCCAGAACATTGTGGTAATGTTATCTTGCCATAAACATTACTTTGATTATAATCCTTAATCAGCTTATGTAACTCGTTTCGAAACTTACATTTGGCACGTGTAAAATTTACATAAAATTTACATCTTTTAAATAAACTACTCTGGGTTCCTTTCTTTTTTCCGTCAAATTTAAAAACTTGTAAAATTTGTCACAATTTTAATATATGTAGCATGTAGGTTGTCAAAACTGCAGTTGTCTATGGTGACCTCACTTGTAACTCGGGTTGGAAGCTAACTACTACTATTTGTTTATGGTAGGGTCTCAAAGTATATTAAAAATATAATTTCCACAGGAGGTTTAGGTTTAGGTGTGTCGGACAGTTGTCTTGTGTGTGAAGAGTTGGCCTTTGGCTGTGCCGGTATTATGACGGCGATTTATATCACCGAAGTTGGAGTGAGCATTACTGAATCGTTGACTTAGTTGTTAATGCATGTTTATAGTTAAAGTAGGCCTGCACTGTTTGTTACTGAACATTGAACGGTTTTTTTTTTACTTTGAGATTCTTTTCTTTCTTGGGCGGGTCTTTTTTATTTCATTTGTTCTAATTTGTGAAGAGGGATGTCATGCGGGCGTGTTTTATTCTTTCTTTTTGTCATTCCATATCAAGTTAAACTTATATACGAAATAAATGTATTTTCGTTCATATAAATAATGCTCAGCTTTTTATCGGCTACAATAAAGTATGTCTTTTAGTGTAGTAGTTGAATAGTACTAATTTCAGGGGGCATTGGGAACTTCGGAGTTTTTGACGAATGCATTATCGGTGAAGAGTTCTCCTTTGGGTGTACCGGGATAGCCACTGCCGTTGGCGGGACGGGTTTGGGAGTAAGTCTCAACATTTAAAATGCGTAGACCAGGTGTAGGAGCCGACATTTGTACGTTATGTTTCCCAGGTCTCGTTTTGGAGATTTATGTCTGTATACGTTTATTTTAAATATCCGTGTTTTATTTGTTTTTTTTTTTTTTTTTTAATTTAAAGCAATGATTGTTGAGCTTAAAATTGAATTGAAATCCGAGAGAAAATTTGACGATCTCTCGATTATTGAGATTCAGTCGCTTTACCATTCAAGCTGGTGCTCTGCCTCAATTCGGTGAATTAAGCGTTCTATAAATTTAACACTCACTTCGTGCGAATCCCGCTTTTTCTTACAGCCCGTTAACATTATCGGTTTTTAAACCGGTATAACGACAGTCAAGCACTATCCAGTCACCACTAATAACATACATTAATAATAATTATCTATAAATTATTCGGTTGTAATACATAATACTATTGATAGTATAAATTACTGTAAATGTTTTTTTTTTTTTTGTATATCTTGTCTAGAATTTTGTTATATCAATATTTTTATACGCTTCAATAGTCATTACGGACTTATTTTATATGCATCATTAAGGTTTTATTTCTCATTTAAGCACTTATTGCAAGCTATTACTGGACTTCAATCACGCTTAGCTTAATTTTGTTGTCAAACAAATTTATGGTCCTATCCCTCTCATTTGTGGATGTTGTTTTCAAAATTTAAGTTTTCTAGAATTCTGCATACTTTTATTTTTGCATTATGCTAATTTGACACATTGTGATCAATGAAGAACTCGCGAATTGCTTAGTATTAGAAAATACAACAAAATATATTATTAAATGTTGCCAATTTATTTGAAATTATTAACTAATTCAATGAAGAGTGTTGCTGGGAGAAAAAAATAATAAAAATGACATTGGTGTTCCATGTCAGCCAGATATAATTTTTCGATTCACAACATAACAACTTTATGATATATTTAATCTTTTGTCTTAATTCTCAACGATAAGTATTTATTTTTTCATTATAAATTTCGTACTTTCTGATATTCCCATTGTTGTTGGAACTAAAATGTTGGAGATATTTTACTAATTATAATAATTTACCCTACATATGTTGTAACTGAAAAAAGTTAGTGGGCGTTTTTTGCATTAAATCACTTCATATAATTACATACCATATAATAATCTCTGGCAGACATACAATCTTTGCATAAGTCTAAACTACCATTTACATTATACAAATACTTCCATAATAAGTAATAACTTCATTCGGACTTGGTGTTTAAATTACCTATGCCATACATTATATACTTTTTTAATATATAATCTTATTATATATTGAGATTTAGCTACAATCGGTTACGATAATTGACTTGCACTGCACAACATATGACATTGTTTAAATGTAACTAATATTTTTCGGAATTACTACGCGTATTTTATTATTTTTAAAACCTACCTACTCCCGATTTATCGGTTACTTTTCAGCAACCGCGATCACGGGCAGGGATGTGAATTGAGATTGATTTATCGCAATAAGTTTTTTGGGTGTAGGTGATTTCGAACATCAAGGTCACCGTCTAAAGTGGGTATTGATCTTTTAGGTGGTATGGACGTTGGTGTATTTGATGGGTGTTTGGTTGCCGAAGAGTTGGCATTCGGATGTACGGGGATCATGACAGCAATGGAAGCAAGCGGTCTGGGTGTGAGTGTTATGCTGTTACTGTTACGCTACTTGCAGCTTCGCTTCCCTCATCCATTAATTCAACCCAAATTATAATTACATCGACATAATTTCTAACACGTATTAACTTAAATGCATTTATATGTCTAATATAAGTCATCCGACCCGCATGTCATATTAAAAATCGTTGTTCTATTACTCCAAAACGTGATCTAAATTATATATTTCTATAATTACTCGCTATTAACGTGCCTATCATCGGCACCATTACCGTGAGTTTGTGTTAAACGTTACACGGACATTTTTAAGTTTAACATTCATATGTTAGATTAATAATGAAAATTGTAAGCCGTTCTGTGTACTACGACTACGCAAACTCGTGGACTACCGAGATATCATAGTTTTGAAAAGTATTCTAGTAATGCGTTACAATTTTTTATTATTTCATAATATAACCAAATTGTAATATGACATTTAGATTTGTAATTAACTGTCATCTAAATTAATTGAGTCAATTGTATTTTAATAACTTCTAAATTAAATTCACATTAAATTTATAATGATAATAAAGTGCATATTTATAGTATGGATAACAAATTGAAAATATAAATGTCGTTCGTCTCTATTGGTCTCGATAGCATTGTTTTTTTTTATGATTTCCTGCTCCCGAAATGTTTCTTTTCTTACAAGCCGTCCGTGTTTTAGCAAACCCCCGTCATCATAGCCGGTAACAAGGAACAACAGAAGAAATACCTCGGCAGGCTGATTGATGAGCCCTTAGTGGCGGTAAGTGTAACCCCAAATAAAATATACATAACCTAAATTCAGTTTTTATTATGAATGAAATACTTTTCATATTAGAACAATTACTTTGGATATATTTCATTGTATTGATCTTCCTGGTATCAGTGAATTCAGTGTTACAGTCTGTATAAAGATTACTTTAAATTGACAATGAATTTGGTTTAACATCGTAATAACGTCAGTTTGTATGAACAATTATTATATTATATTGTCTAAACTCAGGCGTACTGTGTAACTGAACCGGGTGCCGGTTCAGACGTGGCCGGCGTCAAGACCAAGGCTGAGAAGAAAGGCGACGAATGGATCCTCAATGGTCAGAAAATGTGGATAACCAACGGCGGTGTAGCCAACTGGTAATGAACTATCTTTATAAAACAAACGAAACCGTGACATTTGATGACAGTTGTCTTCATACCATAGACAATACTTAGACCAGTGCTGAATTAGACCATAGAGAAAACACTGTTTAAAAATGAGCAAGCATAAAAGTAATTAATTTTAAATAAAACAGAACAGAATATGTATCAAGCATTAATAATACAAATTAATAGCGTTAAGATCTCTAATATTGTCATTTCAATGATTTTTTTAATGATGTCCTCATGTATACAAGGTACTTCGTGCTGGCTCGTACGAATCCTGATCCGAAGTGTCCAGCCAGCAAGGCCTTCACCGGCTTCATCGTGGAGAGAGATTGGCCTGGAGTTGTTCCTGGACGCAAAGTTAGTATCGAACACACATATTTTTTACGTTCTATATTTATGCGTAGACTTTTCTTAAAGCATGATAAAATTAGGTAATATCATCACCCCTTCATTTCTTTTACATACAGAATTATTGTTGTAACTATAAATATTTTTGGTTTACAAACTAAAAAATCAGAAGCTTTTCTAAGTTTGAAAATAAAGAAACTAAATTTTATCGATACTATTTTGTGAGATGTTTCTTACGTTTTTATTATGATGTATAAATACAATTATTACTTTAAGAATAAAGTTAATTTCAGTATAATTTAATTATATTTCGATTATTCTCTGGTAATTTTTAGTCCGACTTACTTCGTATCAACAAATATTAAGAACACTATCAAGTACAAGAAAATTAATGACCTAATTTGTAATTTTCAAACATCGTCATATTCTTGTGTATTGTATGTTTGACTATATCTAAAACCTGCTACTTGCGTTCAAAAATGGGAACATATGAAGCAAAATCGGTGAAATAATATTTTAGGGGTTATGATGAAACAAAACATTTCGTTCTTTTTTATATTTTTTATGCACAAAACTTTTGTTTTAGCTTGAAAATTATACTACCAAATATCATTTCTTTACGTATGTATAAAAAATTGCTGCTAATTGGGATGTATTTTATGATAATATTTGTAAACAATTTCTTACAACTTTTCAAAAAAATATCTTCTAAGAATTTTTTTTACCGTATTCCATATAAATACAGGAGCAGAACATGGGCCAGCGCGCGTCTGACACTCGCGGTATAACCTTTGAGGATGTCCGCATACCTAAAGAAAATGTCCTCATTGGTGAGGGCGCTGGTTTCAAGATAGCCATGGGAGCCTTCGACAAAACACGCCCACCGGTATTTATACTAATAATATATATATAGTATATATGAAATTAATATTTTTTTTTATAAGAAAATTCAGTTTCAATATTACTATTGCCTAATATTTACAATTATATAATAATCATCGTTATCACAGGTTGCCGCAGGAGCCACAGGTTTGGCCACTCGAGCTTTACACGAGGCCACTAAATACTCTTTGGAACGCAAGACTTTTGGGGTGCCAATCGCTCATCACCAAGCGGTTGCCTTTATGCTAGCTGATATGGCCATCGGTGTGGAAACTGCTAGACTGGCCTGGCAGAAGTCTGCATGGATGGTAGACCACGGTACGGTCTCTTTGAATTAAGAATATCTCATATTTGTTCTCTATTAGACAGCTCATAACACAATTCAATCGGCTTGTCCGTACTTACCAACAATAATTAATGTCATAATGTATCTATGTTAATATTTAATAGAAAAAATTAGAATGTAAGGGTGAAGTCACAATAGTAGTTATCTGTAGGCAGGCAATTGAATTTTTTAAACAAATTTTTGGTTTATATAATGATATTATATAAAAATAATATAAAAGAGCTTGGTCGCTGTGACCTACATATTATCTTTAAAGCAAGTGCTCACATCTTGGTATGTGTATTTTTTGTTTTAATCAAAAAAATAGCTAACTTTTATAATATGTAATTCTCAGAAAAGATATTTAATAAATGAAGGTTTTCTAAAACATAGTTACTCCTAAAATCTTTTGTGCCGATCTGATCCTGGTCCACTTCAATAATGAACGGATTAAATTATACGCCTTCTTCAGCAGCTACATATTAATATTTATATCAATTATTTCAGGCCAAAAGAACACAGTCTTGGCGTCTGTCGCTAAATGCTTTGCGTCCGAAGTGGCAAACAAGTCGGCCGCTGATGCAGTCCAAATATTTGGAGGAAACGGTTTCAATACAGAATATCCAGTAGAGAAACTTATGCGCGACGCTAAAATATACCAGATATATGAAGGAACTTCCCAAATACAGAGACTCATCATCTCCAGGGAGATTCTCACGGCAGCCAAGCAGAGTAACGCATAATGTATTCTGTTATTATGATTTGTAAAACTTCTATTGTCTATATTCATATATACAAAGTTTTGTAACATGTTTTTTGTAAATCACAACATATAATATGCTTCATGGTTTTTAATATGCTTTTTAGATGATAAGCAAGTTTGGATTGTTATTTTTACCGGTTTAAGAAATAAATTACATTATACCTTTTGGAACAAAGTATTTATGAATGTTAAGAGAAATTAAATAGTTTGTTATATTTATTTATTTTTTACTTTTTTAAAAAAAGAATTCATTTCATCAATCCCGATCACATGTCAAATCTGTCGGACAATTAGAAAAAAAGTATAATGAGAATGAGAATTATAATAAAGTACTCAAAATTATAATTCAGCCAAAAAATAAAAACATTTAAATTGGCAACCTATTTCATGATTAAGGTGTGAATGTGGCCATAGCATAAAAAAAAGGAATGAGAAAAAAATTAAATCATTCTAAGTAGAATTAAAATAATTTGAATAGTAACATTTTCTTACTGCTCTGAACTAGAATTTCAATAGGTTGTTATTGGCACGTGTATACAGGGTTGACAATTGAGATTTTTTAACTAATACCAAAATTTTATACATGAAATGTTATCACCCGACTGGTCTTATTAATGGAAAAATATTTTTATTTTTCCAGTACCTTATTAATTTTTGGAATTAATAGATATAAATCATTTAAAAAACCCATATACGTATATTTTTTAGTGGAGTCCTTATTTTATAAGTAAATACTAGTTTGGAGGTTTTAACATTTTGATGGAATTCAATGAAGATAGGAATGATAAATAATATAGTTCCGTTTCAATGACAAATTAATCTTAAACTATGCTTCTTAAATTATATTATAAATTTCATCGACCTCTAATAATGTATTTTATAAATACTGACATATTAGTAGATATGGCCAAATAGGTAAAATAAAGGCCTCATTTAGAAAATAATTAAAATAAAAAACAATTCCTTTTTTCTTCATTTGTTTTCGCCTAGATAGCGCTTGGATGTTATTCTACCCTTTAGTAGCTGCAAATAAAGCCGTAGGTGATGAACACACCATCTCTGCAACATACCGTTCATTTTAGTCTTGAGTACACCAAAATTATCAAATGAAGCAAACAAACTGTCCTAGTCCTTTTCATTACCTCTTAACATGTCTTTAAAATAGCTCTTAACTGTTTACGTATACTTTTCTAAGTAATTTTTATTGATCAATGCTTTATATTTGTAGGACAACTTACCCGTGCTTATTGGATGTTTCTTTTTTATCCACATACTTATTAAATATGAATTTGGACACAAAGTTGTCAACCATCGGTAATGTATATGTCAAATGTCAAAGTCTATTTGCTTCTAGGTTGTTTTTAATTAATTAATATTTTTACACAATTAATGATTTAGCTTCAAAGAATATTTTTTATAAAATTTTTAATAACTTATTTTTCTAAGTTATTTAAAAATAATTTTGTTAATTATTTATTCTTTATTTCAACTGGCAACTGAATGTTATTAGTTTGTTCAATAGATGGCGTTTCTTTAAACCGGATGTTATAATCAAATTAGGTTATTTAAAAAGTATTAAAGTTGTTTTAATTGAAAGTAATATTATTATTACGCATGAAACAAAAAAAACATTAATTTATTTTGATTATTTAAAAACGAAATATTTAAATTGTTTCAGTTTATGCATATTTTTTGATCGCACTCAAACAGATTGACCTACATTCAAAGCCCTTGTGAAAGAATTGTGCAATAGAAACGGACATTTATTACACAACTCAACGTATTCATAAGCAAATGTATTCATTTTGCACTGTTTAAAAGATTTTTTACAAAATAAACCCTCTTGAGATAGAGCATTTAAGTACTCTTAAAGTATTGTTCTTTCTCATACAAGATTATATTAAGCGCATTTATTAGATTAAAAATAACACAATTAAATATTCGATAATTTTACTGGATATTTAAAAAAAATAGGCCATGACACACTTTTTTCGAATTAGGTTAATTTCTTACTGCCCTTTACCGACTTATTTCAATGTCAGTCATGAGTAGAGTAGCTCTATTGAACCCGAGTTATGTCGGATTATCAAAGTGTAAGTGAAGTGGCCTAGAGACCTACATTTAGTGTTTTATAGGGAATTATTGATATTTATGTAAAAAAATTGAGATACAATATTTTTCTAAACGTAGTAGATGACATTTTACTTTTCTTGCGGACAGCTAAATTTAGTTGTTTCGCTTAACCGTCCATAAATGATGCATGAAGACTCTCCGAAAATGAGTGTTACGCAGGGTCTGAACGCTTCGATGAGCCAGCCAAAGAGTGATATGGTGTTGGAGGGCACTGTGGAATATGAAATGACTTCCACAGAGGCTAAGCCGAGCGAAAATATACAAATGGACCTTAAAATTGCGTATGCAGATCCTTTAAATGGTACGTACACTTGTTCTGCTATTTACATATTATTAGTTATGTCTACATTTCTACAAGAACCTATTTATAGATTACATTGATTCAGCCGGATGTGATCGTTGACGAAGTTTAAGGCATAAATTTCATCACAGACCTTTAAGAGATCATTTAAAAAGAATAATAGTAAAACGTGATATTATAATACATAAACATGTACCTATATTAGATAATATGATTCGTATTAGAGTCCACTTAGATTTATTGCTCTCAATAAACTTGTTTTAGGACATGAGGCCTCTGGTAATGTTTTATTAATACTTATATTCAAAGCGGACAAGTGCTGGTTGTATAATAATTACATTGCATTGTGGAGACTAGAGGTAGAGGCTACCTGCTCGGTACATTCGGTCGCACGGTGTGGCAACGTCGCATTGGCTTTTCGCGCTATCCTACAATAGAATGGGTTATGTGAAACGGTGTTTTTAGTCATTGAAACCAGTTGCTGTAGATAAAGTAACTAAAATTATAATAGCGTTCCGTCACTGAGCGTGTCGTCACTTGCGATCGCTTGATGGCATCATGGTACTTGGTATGCCGGTGGTGCGCTCGCCGGCGATGCTTCTTGATTTCGTTCGGTGTCAGTGGGGCACGTTTGATTTCTGCGGTCCGCAGTGCATGACTACTGACTACAATACACGTCTCTTACATGATGTTGAGTAATAGTCCTGACGTGAATAATGTCAATTGCGCATATATAAAAAAAAGCTACAAGATGTCGTTTTGTGGCTAAGGCTTATTTTATAAAATATTTTAGTTTTACATTCGTACGTTACGATCTATAATGTAAAATTAATGATTATTGTTATTCATAATGAGAAACGATTAATTTTGGATCATCTGATATTATGCAGTTTCTAAAACAAATTCTAAAAATATAAAACAAACATTCATATTAGTTAAAGGCATCACTGTTTTGTTGGTATTGCTTTGTTCGGAAAAAGTATGACTACTTGTAAGTTAATTGAAACTGAAAAACATTCGCCACTAGATGGCATTGCCAGTGCCTTCCGAGTTAACGATACATTTAACATCAGCTCCACTTATCAAACGAAATCTTCATCATGTCAGTAGTTATATTATACTATTATATGTAAAAAAATATCGTTGAAATTCAATAAACGATTTACTTGTAGCATATTAAACTGACATTTTTTTTTATTATTTGGAGTGTGCTAGCAACTTTTTTTATTATTATTACAGCGTAACAATTAGCTAGATTATGAGAAATAATTATTTTATTAGGTAACAGGTGTATATATTGAGACGATAATTTCGAATTATTCTCGTGTATTTAGCAATAAACAGCAAAATATAATTTTCAATTTTATATAATATGTCCAAGTACACTTGAATTTCTTGTTTCTTAAATTTGAAGAGCCAATTGTAAGTAGTATAACGATATTATTTTTCCTAAAAATTTATGTTCCCAGATAAAAACAGTTCCACATAATACATATCTAGGACGGGCCTGGCTGCAGTCGAAACTATATTCATATAAAAATTTTTATTGAGCAGGTCGAATTCACTTCTAGTGTTATAACTCAGTGACTGATTGGTTTGACATTGTTATGCATTTGCAACGAGTATGGTCAGTTAAGTTGATGGAAAAAATAAGGGTTATGTTTTATTAACTGTCGGAAGCCGTGGACGAGACTTGTAATTTTGTGGGCTAGCTCTGTTCCAGTCACAAATTTCCTGATATGTCAGGAGTCACTGGCTGTGACCAACAGGTGGTTATCATTAAACCAGTCTTCCAGAAACCTTATGTTAAAGCATATCAAGTGGCTTTTTTATTTTATTTTTTTCATAATTTGTAAATAATATATACTGAATACGGTTTTTTTTATTCATCGCTAAGCCCAAAGTTATAGGTCGTTTAACTAAAGGAAGAATTTTTTGACATCTATAATTATGGCGTTCGTTAACGTAACGCGTATCGTTATTCCAAATTGTTCACATTGTCCCAAAGTTTCGATTACTAATTGGACTTCAAGATAAGGAAATGATCACGGGCGCTTTCATCTCGTCGGCCCGTGGCCATGGTTGCTGAAAAGTAAGGGTAACGTCTAGAAATTTAGAAATAACATAATAAAAAACGCGTTGTTCTCCGAAAACCTTAATGTCATTGGAATGTATATTCCTATCCGTAAAAAAATTGATATATTTTTTTTTAATGAAAATTTTTATTATAGAGCAGAGATTCATTAGTTTAATGATTACTAAAACATTAGTGACGTTAATTACTTTGAGGTATTTCAATACAAACCTCAACTTTGGCTAAGGATAAAAAAAAAAATACTTATTTAAAAAAATTACATTCGTTACAAAACCCCATTAAAACGTCCCCCGGATGATTAATATCACGATAAGTTCAATTAAAAAATTATATTACTGAGTAATTTCTTTGTTTGACATCATATATATTATATTAGCTTGGGACATTATGTAAACTTATGACAAAACAGTACTTAGGTATATCAAGTTATTGTGACTGAGTTTAAAATTCTCCGCCTAGGTGATTTTGACATTATACGATAGAAAAAAATTATACATCATAGTACATGGTTCCATTCGCCTTGAACATGTATTTTAGCGTTACGAAGCTTAACATACATTACAGGAATTTCCAGTATATATAAAATTATATGTACTTGTGATCATCACGTATTCAGTATTAATAATAATTAATATCTAATACTTAAATTTGTGATGTAGAATTGATTCCATTTATGGTTTGATTGCCCAAAATCGGTATTGTACTTGCATTGTTGCAAGACCAAGACCTAATTACAGCAAGACCAAGACTGACTGTGAAAGATTTAAGCAAGAAAAAGACCAAGCCTGCGAGACTCTTGCGTCTTGTAGTTAGGACAGAGTATCGTTTCAGGAAGTATAGGAGTTCCGGGTATACGCTTAGGGACTCTATGAGATGCAATATATATATTTTTTGGAAAATTGGTCTTAAGCGAATTACGAACACTAGGTACCATAAACAAACGTACATAGCGAATGAAAATATCCATTAAAAGAAAAAAGAGTGTATGTCTAGTTTTGACTTGGGGCATTGTGTGTGATAGTGAGTGGTGCCTTGTCGGCATCATCAAAGGTCGGGTACTGACCTCTCATAGAAATTTTGCAGCTATTCAGAAGTACAAGGTCAAGCGTGCAATAAGATTTATGTACTGTTTAGGAGCCCGAATATAAAAATATATGAAAGATCTGTTTAAGTAAATAAATAAATTGATATATTGACTTTAGCTTCTGTGTCAGTTGATTTTTGATATTCTCATGAAATGTTTAAACATTTATTAATTTAGTTGGTCTTTACCATGGCTAAGTTAATTTAAGCTCAAAATGTACCTACTCTGTTGCGTTGTTCTAATATCTAAAGTGACGTTTTATAATTAGCGACTGGCTAATAGCTAATTGGAAGACTTGCGAGAATCTTGCCGCAAGACTGGGAGTGCAATACCAAGACCAGGTGTTGATGCAAGCCCAAGACCAAGACTGGCCAAGTCTCGTCTTGTTCTTGCGTTTGGGTCAACACTACTTTCGGATCACGCTTCCGACATACCGTGCAAAAGTAAATAAGTATTGCTATAAGAAAAAATAATATAATATATTGTTTCGTACAGTAAGTAGTCTTATACTAATATACGTAGAATTAATAGTACTTTCTTGGTACTGTTTAAATGGACAGCTGGTTTTTCAAATTCTACCGTATAGTCTTAGCCACATCATTTACGTGGACAAATATGAAAATCTATGTTAATTAATCTAGTTCAGATGTCCGGGATTACACACCGTTAGCATATTTCACAGATATTTTTTTTTTTTAATATATTCTGAATTAATTTTTAAATTCTAATAACATCTATAAGAAAAATTCAATTAGCACAGATTATATATAAATCGAATATTTAATGTTCATGTTACCTGAATGAATGTGTCCGTAAGTGAAAGATTTAAGATACAAATTAATGATAATTTGTAAACAACTATACATTAGACGGATGAAATAAATTTGTCTTCATCAAATACTAAACCTGTGGAGCAAAATTATAACTGATGTTGGATGATAAAACGAATAATATAAGCAGTCTGATTCAGTTATCAATAACTAGCAGGTTTCTACCGGTTTTTGTTTAACGAAACTCTAGTTTAAATTTTCTCGATGGATATAAGTTAATAAAAATTTATTATATGTTAAAAGTATATTCGTATGACGAACGATAATGACACTCTGAGACCTCTTCTCGTATATTAAATGACGCGCTGATTCCGCTCATCCTATTAGCAAATAAATACTAATTGGTAGAAAAATATTGGAATTTTACCGTACACTACTATTATTTCAACATTATTATAAGAACAGTTTGTGTGTGCTTGTGTTATTCGAATTCCTTCTAATTCAAAATTATCGTAAGTTTATTCATTTACTTTTTAATTTAGGAAAATATCGACGAGTGTACCAAATATATATATGTATCATTATCTTAAAAGATCTCTAAGCCCAATATTCAAATTAAAACACACAAACAAAGCCACGAGTAACATCAAGTTTATAAATGTGATTTAACAGACTTCATTAAGTAACAAGTCCTCAACAATAAAGTTATAACAACTTCCCCAATAGAGAATTTCTATATTCTTCTAGAAAACATAAAAAAATCTTTATTGATTAGATTTTTTCAGACTGAACTTTTAATGGTCGATGTTAATTCTTGTGTTAAATTTCTTAAAACATTATTATTATCGTACTCTGTTAGGGTATTGCGTCATGGAGAGCGCTAGTCTTTCACTGCAAATTATAAAATGAATATTGAATTCTACATTGCAACCGTCTACGTGACATCAACTATCTGCACTCTACCGACGAATATTTCAATGTCTACACATCTGCATCTGTCTCTGTGAGAAAATTTACTTGTTAGTTGTAATAAGCAAACTAAACTGTAAAATAGATTTATTCTTATTGAACTTAAAAACAAGTGAAACTAATGAAATTAAATCGAATATGTTTTAATCTCGAACTCGGGGCAAGGTTGGTGCGGTCCTAGCTAAAAATAGATGTGAATAACTTTTAAGCACGCATGCTGTGACACAAACGATAACGGTTTTCTATATAAAAACGCCGATTCTATATATGTATATTACACGTAAATTATTACCATGCTGTTTAAAACGCGTTATAGCTTAATGAGAATTGTAAGTAATTTGGACGATAATTATTCGTATAAAAACAATGTTTTGTTATGGAGTGGTCTCCTATCAGCGAACCTCGTCAGTGACCCACTGACCCAGTTATGCGTAAGAGCGACTATCGTATATCTAACAATATTAAACCGTATTTATATTGTACATAGAATTTATAATACAAAAACGATATTGTTCCTGTATTTAGAACGAAAGTTTTATAGGTAAGCTTTTCAAACACTAACTACAGTTCGACCCTTGTTGAAATCTGAATAATGTAATAAATATAAAATATATATCATCAATATAAACTATGGATTAATTTAGTAATAATTCTTTAAGTTATTTAATCTCTGCTTATATAGTCAATTACTGTGTAACCCACGCTTGTTAGCACCGACATTGTTGCTTCTAAATCTTTAAAAACAATAAGCGAATATATTGCGCATTCACTATAATAATAACAGAGTAATACTCTTATCTTTTAAAAGTCATATGTAACCGTGTTCATAGCATACGAGGGCTGAAGAACGCTGTAAAAGAATTTATGAAAAAAAAAAAAAATTTGTGCCAATAAAAATAATTCGAATGACGCCCAGCTCCATTGACCTGACATACATGCCTTTGCCAACAACTGTGACACAGTTTTAATACAAAAAAAAAAAAATACTAATTTAATTAAAGCCACTGAAACCTTCAAATGAAACTGCATGAAAACGCTAACAGCTTACATTATTATACGGGGTTGTAACAACAATGTATTACGACGTATTGATACAGATGTGTACACAAGAAATCGTTGTATAAAATAAATAAGTCTAGAGTAATCTCAATTGTCCTAACATGAAAGACCTGATAGAGTCCTTGTAGGTGATTTTCAAAGTGAAATTTGTTATAAGAATCAGTTTTGGGCGTTTTATTGTTAGTCGGTTCTTTGGTTTAACAGAATCACTATTGTAAAAATAGCCTTCTAGCAACTTCCTAAGTATTGGCCTCTGTATGGCTTCTGTGGTAATACGTCCTTGATATTTAGAAATTAGGTATTAATCGAACACTGATAATAGAGAATTATATGTAGTTATGTATATCGAAAAATATGTTGTGCCAGGTATTTTTCTATAGAATATAGTTAGTGGAGTTTAAAATGTAAAGGATAAACTGAGTTGAGGAAACAGTTACCTACCATCCGCGTTTACAGCGAGTGAGTTAGTCAAACTAGATGCCACAACATAGACTGCGGGTATTACGTCGCTATAGCTGTTCAAATTTTATATAACACCTTGCTAATCGATACATAATATCTACAAATAGTATTTATTGATTTATTGATTTATTTATATCCTTAATCCTCTAAGGATTAAAGAAAAATGAAATTGTTTTCTTTTTCTTTTTTTTTTTTTCAATATATATTTTTCTTTTTTATTAATTGCCGTTGTTAAATATCGTAAAAAGACTTAACAACAGAGGTATAATTGTATGTATATTTTTTATATATAAATTCACTCAAACTATTTTGTTCTAGAAAAGTACGGTCGTGACGTAATGATTTCGGAGATAAATTCGTTAAGGTGACGGTGTCGAATTTAAAGGTCTCAGTAAATATGGCCTTCGTGTACTGTGACGTAGTATTATCACAATATAATATTAAAAGAATCTTCAATAAGTTATAATAGTATCTAATGAACATCTTAAGTTACTTTTAATAATTCTGCAATTAAAAAATTCCATGAACTTGTAGAAAGAAAGCTAATAGGATTATATCTGTCTTCTCGTGATCCGAGATTATCAGATAAGAAAATCATTAAAATATCCTTAGGTAGGCGGCGACGGAATGAAGCATTAAATATTTTTCACAATATATTTATATAGTTATAAAAATTCAGATTGATTTTTCTTTTTCATCTCACACAATGGATTCTCACCTCGATATGACATCGATTATATCTTATGATATACCTCGTCTTTCAGGTTCTATGGATTACGCCAGTTACTAGAATAAAACCTTTTTAGTCATATAGTTTCGCGGCTTTGGCTGAATAAAAAAAAAACTTTTTCACTCTATTCTTCCATGCCTCTTAATCTTTAAACGAACAAAATGGTTTTATAACCTCAGTTTTAAACTGTAAAATATATAAATATTTACTGTAAAAGGCCATGTTGTTTCATGGTCGGTATAGAATTGATGTTTATGTTAGGGTCACCACGTTTTACTATATTTATCACAAAAACTATATTTAGACTATCGTAAAGGCAACTATCCCAATAAACTGATTCAGTATTGTTCGTTATTTAAATGTCTTTTCTATAAATAATTAAAGATAATAACAATTTTCTCAACAATTATTGTAAATTTAATCGTTTAATAATTTTTAAGTTTCTATTCAATTACCTTTAATGTATTTTTTTTATGAAGTACACCTTGCCTGCACGTGACCCTCCGTTCAAATAATAATGTGGCCAACAGTGTAATCCCTGATGCATTAAGTTTTTGTTATTCCTATTTAATGAATATAATATAATCTATATTTCGGACACTGTCCAGTTATCATAAATACTGAAGGTATGTCTTGGATGACAACACTATATGTAGTGTAATATTTTAATGTGATCTGTGAAGTACGTGTTATATAGAAGCCGATTTGAAATAGTGAAGGCAGCGTCCGGTTTTTGTGTATTCAAAACGACAATTTGAACATTATCTGTGTCAAGGTGTGGATCGAGTGTTGCGCAAACAGTTTTTGATACAACGCTCGCTTGCGAGGTGATTAATTCGATTTGTGGTGTCGCAACAAATAATACTCACTGTATTTTATAGTGTGCTCGAATTTTATGCCTCCCGTGAATCGATTTCAATTTTGAAGGTTAGAATAAAGATGGTTGTGGTTATGTTAATCTAATATATGAATATGTTACGGAACCTCATGACGCCGTACTAATATTACGAAACTAGTGATGGGTAGTATAAACGAAAAAAAAAAAAATTACATCGTTCATTCAAATAAAATTAATAAATTCCTATTGTGATTGTCGACGAGAGTAAGAAATTGCTGTACATTCAATAACAGATGTATGTAATTACATGTGTAAAACGTGGGTATTAAAAAAAATCAATAAAACAGTTTAACAATGTCCCCTTAATAGCTTGGTGGCCCTGCTCTCGATAGCTCTCCTTAGATGGCTCACAAACAGACTAGGTCGAGGAAAACAACCGCTATGTCAGAGTCATAAGTCTTTTCTTGTGTATACATACAATTAAATACATCACAACGATCGTTCTCACACACCAAGAAAAAAATCGACTAATCGTAAATACGCAATGTACGAAGTTTTAATATTCTTGAACCGTGTATCAAATAGATTGTTAGTGTACTGGTAGCTGAGGCTGTATGGTCAGTTTTACATAGCATAAGTTTATTGTTACGGTAATGGCCTCAAAACTCAAGGTGTTCAAAATTTAACACAGTTTTTTTAATTTTTTTATATACGCACCATAGTTTTCAATGTTTCTATGGTGATATTTTAAGTTTGTTCCCGATCTTATATGTGTGTGTGTCAATGTTTGTTGAGATAATTCATCATTAAATCTCTTTTAAGCCGATTGGTACAGATGCAAAACAAAATATCTTGTGTTATGCATGGATATAATATAATAAGATAAGTTTCTTATTGTTTTTTCCTAAATCTATACATATCAAGAATTATTCGTTTCACAATATCAAAATATAATTGTTTCGTGATAATAAAATTCAAAATTGATTATAGTAATAAAAAAAATCAAATTGTTGCTATGAAGGTATATAGAATTTTTGTAGTTTGAGTTTTAATAGCTTCTAAATATTAAAGGCTTGTGTTTTCTAAACATGTAATATCGTGTTTGTAATTTTTGCTGTACCACTTATTAGTGTCTTTAAAAACCGCCTTTAATAACAATCGAATCAGTTCTAAGGTTCAACGTGTTTGAAAAAAAATATACTAACAAGCAGTCTAGTCGTTCAGCCGGGCAGCAAATACCCTTTAATATGAGTAGAGTCTCAACGTTTTCAATTCATAAATCGTAGTATACATCAGCATCGGCGAAGATCTATAAATAACGTACTTGGATACTGTCCGTTTGGAGGTGAACAGGCGAGCTCGTGCTAGGCGTACAGACGTACCGCTTATCTCCAGTTGTAACGTCACAACGACAACAATGGCGCCGGCCTTCGCCTACTTACTCGTTCGTACGGATCGAGCCTCTTGGAATCATTTAAAACATATATTTGTATGTTCATCTCGCTCTCGATATTTATTAAAAAAAATAAAATAAAAAAAAAACAATATTAAAATCATAATAAATTTGATATCATTACGACTTATTCATCAAAATATATATACTTTTCTCATGAGCTACATTTTGTTTTAAGTTATGTCTCTGTGACGTATTTTATTGTTGATAATCTCAGTTCAGTTCCAATAATTAAAGTTTCACACCTGTTGAGTCTATACATTTCGTAAATTCCTCACGGAATACGAAGGAACGAGATTTTTTATCGTCAGTTCGTCAGATGCTTACCAAATAACGCTCGACAATAAGCATTGTGATTATTATAATAATTTTAATATATATATACCTATTATGTGCTAACGTGCGACATAAACGTTTAACCTACATAAAATTGTGTCGACTGCGGTTCGCTTATCCTCTGACCCGGTTTATATGAACTTGACCCACTTTGAGCTACATATGCCTGAATAATTAATATATGTATACACTCTCGCTAAGATAAATACCACAGCGAGAAATATATACGTGCGACAAGGATAACGCCGCCATAACCAGATAATGGTTACAGCGTACCAATTAATATCTTAAATTGAACTTAATATAATTTTCTATCTAATTGATAATGATTTACGAGTTATAGAGAACATACCATCCGTTATTGGTTGCTTTGGAATTATAGACAGCTCTTGATTTATTTATCTATATAGATGGTATCGATTAGTTGGTTTTATTGTACATTTTATATTATTTAGATTAATGTATTATATTACGATTTCAAAGTTCGATAATGTTTTAGATTGTGTCATGTGTTTTCTAAATTATAATGATATCGTTGATATATGTTTTGCTCTGGCTGTAGTAATAGATTGGTGACAAATATAATGTTCACTAACAGTAGTATCCGTTCCAATGCTGCTTCCAGTACCAATTTCTGTTCCCCCTGACCTACATTCGTGAACTTGGCACATATTCGTCATAACCCTGGTTCTGGATGCGTTATTGAGATCAAATTAATTTTAACCGTACGTCGCGTCGTGGTGCTTAGAAGGTAGATTTTCGGTTATTTGGTTTCTAAAATTTCAGTTAATAGAGTGTTTTTGATTTTATTATTTAGCCGTGACGGTCGTCTAAAGAGAAATATTACTAACTCTATGATTTTTGTGAAATTTTCCTATAGTTTTTATTAAAATAGATTAATTATTCAAGATAATTAATTTTACTTTTCAATGAAACAATTTTTTATTTCTTTTCATTTAGTACTTTCTCTGTATATTTTAATAATTAAAAACTTAAAGCGTATTTAAACGGTTAGCAATAAACTAGTTAATTTTAAACATAAAAAATTAATTATCTTTATATAGTAATTAACGAATAATTAAATGGATTATATTTCTCAGCCCTTACTAATTATAGATAAACTCTTGAGTTAAATGCAAATACTATTGATCAGACAATTGTGTCGAGGCCGCTGCGTTATTGAAAATGGTCCGAAGCAAACAACGCAGCGTCATGAGACTGATAAAATTATATATAGATATAATATTATATATACAAATCACATCACACGTGAAACATCGAAACTATATATGTGTCTGACTAATGGGTTTTTTATTTTTGTGATTTGTAAATTTCGTACATATTTCAAAGGAAACGCTCACGTAATAATTCCACCGAGACCTTATTTCCCATGGTATTAATATATGTAATAATATTTGAGAAGTCCTCCAACGGAATTATCGCTTTCCTATAAGCCAAGGTCAATTATGGCTGGCTGTGAAATTCGATAACATTATACCCTATCGGCAGCCACGCTTAATATTCCCGGGGGTGGGAGCCACTGATTGCCATATTACATCCCATCATATATCCTTTAATGAAATAGGCTTTTGTCGATACAATTTTTTTTTTATATATATAAAATATCCCAATTTACATAAACAAGATATAATAATTATGTAGAGCTCATTAAAATTATAATTTCATAATGATACTTACAATGAATAGTAATTATATATATATATATATATTTATTTATTTAATTGTATAAAATACCTGTGCATATAAATGTTGTGCAAGGTTGATATGTCTGTGTACATTTTCCTTTCATCTCTACGCAATGCTACCTTGACAAAAATATTTCATCAATTAAATTGACGAAACCTTGGGAAAGTTACCGCAACCTTGAGTAATACGATATTATTATATATTTTTTTGTTGTTTTATATTTATAATTCAAATAACAATATGGCTATATGTTTATTAGAATTTTACAAGGAGTTATTGTGTTGTTATTATTTTTTTTGTAATTACTTTAATTATTTATAACCTCAGTTCATGTTTCCAGCCGTCGTTGCCTTGATCAATAATTTAATAGTTTTTATATAACTAGTGATGAGATGTTGACCAAAAAATGGTTTTACGTGAACATTCTTTTCATTGAAAAACAACACAAATATGGTGTAAATATTGTCAAATTATTTTATATTATTTTTTTTTAGTTAAGACAATTGTATTATAAATAATAATGCATTTAATGTTAGTGACTATTTATACTAAAATACACCATTCACGTGAAAATGGCTTCATATTAATAAAATTATATTGAGAAATAAACTTTATACAAACGAATCATCATATCGTTTGTCGTAGAGTATCACTTTGTAAAAAAAAAAAAAAATGTATTCGCAATACCAATGTGATGTATAAATTTTAACCGTGCAGTACCGACATGTCTCCCGGAGAGCTGTCAATTGAAATACGATACAGGAGAACATTATTATCTTACAGCGTATTGGACATAAAACTTATGTCGTACACGGGAACAAATACATGTCAGCCTTCCTCTTACGTTAGAATGTCATAAGAGCACATAATTGTATACGTAGGACGCACCGAGCGACCTCGCCGGACCAAAAGCAGTACCACTGTCACTGGGTAACTGTGTCAGTGTGTCAGTAGGGCGCGCGTCATCTGCGGCCGTGTCCCCCGGCCCCCGGGCCCCGCCCCCCGCCACCACAACACCTCACCCTGCCTCTCCCGCCGCATCAAGGTCCTTAGAGATTGCACATGGGTTTGCTCAACAAATCTAAGTTTTCCTAATAGGACACAACTAATCATAAGCTAAGGTTACAATTGATCGCAATGCCATCGAATGTATGCGCTATGTAAACATCTATGTGTATTTTTTCAGATATACATATATAAATAAAGCTTTCGGAACAGATTCTTTAAATGATTACTTGTAATAAATAAATCGTATGTTCAGTTGCTCAGTGTGAATTGTGTCAATCGATCATAGCTTCTCCTTGGAAGATATCGATTATACAATTATAAGCGTAAGTAGGTGAAAAATTTAATGCTAGGAAATTGCCTTTCACGTATTAATATTTCATGCTCACCTTTATGATTTTCTGTAAGTAGATTTGCGATTGAGTCGTTCTCGTCTGGTATTGGAATAATTTATTTGATGCTTCCATACCTTATTCCGTCATATGCGGACTGTTCATACGTTTCATCACGAGACCCCAACAGATGGCCGCAATCATATACAATTTGGTCATAAAAGAATAATATAAGGCCGGCCAGTGCTGAAAATTATGAAAAATACAATGTATAAGTTCATCTAGCAAATCCATTTTTATAGATAACAACATGTTGTACGGTTGTATTAATTATATATAAAAATATCTGTATTGATAAGACTCGATAAATTGGAGCGTAAACATTGTGAAGATGATATTCGCAATTTATTTATTAGTTCAAGAGAAATAGGTCGCTATTGGCAATCGGTGTTTGTCTCAAGCTAGATGCTATTAATAAATGATAAACAAGTATTATATATTAACTAAACCTAGTTAACGTGACCCCTTTAATATGCATCACAAATAAAACGCTATCCAGTACTGATGACAATGGTACTATGTACTAAAACTAAGTACCTGTTGTAGGTTATCATTATTATTAATTACACCATTTTTATATGACGTCATCGTTTGCAATTAAGTACTGACGTCACAAGTGCCCTTATATTTCAGCCAAGAAATTATAAAATATTAAGTTAGTAATTATTAAAGCATGTGTTCAACGTGAAGCGTTTGCTTGTATCGGGTTAAGATATATCTAATTGGTGGCGAGTTTTGAGGCAATCAATAAATTTGTCAATGCGCAGATTTAAGGCGGGTCAGTGGTAGGGGCCCTGGCATTGATCGAAGTCAAGTACGATCAAAACTAACCTTATCACCCGCGCCCAAACTGATAACAGTATTTTAAAAACATTAACAAGTCAATGATCTTTTTTTTTCTCTGTACGTTTCTTCTGAACTTATTTTTCTCTAATAAACACCTTCAGGTACAATGCTGAATATTATATTAAATAAAATTATTAACAAAATGTGTGCTGTTAAAATTTTTGTTTAAAATATTAATAGGCTATCAAATTTTCATGTTATTTACTCGGAAACAATGTATTATTTATCGTTTATGATTATATTAGTTAGAGTACAAACGCCTACGTAAAGGACTTGATAGAGATATATATTTTTAATATAAAAAAATTAATCCAGGCTGTGGATGTATAATAGCTACATTAATTCACCCCTTATATAAATTAATTGTGTTTTTATATTTGGTTCTAAATATGTTATTGGATTCTTATTTATGACAGTTGTATGACATGTACGTATGTGGCATGACAGTCATTGAATTGCATCTTAGCTTAAGAATATTTGGTTGCTAAGGCATTGTGCTTTTTTGTTTTGCATGTGTCTGCGCTGAATAATGTCTTTGAAATGTTAATTCCGAACGGGAGGACGAGTATCGCTAGGTCGAAGTGTGTATGATTGTCGTTTAATGAAAAATAATCTTTATAATTATTATTATATTTGAAAAGAAAATATGTCATAAAAATTATATCGTCGTTTGTAACGTTTATACTATAGGTACATTGATTTTATCATTTTACACTAACAATCTGGGTTATTAAAAATAATTTGAGATGTGATGTGATGTGTGAGATTTATTAAATACTAAGTAGATAGTTCCCTCAGCGTTATACAATATCGACTTGAAGTATACACATATATACATAATCTGTCACGAATTTCATAAAAAAAATTTCAATTCCAAAGAAATTACAGCAACGAACCTCATTATTTCAGACTAAAATTACCATAATTGCGAGGATATAAAAGCTAAATAATAAAATTGAGAGCACGGTATCCCAGGCAAGGAGGTTCTGCTATATGTAAATAATTGTATTGATATATACATTTTATAAACCCTATTGAACATTCAACGATTGATTTCTCAGAATCTTTGTCAATTCGTGATCGAACGATACATTCCATTCAACTATCATTTTATGAACTGGTCAATTAATTCTGTATCATGACAAACAAACAACGTCTGATGTATTGTATTTTGTTCCTGAACTCATACTATATGTTCGAAATTCCGAAATGTCTGAAGCTAGGTCCATATAATGAATCTATTCTTTGTTCGTCAAATAAGTTACTCCTGCAATTTCTAGAAAATATTTAAACCAAATGAAAGTGTATGTACGCAAGACTATTTGTCAATATTTTCAATGTATTCGTCTACGACTGGGATCAATCTTAATCAAGGCATCAAAGAGACGTACAGACGTAACTATAAGGCTCCTTCTAAAGGGACAGATCACGTTTTATCCATTAGTATCATCAGTACTTTTACTCCAAGTTTATACTCACATTATGTCTGTCAGCACTGTGTATTGTGACGCTGGGAATTTATGGTAAGCATAGTGCTATTTACTGGAATCAATGCATAACTTAAGTATCAGATGTATAGACGTAGGGTCTACTAGTTTTTGAATTTAATTTATCTCACAACAAGAGCTCTGTCCACTGGTCAGATATTATATTTTTATTATAACGAAATAAAAAAGTCATTATTGCTTTTCCATTAAAAATTTTCTTCATATTCGTTATCACGTTTTGTACGAAATCATGACTATTTAGGTAAAGTAATTAAATATTTTCCATTATATACAATTTATAAAAATAAAATGTTTTATTATTTGAGAAATATAACTTTTCTTATAATAATATTAAAATTATCAGTTTCAATCTGAAAATAGATCATTAATCCCTATATAAAAAAAAGTTAAAGCGCTTTGTTGCTTTAATGAGATTTATTTTTAATCCAAGTACTACACTAATAAAGACTAGTTAAGATAATACTTATAAGTGTAACTCGATAGTTGGCAATACATTTCTTACATCGCTCGTTATACCTGAATGAATGATGTATGTCTATATATTTAGCCCATGTTGTTGTCATTTAAAAGTAAAATAAAATTAATATAAAAGTTATAGGCAGGTAATTAGATTTAAAATTATATTATTAGTATAGTGAGGCACCATTTTTAGGACAAACGCCTGTTAGTTCCAAAATTAGACTTATTAGTGTTTCTCCAAAGTAAACAAACAAAACACATGTAAACTATCTCATCAATAATGATATAACTTGTATTGGTAAAAATAAATAAAATCGTAAGCCATCGATGTATGAGTGCACATGTAATGTGTACAGCGGAAAAAAATTATGGAGAATAGTTACGTAATTTTATTGTATACGTATTTATATATTTAGACCGAAGCTAAGCTGTTGTTGTTGATTTTATAGTAATTTTTTTTTTTTAATATTAATAGATGTGAGTGCGAGTGGGCATTTCGAAATGAGCATACGATTAATGACTGTAGATCCGACTAATAATCCGACCGTGTAATTTGCTAAATAAAATTATTTTTTTTCGTTTATTTTATACACCTGTATAAGGAATTGAATACCTTATAGAAAATTTCTACATAAAGTCTAAATGTGTAGGTATAAAGTTAGTCATTTAGACGAGGAACTCGTTACCTTAGTAATGATTGATCTTTTTTTCATTTATGATACAATTTCTCTAGTCTCTGATCATACATATCTATTGCCGATCTTTCTCGAATGTTCTTGTACGCGTATAACACGCACGTTTGAGCCCCAACACCATAACGCTACGTTTAGATACGTTAAATTAAATGATGAGGTGCAGTTAATGTTTGATTTATCCATATTAAGCAGCTTTCTGGCAAATTATCTGTTTCCGTTGTTTCTTTAGTGAATCGTATGGTCGGCAGCGCGTCGTTTCTACCGACAGCCTTGTGCCACTTCCAGATGTCTGATATGTTTGTATAGTTGTATGTTCTGATGATTATGCAGCGCGGTCGATCTGTATGTATAGATTCACAGAATCTGAACTGCCGATGTCTATAAATCGCATTGCTGGTGTAAAAATAAGGATCCATGAATACACATAGAGAGTGTTGGGAAATCCGTCCGGGCGAATGTTGAATTTTTTTTTAAACTAATGGACCTATAAGTAAAACGTATGTCCGGTTGTGAGGATAAATTTTCGTGTGAAATATTTGTTACGCTTGTACTAGTAGCTCTCGTTTAATTGTTGGTCGATGTCAATTACCTTGGATCGATCGCTAATTGGGCATTTAAAACGAAAGCGGTCTCTTTGTTTGTATGCAGATGTTGCTAAGTCAACATTAATATATAACAATTACGCAAAACTTCAACTTGCGGTGCAGTCAAGTCTCACGGTATCCTGTAACTTTCCGTATGTTTTCATTTAATTTTTCTCGTTACGATGAATGTAAGACGTATTCCTGTTTATTCAAATCTTGTGGCAATCCGTAGGTAGACTCCGTATTCATGTGGGCCGCATCATTGAAGTGTTTTGTAATACGCTAAAATCGTGGTAACCAGGCCAAGGCTCTGCTTATTTACATGTACGTGAGAAATAGCGTTCTCAGTGTGTGTTTTATATTAAAACTCACGAAACTAGTAAAATTGTATGTATAAGAAGCGTTTTCATTATATCAAACAGAAGACTACAAATATTGTCTTTCATATGCCGAAGCGTAATGTTTTGATACAGTAAATTTGAATCGTTAGAAAAACCTCGATAGAGTTTTCAACTAACAATCATGCTAACGGTGAGAGAGAAACAAAGAATATTGTTACTGGGTCCATGTTGCAAAATATACGTGAAAATATGTATTCGTTAAAGAGTTCCTTGGACTAAAAAAATCAAGGAGAACATATTTTTGAATTAATTTCGAACTCGTTTTATGACCTACTATAACAATGATATTAAAAATTCAGTACTATTTTGAATTTTGTGTCTGTTTAATATTAATATAATTTTTTGTAACTTACTGGCTATATATTATCTATTTATTTCTTTACTAGGTACAAGACCTGGATACGCACGGGCTCTTTACAAAAAATATAAATTAGCCTATTTAATTTTGAGAATTATTAAACTTATATTATGATAACTTTCAAATGGTAAGCCCGATTTAAATGATTTAATAACTAATTTACAGATACTGATGTAAGCTTGAAAACGAAGTAATTTATTTTGATAAAATTTAATATCGTATTTATGTAATTAGCTATCCAATAAACTCTTTAGGAATGCCAATTTTTTAAAGTTGTAAACTGGATATAGTATGTTATCCTTAAGGTATAGACATATGCTACCACGGACTTTCTGTAGACCTATATAAGATACACAATTCCACCATACATTATTTTGTTATATCTCAAAGAATTTTGGCAGCGTTTTCGTTAAAATATCTCAGACGGCTCATGTTTTCCTGGCATCTTAAACAAATATAATTAATGTAAACCCAAGTAAATACAAAAACTTAACAAATTATACAATAAAACCTTCCTCGAGAATCACGCTATCGAGTGGTGATAAAGACTTGTAAATCGGTGCAGTAGTTTTTCAGTTTATCGCGAACAGACAGACAGACCGACGCGGCGAGGGACTTTGTTTTGTAATATGCATTGATACACGAACCATGTAATAAAATTCAAATAAATGTTTTCGATACATAACTTTATCCCATTAATTAAAATAAAATGTCTTAAATATAGATTAAACATTGTCATTTAAACATTGTTGTATACGTCTCAAAAAATAGTTTGCTTTATTTGGCCGTTCTTCTCGTTAAAGGGATCGGCTGCCATGGCAAAACTTCTATCTTGAATAAACTATAATACTTATTAAATAAAAAAATATAATTTTAATTATTAAATTATTTTTCTTGTCATTTATCGTAAAATTCGCATAATTTTCTTCTCATTATATTATTTCAGCATTAAGAACAATTTTATTTTTCAAATCAATTAATCCTAATACTATATTTACACTCTCGCCTCGTACCTCGTCTTGTGCTTCGTCTCGTATGACAGCTCGCACCTCCAGACGTGAGCGCTGCGAGGCGCGAGACAAGACGCGAGGCGAGCCGCGAGTGACTATTTTCACTCTCACCTTGTGCTTCCACTCGTGCCTCGTCTCGCGACTATGCGAGTGTAAATCTACTATAAGATGTCGCATAATGCATTTCGTCAAATAAAAAAAAATGCTGTCTTAAATCATGACTTTTATGGCATAATGTTGTATAATATTTAACATATATAGTAACATTAATAAAATAAATCCTTAACGATATAACGATATTGTCTTATCTATAAATTACTAATCGGAATACGTATAATTTATGCATTAATTACTACAAAGGATAATGTGGGTAGTGTGAAGTAGTTTTTTTTTCTTGCAAGCCGGATTTCAGCGGAAGATTTCGTAACTTGTAGAACTTTCACTTTTAAAGCAACAATACTCGCTTGTATCTTGTGATTTATCACCGATATTACATATTTAATAAGATTATTTTTTTTGACTTAAAATTTTAAAATAAATTTTGTTCCCAATAAGTGAGAGTAGCCAACCTTAATGTTTCCTTTTTAAATCACTAAAAACCGTCTCTATATATGACATTATATTATTTGTATATATCAATAAAGTAATTTAGTAACACTCTACAAGCCATTCTAGTAATATCTTTCTAGTAATGTCTTACTGCTCGTGAGCAAAATATTGTGATACATTAATAAATAATCGATACAATACTTTTAATTCATTGCATAATTGTAGTAGTGCACGATAAAACAAATAAAATTTAGCCAATCGAAAGAAATTAAGTATCTGTTGAACTAAATTTAACATCGTAAAACGCTACAAAATCTGCGTGCATCATTTGCCAATTGCGAGCTTCGATAAAAATGGGTCAACTTATAATATCCAGTGCAGTGTGATAAATATTGCTTCTGGCAATGTTAGCTGTCTGCTGCACTCATTCGTACTGATTGTTGAACACTCAACATGTTCGTACTGAACTCGTTATTGTGTCCTTATATTATGACGCCAAAGTTAATTTGTGTATGGAATAAATAACACAGTGAGAAACTAGCTCTGATGTTTTAGAAGAGTGAATATCGAAATGATTGTAAAACGAAAAATAAAAAGCCGTTTCAATTAGTCCAAACTGTGCCGAACAAACCTAGTAGGTACCTCGTTGGCAAGCAGTTGATACTTGGTACAAGCGACACAGAAAAATATTTTCTCCCTCAATATTTCTTGCTAAAACAATATTTATTACGAAATAATATCAATATTTTGAAGTCTATTTCATATTTTACGGTGAATTACTGCATATTTGCGCTATTGTATATAAAGTGTTGGTTTTTAAAACTACAAAGCTGTCTCGAGACAAGTGTACATTTAATAAAATGACGAAAAAAAAAGTCGGGGGGACAGTTGTTCTGCGTAGACCGCTGGTTGACCTTGAATACCTTCCAGATAATACTTTCGCAGAGAAATATAGCTTTTGCATTCATCTCATTAAGGAAACGACGCGTTCGCTCAACTTGTCGGCTCTTTATTTATTGAGAATATTACTAGAATAATAGCTCAATACACATATGAGTACACGCGTATATGTCTATATACATGTATCAGTCGTTCCTGAATCGTAATCAACGTCTTAATAACATAAATTGTTATTATAAAAAATTCAATCACATGATCTAGAAAGACGCTCGGCATCTACTATATTAATCTAAAACATATTATATTATACATACATTTAATGTGTCACGAGATGAATTAATAAATGTTATTATGTGTGGCACAAAGAAACCGAACGCCAATAATTCGCTGCGAGATTGTACTGTTTTGATAATAGTTCTCTTGTTTAAACAGATATATGGGTTGGTTGGGATAAAGAAATATAAGTGGAGTAAAGCATGCATAATTAAATAGTCACCAAGGATATATCCGACTAAAATAAACCATGTCAAACAATATGTTATACTAAGTTAGATAAATTAAATAGTAAATAGTATCCAAATTATTCCTAGATATATTTCTAAGCATGGGAGCAATTTAATGCGGACCTTACACTTTCTGTGGAATAGTATCCGACTTCGAGCAATTTATATAAATATCGTAGGTAAATATAGAAAATTAAGCCAATGATCATCTCCTAACCAACATCATTGTTTAATTCAGAACACCGAAATAATTTATGTGACATCAATTTACATAGCCCGTATTATATTCAAATTGGATTCAGTGACCAGGCGACTCGTAATGGTTTACGAGATTTAGTCATATCTTTTGTAACTCACGTTTTCTCAATATATTTAACATATATCAATACAATATCTCTCTGATACTGTGTATAATTTATGTCGTGTTTATGAACGAGCGTCGAGCGAAACGCAAATCTGTTTGTTACATATAAAAGGTATTTAGAAGAAACCATTTTTGCACGGATAGGTCTTCACTACGGCGCTTATCAGCTCTGTTTATGGTAACGGCCAGCATTATTGTTGTTTACAATATATGATGTTTACTGATACATTTATTCGTTTTCTTATCAATAAATCTGATACATGAACGGTATGAAGTGATAACTTGCGTTATGAGCTGTATTGGATGTTATGAGAAGAAAACTAAAAATAATTTTGACATTTCATTGAATCAAAAATGTTATATTTGCTGTTGTAAACAATTGTATATTTATTTTTAAACGTAAAATATTGTATTGTGTTATGGAAGCATTGAAATCCATCCTTTTCAGAATTTCCCGCAGTCCCGTTTCAATGTATTTATACTGGAAATGTATTCAGATTTATTGAGTATTTATATAAAGTTACTTTATTAAAACCAATACACCATAACGCTATACAAATTGATGCTTTTCATACTATTCCGAAAATAACGTATATGAATGCTTTCGAACGTTGAATACATGATTCGTCATTGAAATTGTTACAGAGTTTTGTCATTTGTTTCCGACGTGTTATAATAAACCTTTAGATAGATAAATTTATTCAGATTTTATTTTTGATTTTTTTTTTGTTTGGGAAAACCTTTGTCTTTTTCCAGAACTTTTAACCTTTCTCTTTTGAAATAACATTTCTATTGAATTTAAGTGAAACATATTCGTGTAACTAACTAATTGATGTGATAATGTGATTTTTAAGACGCGAACTAAATAATGAGTATTTATATGACACGAACTTTAAACAATTAACTTAAAAAAGTTCCTATCTCAAAATAAAAAAAAAAAACTATATTTTTCTTGAGAATCTGTTAATTAAAAACATAAACCTTTGAGAAGTCTGATAGTTTTCACTAGAAATCAATACACCAGCTATGAATGCATCATAAATCAAATATTAACTGTTAAATTTGCTTTATCACTATTTCATTCAACATTTTAATAGTTTTCCAGTTTCAATATGAAACCTGTATCATTACGTTATCACTCCGATTGAACTGAACGTGACGCCAAACAAATGCTCTTATTTGTTCATAATCTCTCCCATTCTGTGAATTTAACGGTTAAAATTCTAAAGAAAATATAGTTAACATAAAACCGAAAATAATTTGTGTGGTTTATCTTGTCTTAAACGAAATCGATCCCGATAGATTTTTACATGTAGAATAATCGCTAAAAAGTAATAATAAGAGAATAACATTTTCTTGATTTTCTTTTAAGCACACATGTGGACCAGTATAGGCTGATGATGATGATGATGATGACACATGTTGTTATGATGGGAGCCTTAAAAAGCTTCTAAACCTTATATTTAAAACTTCTCACCCATCATCTAAAGATTCTGTGACGTATCATCCAACCTAGTACATACCACTTCTATCTCTGCCTAAGAATATGGATATAAATTTTGGGATATTTTGATGTGAACCTGTTATGTTATTTTCCCAAAAATATGTGGAATATTTTGAAATTGAATATCAAATGTCGTCGTGAGAGAATCTGGTAGGTATATCAAGAGGATTGATCGAGAGCCAATCAAATAGCTAAATAGCTAGTCATTGTTTTCTGTGACACGTTAAATATCGTTCAGCCCAGCCCTTTAACCCAACAAAAACCAATGCGGCTTATTTTAATAAGAGCTCTTTAAAACATCTTTTAAATCTTATAATTTTTATTAGCTTCACCTGTATGTTTGTTTGTAACCGACTTCTTTGGGCGCGATTTTGACCCACTTCAAACGGCCAGATTTCGTTCAAACTTTGTAGATTTATCGAGTACCAATGACAATACACTAATTTGATAAAATTATTCCATTTTTCAATTAGCACGATATGATTTTTGTTAATTTATATAATTTTCATCTATAGTCGATAAGGAAAGAAAATTAATTAAAATTAAAAAAACAAGCTATCATAAATAATACAAACTAAAAAGTGGAAAATAAGTAATAGTTTAAAAAACTAAAAAACACGTTTTTTATAGAAAACGGAACTAAAAATAGAAAATCAATTTTAATAAATTAAATTTAAGGAAATAGTGTTAAAAATTTCAATAAATATAAATTAATAATAGTGTGAATAAAAAAAAATGTATTTTATTTTTAAAAAAGCGTGGGGTGCTTTTTAAGATATTATCGAAATGATAATCACTCTACTCATATCTGTCAATAAAATATTTATAACTATTGACACCATGCACCCCACGCTTTTTTAAAAATAAAATACATTTTTTTTTTATTCACACTATTATTAATTTATATTTATTTTTGTATATTCTCTCAGCGCCAGCTTCTACACTGAGGTATGTAAAGAACATTCAGTGTATTCGTATTAATGTAGGCCGCGATTGTTTCTAACAATTACAAATAGAAAATTTCCATGTATGTAAGTTATTTTGAAATGTACACGAATAGAAATAAAAGTTTCTCATTGGTAAGGATTCTGTTTACACAATGACGAGCCAGCGCGAAGGTCAGGTTCACGAAATTGGGTCGCTCCGCGGGGGGATGGTATTGGCCTTCGAATCGAACCTTATATTATATACAATGCTTATATTATATTACGGAACCAGTCCCATGTAATTGGGCATAAATATAAATATAGCGATGTTTTGATCTGTAAAAAAATTATAATCAGAAATCATGTTCCACGTGTTGGTGCAGATGACAGCAGACTGTCATATATAATTTATTCCATGTTACATGTAATTTAATGGCAGTGTTTTTTTTTTAATTTTTGGCTCACAGCTGTTTAAAATATTTTAAAATCACTTATGTGTACATTTTGAATGCGTCCGAGATTCTGGAATTGGGTCACCAGTTTCTTTGCAACTGTGGTGTTGGGCAATTTGGCTTTGTTATTCCAAACACCTATATTGGGGCGGCACACACATACTTCTTTGTCCGCTTAAATAGGTGAAAGTGGCTGTGTTGTAACTTGTTAACAATTAAGACAAACTATTGTTCCACATTGTTTTTATTTTTTTAATGTATGAATATTAAATTATTATATTTTTTATTTTTGTGAATCAAAAGATAGCGTAATTTGTAACGAGTATGTTTTTAAGACCTCTCGAGATAATTAGAAACAAAAAAAATTTACTATAATTCCTAAAAACATTACTTAACAAAAATATTACCAAATTATAGTAATAGAGATTATTATCAATGGAAATTTATCCATCTCGAGTTCAAATAAACAATCTGCTGTCTATTAAAAGCAAGGGATGGCAGTGCTTTGTTTCTTAAAATTGTGAGTACAAAACCTGATGAATTCACGCGGGTGACCCAGTTAACGTAAGATGAGCTATCATTGACCCAGTGGCCGAGTGAACTTGGTTTAAATACCCTAAATATCCCGGCCACCCTCGTTCAGCCGACCCCGACCGCCCCTGGCCCTAAGCGCTGTTTTATTTAGCCGTGCCTAATAAATGTCTTGTACCATTTACATTTCAAATGCTCATCAACTTAATAGACATTGTTAACATGTCGTTACAGCAACGCCAGTTTTTTTTTTGTTATATTGTATTTCACAAACAAATTTCGTTGAAAACAAATCAAATATCCTCTAATGAGTTGTAAGACTTTCGCGAGTTTCATTAATTTAAAAATCATATCCTCTATATTTCATTTCTTTGATTTAATTTACTATTTCGTGATATTTTTGAATACTGTCGACATATTTATATGTAGTTTGTTTTGATGTTTCGGAATATTTCTGGCATTCTCTTGTAATTTTTTTTTATTTTATTGTCTATACTCTATACCGTAAGTATTTCTAAACTGCAACGGACACCTACCTTGGCTTTACATGAATATAGTATGGAGTGCTTAAAATTATCACGTTTGCAACATGTTAAAATTTAAACTTCGTCCTTATCTTAAACAAGATATTTTTATTTAACTAGAATAATGAATAGCGAAGCTTTTTGCGTCTTTAGATGAACTTTCTCATGCATAAACATCTGAAAATTTTATAACTTCTTAGCTGCAGTACTGAAGAACACACGGGCTATTTTCTCTTAAATATTAATAGTGTGACTATGGAGCTGGGCTCTCTAAAAACCCTAATATTGTAAATAAGTGTAATAAAACCAACTTAAATATATTATTTTTATGTAAACAATTTAAAAAAATCATTTAACTAATCTACCCATCTCATGGTTGGCCATGTTTAATAAAATATCTCCACTTCTATGCTAAAATTCCATTGCCTAACAAAGCTATTGAATTTATATTATCATATCACGCTATAAAGATTCTGTAATATCATACGTCTAGTTTAAACGAGTGAAATGTTTTCAATGCACGTTTTCTGGGACTTTTCACGGTTCAACGATAATTATGCGTCTGTTGCACTTTGACAGAATGGTGTTATAATTCTTTAGCTCGTACTAAGAAGAATCTTGTAGAAATAATTTTCTAAGCTAGGCTTAAATTAATTCCCTTTCTTCTCATTCAATGTTTCTTAGATGATTATTTTGCTCGTCTTTTTGGTCTTGTTCTCGAAAAATTTAAACCTTTAAAATTAATGTGACCGTTGATTTTATTCTGGTACTATCATAACTTTTTAGTTTATATCAAATGTACAATCAATCACTGCTAGGCTATAATCATATTTTTGTCAAGTAAATATATTTTTATAAAAAGTTATAATTTACCTAATCACTCAAACCACGAGAACATTATATATGTACGTGGTGAAACAATTTCATTTACCTAAACTTTTAATGTAATTATAAATTCACACAAACAAAATGAATACTCGCAAAAAATAACGAAAAATTTAATATGCTAGTTAATGTTAAGATGAAAAACTAGCACTCGATCTAGTTGTTAACTCTATCAAAAACCGCTTGACACAATAATCTGAATTTAGCGATAAACTCCAAAAATGTTTTTTTTATCTAGCAGTCTCATTAAACTGTTCGTGGGTTTTCTTAATTAGCGATAGTCATTGTGCTGGCTTAATTAAAAAAATTATACGAGTTTCATTTTTTTTTTGTATGAAACAAATTGACCCATTTCCAAGCCTGTATGCAAATTGAGATGTTCTGTTGCTGCAATGTTTCTATTGCTCTTTAGATGTTGTTCTCGTACTGAGGGTTCATGCAATAATTTGTTTTGTCATATATTATATTATTTGAATCTTATAAAAAATTGAATATATGTATATTTAATTCTCACTTAAGTTCCAAGTGGAACCATACCAAATTAATGTTAAAATCTAAAACGTAAAACGTACAACGAATACAGAAAAGCCCGCATAAATGTTTAAGTTACAATATGTTGTATCGCTCTGTGATAATACAATTGGCTGTGCGCCTATTACTTCACTATTACGATGAGCTACATCTTGCGTCAGAGGGCGGGGAAAGTGTGACGTCAGCGGCGCGCATGCGAAGAAAGCAAAGTTGCGCATGCGACCGCTCAGCGGGCACTTTTGCTTTCGCAGGAGGCCGCCGCGTCTCGCCGATAGCGAAAACGGTTATACCTACCTTCACTGTCACTTTTTGTACGTTATTCAGGTCTCGATTATGACATCGAATATTATTGACTCATTGCAACTTACACGTTGTGTGCTTTTAGAGAGGCTGCGGATAAAGATGGCAGGTTGTTATTGATTTTCGGTGTTCTCGTAATTGATATTATACAATGTGTGTAGGTTGATTAAATATGCACGATATATTTTGGTAACTATCTATCTATATAGAGTTAAATTTTTCTATCGTTACTGGAAATTTTTTTGTAACATCTCGTCGAAGTGTTTTTATCGTGAGATCCGACTTGTTAACCTCTGGGTCACTGGTGACATTAAAATAGTATGTGTTTTATACCCGATAGTTTAAATAAAATTTGAAAATTCACAATAACTTTTATTTGTATAAAATCTAGCGTTAAATTATTATAGAAGAATCATCTTGATCTGTATAAAAAAATAATTATTCAGTCCACTGTTTCTTTCAAGTCATTTGCCTTTTTATTCTAATATGTTTATAAAAAGAAATACAATGGAGTATTTAATATTTAATCATAGTTTTAAATTCACAGTAAAACTGACGTGATATTTTTATGAAAATTTAATTAATCTACGAGTCTCGCTGGTTACCATGATAATTTTATAGTATATGAAGTATTTATGATGAATAAGAAAAAAGAGGTTGTTACTTCGTACGGCCATGAAAATTAAAACTCTAGTGTGTTAATTATTCTCTGTGGTCATCTTTCTCTAATGACACGCGTGCTTCATGCCAGTATTCACAATTCATTACTTCTCTCAGCAAGCACAAGGTTGTCACAGACAGTCACTCGTTCGTGACCCCTCGACTGATTTTAACCAAAACCAGGTCAAGATCTTAAATTTAATTCTTTTTTGATACTGTGTTGCTCCGTCTCTACACCTCCGATATGATCTTTAATACTTTCTGTTGGTTTTAATGTAATATATAACATCTGTTTGTACAAATATGTTGATTGATATTTGAAATTTTGTTTACTAAAGATTATCGTACGCATTAGTGTAGGTTATATATAAATAATAATAGTTTTGAAGGTGTCATTGTTCGAACTTTACGTTTTATTAGTCGAATCTGTAAATATGTTATCGAAGACGTCAATACTTTTATAGAAATTTTTTAAGTCCCCTAGATGAGTATCCTCTCTGATGGTACAATGATTGTAAGGGTTGATCGTGACGACATAGTAACTGCGATGTGTAGTACGTTTCTGCTCGACATTTACTGTGCGAACGTAAACATAAGCTCGTTTGCGGCAACCCTGCCCTGGTGTGGCACCGCGCGCAACTGGGTCAGTGGGCCGCCCCCCGCGCCGTCCCCGAGCGAGCGGTGGCGCAACCGCTCGAACGCGCACTAACATAGACCTGGATCGCGGGAAAGTGGGTCACCGACTCACTTTCACTTATTACATGGGCTCCTAATCGTTTTCCATTGTACGGACGGGCGGGGGTTTGCGGGTAGCGGCGGGGCGCGCATGCGGGAGGCGCCGGCACGCGCGGCATTGTCGCCGGCCGGCCGCCAGTCGATCGTGGAACGTCTAGCGAGCGGTACATGTGCTGCCTCCACTCTTACAACACTCACAACGATCGTAGAGACGCGCCTTGTCAACAAATTATATATATACTTTACAACGCCACACCGCTCTTCGTTTCTGTCTCCGTGTTCGCCGTCAGAATATAATTCATACCAAGTATTAGAGGAAAAAATGTGCTGGATTTATGTGTCTTTAAGTATAGTGATTGAACAGGTGCAGCTCGCAAGCGGCAGATAGTGTTGCGGTCAGACCGCCAGTGAACTCAGTGACTGTGTGAACGTTGTCGCGGTTGAACGCCGCCGTAGGGATCTGTACAACCAGCCGCTTAGTGCGGCCGAGTATGACGATGGACCAGCAGACAGGCCTCATGTCTCTAAACATGTCCCCGTTCGACCTCAGTCCGGGCCCCGAAGGGTCCGGCTCGGGCGGTGGACCTTCGGGTGCCTCCCAGCAGTATGTGCCACAGGGCGCCGCTTATCAATGCACATCAGACCAACAGCCTTTCGGCTACGCAAACCTGGATGCTTCATATCTCTTTCCAACAGGTGCCGGAAGCGAATCTGGAGCTTATTTACCAGCAGCCGGGACTGTCTGCGATCAAACCGACACCAAGGACGTCATAGAAGAACTCTGTCCCGTTTGTGGGGACAAGGTGAGCGGTTACCATTACGGGTTGCTCACTTGCGAGTCCTGTAAAGGTTTCTTCAAGAGGACCGTTCAGAACAAGAAAGTATACACCTGCGTCGCGGAACGCGCCTGCCACATTGATAAAACACAGAGGAAACGATGCCCATTCTGCCGCTTCCAAAAGTGTCTCGACGTCGGCATGAAACTAGAGGGTAAGTCCTATCAATTAGTACATTCTATTAATACAAAGTTTTATAAAGCAACTTATAGTATTTAGTCTGGCAACACGATATACACGTAGTAGAAGTAGGTCAAGTAGGCAGCAGCTACCGGTCCGGATGGTATTACATCATAAAGCCGAAGTAAAATTCAATGAAAGCCGAATGTTTGCATCAGCGAGAATTCCGTAATGGAACTTCATTTATGTTTCATTTTAATGATCTATAACCGACTTCGAAAAATTAAGTATGTCACGCTTACGAAAATACTTGTCTCACTTACGTAGTCTTCGTGATACAATGATTACAAATCCGAATTACCACCAGAACGACAGTGTTCGGTACAGAATATTCAATTCTGAACCGGCAAGCGGAGACAATTGAAACTTTAATTGACACAAAGAAACATCGCATAATACTTATTTGAAGTGCTCTATGTAAAATACCATCTATGTTTCTGACATATAGTTTTATGATTACGTGTTTTTCATAAAAAATGCAAAAAATCGATAATATTTTCCCTCCTCCAACTGTTAAAGTTTTTCGTGGCTTTCTTTGAAATATATTTGGTACAGCTGTAAAAATGTCAAAAAGATTTTCAAAGATTTTTTTTCTAGTGTATTTTACAAAGCGTCCTTAAAGTTGTTTGCATCACTCGAATCTTTTATTACAGATTAAAAAGGTCTCATGAAAATATATAGAGCGCATGCAATCTAAATTATTTGTCTAGCCCTCGGCCTACACACCAATTTCAAAATGACAAATGGTGGTTCTGTAGATATATAAACGACAATTGTTTCGAACATTCAGAGCTCCGAGGATTTGGTGCGGCGACAGAATGTTGCAAAACACTTTTAGAACTAGAAATATCTTATTTCAGTAACAAATACGATCGAAATCATAGTTTACTTGAATCGTACATAAAAAAAATATATTGGACTTGTTTATGTCGGTGGCAGCCACGAATTCTGCGTCTGACTGTAATCTGCAAGTTTTTTTGTAAGCGCCAAAACCACTGTGACGCAACTTTCGAAAGTTTCATACCTAGAGGGTTCTTATTTCTTAAGTTTAAGCAATCCCCTGTAAAAACATGTTGTTTCTAGTCTTACTTCTTACACAACACGACCACTAGCCCTGTTGTATCGACAAGAAAGGGGTCGATACAACAACAGGATACATACATATTAGTATCTACGTCAACGGAAATAGCTATGGGAAACGTATAGTTTCCGCGGATTCTTTCTAAGTTTAGTTTTTTGCGAGTCATCATTGACATTCATAAGATATTATAAACAGAAAGATTCACCTGCTACCTCAATTAATTTGTAACAAATTATTCGAGGTCGCCGTAACTAGTAGAGGAATATCTGCGTTAGCGATTTAATAATAAACATTGTTTGACACACATTTTACGGCCTTTAGTTCGAATGGCATTTGGCAAGTGCACTAGTTCTCAATAAATACGACCGTTTAACGTTAAAATAATATATAAATTGTATGCGGGCGTGGTATGTCATGTTTTGACGAACATATATAAGAGAGGTGTACAGGTAATAGTTTTAAAGGTTAATACGTTGTTAGTAGATCGCGAGGGGCGTTGTATAAAACGCGGATCGTTCTAAATTTAAAACGCGCGCGGCCGCAGAGCGCCCTGACCTAGTTGCCAGCGGGGCCGCGATGCGGCGCGCGCGCTGCTCACTGCTGTGCGTGCATGTACGCAACGCGAGGTTGCCGCTGTGTGCGTGAGACATTCGCCATTGCGAGTTTCGCCAGATGCTGCGATGTTTGCAACATTCATTAATTTACCTGCACTGAAATTTTCATTAAACATCACCGACGGGAAGACGGGCCCTTATCACGTAGAACATACTGCGCGAGGATAGGACCTTGAACTAAATTGATATTATAAAAATATATGTACCAGTTTAAGTGTTTTTGTTTCTTTTTGAAACGTTTAATCGTAATCAAGTATACTTGAGTATCGTCCAACTGTAGAGCAGTTGAAATTATGTAATACTGTCGTTTCAAACAAAACTAGTTCACAGGAATCGACCAGAAGACACTTCAGTAACTAATACACTTCTATTGGGTCCTGGTTAGCATAAGCCGCGGTTCATTACTATGAAGGTCGATCAATTACATCGCCTAACGAGAATATTACATACTTTGTCTTTCCATTTCTCCCTTGTCATTGAATTGTTACTAAAAGTTCCCTTGCTGGGTATACGTCTTATACGTCCACCAAATTTTTCGTCTTTGTTAGAATTTTTACTAAAAGTCTGTAAAAAAACTCGTATATTATCCAGTGAGGCTCATTAAAATCATATCAGCCGTATCAATACCTACCAAGTGGCTCTGTCATATGTATATGTGGGTCTAGGTTTATATATCGATAGAAACACACGTGAGAGATCAAAGTTATTTAGAAATGAAGAGTATATTAACAAAATATAGCTTAATGATTTTCTAATAATCAAAAACCGTAGAAGTACACACAAGCATTGCTAGAAATACACAAAGATAACAAAAAAATAATTAGTACATTATTACTTGTAATAGAATCAAATAAAAGGGCCACTAACCCAAAAAAATCTAGTAGAATCTAGTTGGAATTTAACGAAGTCTCGAAGTTATCAACAAAAACCTCTGAAGTAGTGGCACAAGTAACTCTGCGTCATAAAGTTTTATTCCGAACTTTAATGCTTCTGTTGCATGTCGCAGCTAGTATTCAAAACTGCATAGACTTTAGGCATAAGAGATTGTAGAAATTTGTTCAAAAGTTACCTAGAGCAACTTAGTTAACGGAAAGGGCGTTGCTTTCGATATCAGCTCATAATAGAACGTCTCCATCGAAGTTGTTTAATGACGAGAAATTCAAAAATGATTTGAATGTCTTTTCTGGAAGGAAAGTTCGTCCATGACCAAAGGATATTTAAATATATATAACGTTTAAAACTTCAATTGTAAGCCGTTGTATTCTCACCACGACATTCCACGCTCGCTGTGATGAAAGCGTTGCACTGCAAGGAAGTCGACTTGAGAGTTTTTTTTTTGTGTGTCATATAAAACTCCACAAAAGCGTCAGTTATTTGCTTAACGCCTAACCCTCGCCCACCTTCCGCGGCCTACATTTTTATGATGACGCAACACGTCTTAACAGAGTTCGATGAATGAAGCAATCGAAGGCACCACCTCATATATTCGTACACAATCCTGTAATTATTTTTTTTTTGTTCAGATACTGAATATATTCTATGCTTTATTTGTATACGTTCTCATTGAAACAAGTTAATTCATAAATAGAATACTATGTCCTCATATTACCTCTCAATAGTTAGTAATTGATTTATAGACCAAGTTTCAAGCTAACATTTCCTTCAGGATGCATCTGTGCCAATATTTTACGATTGAATTATCTGGGAGTTGAGGAAATTTGATTATTATCTGCCGTTACTAATTTAATATCAAACGGACCTCTGGTTCGTTCGATTTGTATTTATTATATATTAAAACAAAATCTAAATGTAGAAAATTCAATGTACTCCTCATTAAACTACTCTCGCAAGTTTATTTATAGTGAGCTAGCATTCCGCGTATTTATTTTGAATTAATTTATTATAATATAGTATTATCTTACTTACTAGTTAACCGACATTACGTCATCCATTCGATTGCTTAAATTTAATACCAGCAGCAGCAATCTTTGTAAATTACCAAATCGTATTGTAACGTCACTAAAAATAAACATTTTTTTTTTTTTAATTAATGTAAATTTTCGGTCAAAGTAACCATTGTGTTATTTTTCTAGAGTTGAATTATTTAGATATATTTTCGTAATATTCAAATATGGTATTCAAAGTTGCTGTAACTTACAATCTATACAGTCACGAATCATTTCGCTATTAATAAAATTCAACGCTCGAACATTGACATTCGCACAATTTAGCGATACTTTTATTTTAAATCGATGTTGAAATCGTTGCTCAGTTGTAATGCAATGCCCTACTGGTAATGTAACGGCTGGAGGTTTGAAATTACAAAATTCTCGTTAGATTTAGACTACTGATTCCACTCCTCGAACGTATGTACACAAACACATGAATTATACTATAAGACTATAATAAAAAAATCACCATACATTTAATAAAACAACTAAATAATAATATTCTTCTGTGTGTGTCTCTCAAAATTGGAGCATTATTCAAAATATATGTAATAATGCAATAAAACATATGTAAGATGACACAATTCTCACAAATCGCTCGACCTCAATAGCTGTTGCGAGAGGCTCAGTGCTTGCCCGACCTGAACCGCGCCTTGTGCAATCTACTACGGTGCTGAATTAACAGCACCACAGTAGATTCCGCTTTCGCTCCTCTCAACACTCGCACCACAGTAAAAAATGTTATTTCTCTACAAACTCATCAACGTCTTTTTCAAAACGGCATTCTAGCAATTTCTTTCTGTGTGATTTCTCGTGTTTATAAACCTTGAACTAGAATTACATCATTTGAGCTTACTGTGTTAAAAATGCTAATTTATTTTTAGATATTTCTATAAATCATTATCATTTCAAACGAAACCCCAAAGGTCATCCTAATTACGATCCGTATAGCTGCTTAGGAAGCACTAAAAAGCAATAATTATATTCTCTCTGCTTGCAACTCCGTACTTAATATTTTAAATTGCCATTGAGAAATTATACTTCAATTACGTAAACTTATCTGAGCCACTGACATACAAAGAACTCAAAACCAGCTACGGCTTGAGAAATCCTCGTGTAATAATTCGTAACTGCTTAATTAGGAATAAGTAAATACAACAGTGCTTCAGTGATTTCCAAGCTGTTTATTTAGGAAGGAAGTGTAGGGAAGGTTCACAAAGGATGGGCAACCCTCGTCGACGCGTTAGCCGGGTGTGCGGTATTCGTTCGCTTCTAGTAAGTTTCGACATGAGTCACGAGCGCCGTCGGTGGGGTGGGGTGAGCTGCGCAAGCGTCGTTTCATAAGACGACTCAGTCGACCTGTCGCAATGCACCACCCAAATGTGACCTGAACACGTATAAAATACATCAGCTCCTTAGATGAGCGAGCGGAAAAATTTAACACCTACACTAACATTCGGCGCCGTACGAATGTAGCCCAAAAATGTTGATTGGCATGAATTACGTCGCCAGTAATGTCATGTTGATAATTTTATGGTTGGTACGGTGAATGTTTTTATGTTTTACAACAGCTACGTGTTCCGTCGTCGGAGCTCGATAGTAATTTATGTAACGGACAAATTGTTGTAACATTGATCTTCTGGTACAAGATCAAGACAATCTCGCTTAGTTCCATCGACGCAGCATCTAATGTGCTCAGAAACTTACATTTTTGTTTGCGTTATCTAAATGGAGGTCAATAAAAACTGGCTAACATCATCAATTGATTCAGCACAACAAATATAATGTAATGATGGTTGTTACACGGACCGCTGGCCGCCCCCCTGATCGTGCCACCTTACATTATATAACGTCACCGCTTACAATGACTGTATTACCGTTGAATAAGTTCTGTGGTTCCCATGCTTTGAACGTTTTAAACGTCTAACATGAAACAGATTCAAAAATCTCTAGAGCGACTTATTGGTGTTTTCCTTTATTCAGTTGAAACCACAGTCTAATAAGATTACGATCTTCATATCAGCGATTGGTTTTTGCTTCGCTGTTTATTTTTGATTATTGCTGTTAGAAGTATAATATAATATAATAACATGGCGTAGCAGTAATTCGATGTCAGTAGTGTCGGACGCTAGCGGCTCGAGACAGATGTTAGATCATAATAAAAACGCGCGCGCCAGCATACTATTTCGGCGCGCTGCCTTGACCCGAATCGGTTGTTTCGACAGCGGCCTCGCACACCGGGCCTTTCTATTTTTTAGGTATTACCTGTCTTATTATTACGACAGACCTAGGGGCGTCGCCATTTTGGAATTATCATATTTTAGTTCACGGACTTCTTTAGTCAGATCGCAATACCGAAGTTTAACCGTTCATTTTTTATATCTACTATGTGAAACGTTAATGTTTGACACCAAGGAAACTTCGAGCTCTAATGGTTCTATAACAATATATCTGGTGTTATGAACGACACTTACGTAATCAGAACTCATTAATCTGGGTCAAATAAGAATCTAGTTTGATTCTCATCAAAGACGTCGTCTTAAATACGTGGATAAGATCTTGACACAGTTCGGTAGATGATCGGCGATGATTTATCTCGGGGCTCTGGTGTTGTGTAATGAGTGAGCGCTCCGCTATCTAGGGCCGCGATCATGTACGTGCGTTCCTCGGTGGGAAGCATTCGCTGCCGCTCGGCCCCGCTCGGCTCCTTCCGTACAAGGAGGGGAAGGGAGCGGAGGGGCGAGAGGAATAGGAGGAGGGGAGCGTGGACGCTTCAGCCTTGACCAAGTTTCACTGACTCGTCGGCACAAGGAGCGTTCCCCACCTCGTCCCGTCCTTTCGGAATACTACTGTTTTTTTATCTCGATGACACGATTACTCCATTTGAAGGCCCTCGCTCTTGTAGCGAGATCTCAAAACCATTAACAATTACGACTTATAAACGGTCAGTTAAACTTACATAGGTCACTTCAAGAGCGTTCATTTCGTGGTGCAGTCTTGACAAATCCTTCACTCATATCGACCTTGACCCATCTCGCGCAAGTGGGTCATAGATCTGAACGGCTGTAGGATATTAGCTCTACTCTCTCGAGCATCTATTTTGGCCTCCTGCTTGTTTGTCATAGTGCCGCATGTTTTTTGATTTGTAAGAATGACCTTGACCTTGATCTAGTTTGGTCATGTAATAAACGGCTGGCCTCGTTACGTTATTATCGGCTACTATCGCGTGCTTATTATAATAACATTAGATGATTAAAGTCTTAACTGTTCCTAATACCGATTTTAATGGTCCCCAACTATTATTATATTTGTATTATACGCTCGTTGATAGATATATATTCGTTCCTTTATCTCAGACTTCGGAGACACGGCGATTGGAATTGAAACGTGAATTGGAATTGCTGTAGCAAATAAAAAAAAAAAATAGCCGTACGGAAACTTTTAAACATTCACATTTAATATACCGAGCTATATGTATCAGGATATTATATAGTTAGTCATAACACCTACCTTAGTCACAGTATCCGGTTAAAGAGTTTGGTTGAATGATAAATTATATGTCATTTAACTATTACTTATAAAACACTATAATCTATCAATATCTTAAATATGATTTGTTTGCATGTCTTGTTAAATCGTGATGTTATTACGAGAAAAAAATAATCAACGTATTTTTAATTAGTTTGGCTGTATCGTAAATTTTATTAAGAGAACCCTAAAAATAACTATGTAAAGTCTCAAATATAAAATATATGTGCGTAAACAATTTCAAAGCTGTACAAAAATATGACAGAAAAGCAATTATAGTAGTGGTGCCATTAAACCGTAAACCATCCATCAGAAGTCCATTAGCTTCAGTAACATAAATGCTTTCATGAAAACATTCAGCAGTGCGAATCCCGCGCCATCGCTAACAGCACTTAAATCCGTTCCACAGTTTGTCTCATTTAGATGTTCCACGTGCCCCATAACTGCATCCTTATCGCACTGAGCCGTTGGCTACATTAAAAACTGGTTGTTATTTTTAACTCGACGGTTGGGCGACTCACAATTTACTGAAAGACCCTTTTCCGTTCCTCGTTCACATGTTTACTTACAGTTAACAATCTAGTTCTTAGTACTCTGGATTTGTTATCCGCTTTTTCGATGATACGATTCCTTGATAAGTTGTATATCGCTCCAGTAGATTATGTTACCGGGTTGCCAGTTTAATTCTTATCTCAATGAAACCTTTGATTATATACAACATTTATTATAATCTCACTAAAGTAAATCTGCATAGCTTTTTATCAATAAATGTTAAAGCGAAACTTCGTTCCTTCAATATGGCTCAGTATTCCAATAGTCTTATATTCGTTGCCGACTAAAAATCTGTACGAACATAAATTGCTGCTATCGCAAGGAACTCTCGCTTAAAATTTGGAATTCAGCCAGAACAGTAAAGAGCGCTTGAGTGTGTGCGTCGTAAGGCCGCTGTCCTAAATTTCAAGCCTACGTTATAAAATATTTATTGAACAGCGTACAATAATAATCAATGAAAGGAATCCGTTCTCACACGGGCCATACCTCGCGTCGGCATTTTATCACGTTAGACCTGATAACATTTATATCCCTTCCATCCAGCATTTAACCACTTCGGATGTTTATATAATATTTATAGATAACATTTTTTTTTATGTAAACCCGTCTGCCACGTCTGGATGTCTGTTATCCAAGGCTTAATATGATATAGTAATATTAAGAATTCAATATCTGTGAATAATTTTATGATTTGTTCTAGTAAGTAATTTAAAAGTCATGTCGTCTCTTGTTCCAGCCGTACGTGCGGATCGCATGCGTGGCGGACGTAATAAGTTCGGCCCCATGTACAAACGCGACCGCGCCAGGAAACTGCAAATGATGAGACAAAGGCAAATCGCTGTTCAAACGCTGCGGGGATCGCTCGGTGACAGCGGGATCGTGCTCGGTTTTAATTCACCCTACGCGTCTGTGCCAGTCAAACAGGAAATACAGATACCGCAGGTGTCGTCGCTGACGTCATCGCCCGAGTCGTCGCCTGGGCCGGCTTTGCTGGCCGCTCAGCCGCAGGCCGCCCAGCCTCCGCCTCCTCCTGCACACGACAAGTGGGAGACTCACTCTCCTCACTCGGCGTCCCCAGACGCGTTCGCGTTCGACGCGCCCGCCACCACGGCCGCCACGCCCTCCAGCACGGCCGAGCCCACCAGCACGGAAACACTGCGAGTGTCGCCCATGATACGAGAATTCGTTCAGACCATCGACGACAGGGAGTGGCAAAATTCACTGTTCGGACTCTTGCAGAGCCAAACCTACAATCAGTGTGAAGTGGATCTGTTCGAGTTAATGTGCAAAGTGCTGGACCAAAACTTGTTCTCTCAAGTGGATTGGGCGAGAAACACCGTGTTCTTTAAGTATCTAAAGGTGAATTTCCAGATAAGTATGTAAATCCTGTCCCCGATCCTTGAACCCTTTCCGAGGTGTACACCGAACTGCTGGCGAATGTTGCGAATATTGCTCTGCGATTTCATTGTATATATACCATTGAGATATCATTGATTTGAATGCTATATGTCAATGGCGACGCGAATTATAATTATTATCTAATATATAATACATATGGAGTGTGTGCCATGTGGATGGTAAGTAGAGGCGCGTGTGACGCATCAGACGGTGCGGTGTTAGTGGCAATCGATAAGTCGACCCACCCGCGCCCCCTTTAACCAACTGGGTCAAGTTCCCACGACAAGCATTCTGCCCACTGCTGCCGTTTTCGTTCCACTATAAAGACCGCTGCCCCATTTCGAGGTTTACTTACCTTCAAAGCCTCGTACGACCATAACGCGACACGTTAATGAGATAGTAGAAGTCGTATCGATAGTTTATTGGTTCCAATAACAATATAGGTCTCGCCGGGGGTAAATGTAATATGTGCTGCCTGGCGACGTTGTTGTCGTACGCTTACGCAAGAGTCGCAGCCAGTCACGTGGTTTTGCGACGTTGCCGCACCGCGCATCCCGCCGTCTCGCTCCGTCAGACAACTTCCACACCACAACTAGCAATTTTCATTTGTTCCAAATGACGCGACTTGTTTACGACCCATTCTCGGAATTAGGCCGGCCAACGAAACGTGTACATGAATCTCGCGTTTTATCACTACCGAAGAAAAATATACGAAACGACGATAATTCCGATTCCAATCCCATTATAGATATGTTTCGGCCCGTTCCCTACCGTACTCGGCGGGATAGACGCGTGATGTTGATGACCTACGCTTTCTCCAGACGGATGTGTTGTAAGCGTTCGGGACGGCAACGCTGTACTTTCCTTGCCGCACTTGACACATTGCCCGTGGCCGAGTTGCCGCGAGAAAGCACTTTTTACCCGCGTAACCGCTAACGTAACTAGTTACGTCTTGCTTTCTCTTACATAATACTCTATAACTATTCACCGTCGGCCGTGCCATAGACTATGAACTTGTGTGTCGATTGTTTTTATTGGTTTTTATTTTTTAAATATTAATTTCTGAAACAGAACGTCAGTTGTACATTTAAAAAAAAAAAACGCTGACAAAAAGGTTTTATGAATTTAAATAAAAATATTACATGGCAAAAATGTTTACATTCGATCATCATAACAAAAACGTCCGTAAATAAAATTTAAATCAAGATTGTGTATTTATGTGGATGGATTTGTGGCATATTGATACGATACCAATGTTATCTGTCGCGCGGTTTGATTGATGCGACTTTGACCCACATACTACTAGGCGAGTATCGTCTACCGAGTCCGGCCAAGGGAAAACTAACGACGGTGTTCACTATCATACAGCCGGACGTTTATTAATACGCGCTAATCATAAAGCGCCGTCTTCATAGCTACGTCGCGTCTCGTACAACGTACACAAACATTGATCTGTTTCTACTATACATCCGATAAATAAAATCGATTCTCGTATATAATTTAATGTTATCTAATCATCGTAAAGTTTCGTAATAACTATAGTTCTGTGAGCCCAGTTTCATTCATCGTTGAGCAACCCAGCAATAGACCATAGCTCTAGAATACATTTGTTATATTTCGTAAACTGTGAATTTCGCTCGCACGCCCCGTGTATTCTAATGCAACAAGCGACTTATGTGGGTCACGGAACGAGTGACGCCAACATCGGCTCCGACTTGTCAGATAGTGGTTCGGCTCGAGATAACACAGAAATTGTTAATGTAATTGGCACGAGCATTTATATTCACTGATACAGCTCGCGCGTAATGAAAACGGCGCGGCAGATTCGAGGTATGATGCTCCCTCCGCATGGTACACTCGCCGTCATATGTCCCCCCTCGTTATGAATACAGTCTGGTATCGCTGTGTATGGATTCTGATGTGGCTTACGTAGTACTAACAAGCCTGAGCGAACTTTTTTATGTTCCGTTCACTTCGATACTAGAAACAAGATAGATCCCAGCGCTCTGACACGATTAATGTTCACGATATACGTGTTGTGCAATGTCTTAATATATTGTTATAGGTAGACGATCAGATGAAGTTACTGCAGAATTCGTGGTCGGTGATGCTAGTGCTGGACCACCTGCATCAGCGGATGCACAACGGTCTGCCGGATGAGACGACGCTTCACAACGGCCAGAAGTTCGACCTGCTGTGTCTCGGATTGCTCGGTGTCCCATCACTAGCTGATCACTTCAACGAGCTCCAGAACAAACTTAGCGACCTCAAGTTCGATGTGTCCGACTACATCTGCGTCAAATTCCTTCTACTGCTTAATCCCGGTTAGTATTATGCATCATTTATTATATGCTATGCGAAGGTCATTTTCATATGCATATGTAACTATTCTTGCCACCCTATTTATGTGATACATAGTGTACAATGTTGTGTTGTTTGAAGAGTACTGTCGGGTTTCAGAGGTGAGGGGTATTGGGAACGTGAAGTGTGTGAGGGACGGCTATCACACGGTGCAGGCGGCCCTGCTCGACTACACGCTGACATGCTATCCCGGGATAACGGTAATGATATAGTTACATACAAACAGACATACAACACGGGGACCTTACTCCGATCAGTAACAGCTATTGACTATTAGACAGCACGACGATTACTTCACGATTCCGTTGACATTTACGTTCGTGAAGTATTCGGGTCGCGTTACAAATAATAATAGAAAGTTCAGTTACTTTGAATAGTTTAAATTTATGATGAACTATCTATATCTAATCTATTTTATATATATCGTTATATAATTAATAACAATTATAATAATGTTAATTACAGGATAAATTCGGCAAATTAGTGATGGTTGTCCCTGAAATACACGCTCTGGCTGCACGCGGCGAGGAATACCTTTATCAGAGACATTGCGCCGGACAAGCGCCAATGCAAACATTACTCATGGAAATGCTACACGCTAAGCGCAAGTAAGATATATAAATATATATAATACATATATATTATATACCACATATCACACCACCGATTACATGTTGCTATGCTAAATACATAAATAGGACAGTACTATAAAACGTCATTGCGTTATATATTATAACATGTTAGTGAAATCAAAATATAAATTACAAAGATAGTTAGGAAGATATGTAAAGCGTTTAAGCAATATACTAACATATACAAAAATCTATAAAGCTCAACGAAATATAGTATATTAATTATAAAAAAAAAAAAAAATACAATCATTAATTAGAATAAAAAAAAAAAATAATAAGCTGCGATATTATAATTAAAAATAATATTATCTGTGGTGTGTTACAACACCGACTTAATAGTTCACGCTCTGTAAAACACGTTAACTATCATTCGCTATATGTTACTCGTGTGTTAGCTGTGGTATACATTATGTATATGTTATGTACTATACGGTGTGAATATGTCGATGTCTTATTCTAGGCCCAATGTCGCCGAAATGGTTAACCGCAGCTCGGAGCACACGTCGACCCTAGACAGATTGTACGTTATATATATATAATATATATCATAATAATATATAACAAAAGAGTTGCCAGCTCTATATTTTTCGTGAATTATCATTTTTTTTGTAGCTGGCAACTCTGAACATCAGCTTCACTAATAACGGATTATAGTAAATAATGTTGTCACATTTATACCATTATTTATTTATGTAATTACACATATATATTTCTATATCTCAATATAATTTTTTGCATGCAAGCCGTTTTTAGTTATACATATATTAGTTAAAACGTCGGTAGGGGAAATGTTAGTAGTATGCATATATATATAACTTTCCTGGACGTTATGTGTTAGGCGGATCGTTTTATAGTATGACATATGAGTATATATATATTAACATCGCTTGATGTGAGCAATTAGAATTATTTATATCAGCTAAATGGACATTATTTTAATTGGTGTTCATCAGGTGCGGTTTCCTGCCAAACGAAACGATTGAGCCGCAATCTCCTATATAGTGTAAGCGTTGTAGTACTCACAGTGCACTTTGTTCACTCAGCACCGAATCGGTCAAGGAATAATCAACTCTATGCCATGTGTATAAGACATAATATGCAATGCGGCTTAATCGTTTAGTTTTGCACCAAAGAAAATCTAATCTGTCATTTGTAGATAGAAAGCATTACTGTATTTTATAATTAACACTATATGGTGACGGTATATAATATGTATTGAGTAATATTTTATATATATATATATATATATATTTATATATATATGTAATAATTAATATTGTATATATTATTACAGATCCTGAAATAATGAAGTTTGAAACGTAGCTGTGAATGCCGGCGTCTGAGATGATATCTGAGGGGATTATCATTACAATACATTACTTATATAGTGTTAGATAATAAATTGGTGTGTGATTAATAAGTTATTTAGCGTCTTGAGACGCCTAGTCCCAATACGTTCGTTTATCACCATAATCTATGTAAAATAAATACAGTATATATATCTATATATATATACGTATATTTATATATATATAACAGTACATGTAAACCGTCTGTGTTGCTACCATTAATTTATTGAGCACTATTACCACATCATGATGTTTTAAATTTATTAAGTGTTAGAATTAAATAGTATGTCGTAAATTAATGAGTGGCGTTCTAAATATATATATAAATATATAACAATACATATTTTAGGAAAGCGTCTGTGATTTTATAATGAAAATGTGGAAAGGTTATTCGTTAGTGTATATGACCATTATATGTCTAGTGTATTATGTGTATGGGTTACTTATGTACAGGCGGGATGTGTGCCCGCGTGTTTATTGTAGTTAATGGGCTGAGAAAAAAATTTTAGATTTTTATTAAAGTTGATATTTGAATATTAAATCCTTCTATGTATATCACTATGATGTAAGAAAATTAAGCACTACATGATCACGTTAAAATTTTACAGTTGTTCCATTTAAAATGTTTATCTAAATGTTATATATGAAAAATAATTAAAAAAAAAAATTATCTTTATTGATTTTATCGGCCGTACCAGTACAAATAATTAATAAAATTTCTGTAAATATAACTATATATAGAATTTAACAGTGATTTATGCTACTTATAATGTAATTATGTAAAAAAAAAAAATATTTCGCGAGAAGCCTTAAAAATCATAGATTTTTAATAAATATGGGTACTAGCGTCTACAGGTCTATGGCCGGAGAGGACGATGTATTTTTATAAATCATATTGTTCTTTATTAACATATATAATATGTTAACTGAAAGTACATTATTTCGTATTTTTCTAACATAAAAATATAAAAAAAATATAATTATAGTAGTTTACGTATTTAATTATATTGATCAACTTGTGGAGACGGTTATACATATTGTATTAAAATTATATTGTAACATAGTGTTGTCATTGTGTGATACCTGCGTACATATGCGTTGCAAATCTGATTTGAGAACGTTCTATTTTTGTTTTTCTTATTATACATATATATATATCCATCTATATATATATATATATATATATAAATATATATAACATTAAGACAGTTTGTAAGAGCAATGCGGGCGGTGGGAGGGTGTTAGGAGAGGGGGGGGTGAAATGTACAATTTGCTTGATATTGAATAAAAACTTAAGTTTTGTGTCACTAGATGGCTCTGTTCGTTGTGGGACAAGTGATTGTATGTTATATTGTTATATATAATTATAATAGTTATACATTGCACCAAGTGCGCCTGTAATGTATTTCGCTTCAACGATTAAGTACATGTAGTTTGTGAGTTATTATTATTTCTTAATGTAATGTAGGCTCGTAATCAGCTTATGGCGTGAGTTCATGTTTTATTGTTTTTTTTTTTTTTTTTATTAATTCTGTAAAACCGTCCAGTGAATACTAATTTTAAAAATTAAATCACCTTTATTTGGATACAACATTTTTTAAATTTAGTCTACTCCGGTGCGTATATGGCTGACCGTCGATATACCAAATGACTAACCGCTCTGATATGGACGCTTCTAGAACTTGGTGGTACTGTTCCTGGTTTATGGTTTTTATAAGAAAATTAGACCCTACCGTCATCTTCGTTTATATGAGTGTATCATAAATATATCAGTGATTGCGTGCTTCGACTATAGTCTTGTATTGGAAGTATAGATAATGTGATTCGTTGTATACAGTGAAGCTGTGTCTGGGACGGTGCGCTCACGTCAGTTATCACTATCACCTGCACAGTATACTTGTCGCGGACAAACAACGCACGCAGCTTCACATGGCTTTAGACGTTTTATTGAATGCAAAGCTGATCTGTGATGATATGGAATAGTTAGTTACATTTAGGCTGTGTGTGTTATATTTGTCCGTTTTTAGGGCAGGATTACATTTTGTGACCAATTTTATAGTCATTTCTATATTTTCAAAACGGTTCTATAAATTTTTGTTACACCACCCATGACACACGAGTGGATTTCTCAGAGTATAACAATTTTTTTTTTCGAAATTAAACAATAAAAGAAGTATATATATGTATATGATAATTTTTATACTCAGGTATTAGTTTGTTACCATTATTATTATTTTTTATCTCAGTATTTATATATATTATGTGTATATATTTTAAGTGATTTATATTATTTATGTATAACAGTATTTTATGTGAACGATATTATTTGCTGCATTAGCGGATGAAGCATGCATGTAGTGATGTACGTTTTACCATTATCATTAATATAATCATTTTAATATATTTAGTATTTTATGTATATATACATATGTATGATGTAATCGTGTGCCATTAATGAGTTTTTTTTTTCTTTTGTGGATCTCATTTATTATCTGTCCACAAAATAGAGACAATAACAGCTTTCAATGTATCCGAGTTGATTGTAAATTCTTTTCGAAATCGATAGCTATCGTTAGCTCCGTTGCTCGCTTCACCACGAAACACGATACTATTTATTTAACACTATATACTTATATATGTATCGACGTATGCTTAAATGTAACTATTTTCTAAAATTTAAGATTAGTTTGTTAGAATAAATGTTATGTTGTATCTAATTAAGATATGAATTAAGTAATTGAAAAACAAAATATATATTTATGAATAAAAATTTATAAGTATTTTTAAAGTGGTAAGGTTCGCGCTGGGTGTTGTTCTCGGTTTTAATGTTGGGGATGCTGTAGTGGGCGTAGTGGGGTTGTTATATTAACTGGAATACGTTCTCTAACATCTCACGCCTCCCTCCAACATTGTCACTAGCACATAGGACGTCCAAACGATCGGTAGTTCATACAGCAGGCGTTCCCATACTTAAATGTCAGTTTGTATGCGTCACACACATTCCAGAATAACGCTAAAACTAACGCTTACGAATATGACGAGCGCGTTACAAATTTTGTAATTTAACCACTTTGTTGTTCATTAAATGTAAGTTTAGATTTAATCTCAGTCGACATTGTTTATTTTAGTCTGTGTATAGTATTCTCTCGATTTAAGTTAATGATGTGTTAGTTAAATATATATATATATATGTATATATATATTTTATATGTATATATATATATATATATATATGTAAATTGGTACGAACGAACGGGCCGGGGTCCGTGTTCGTTTTAATTGTAAATTTTAAGTACCTAAGCGATTCTGTTGCACCTAACTTTATTTCGCGAGTCGTGTTAGATGTATTATATTATGTAATTGTAAATATAGGTAGGGTGAGGTTATAATAAAAGAGTCTTCACACAATCTTAACTGATTATTGTTGAATTTTAATGAACGGGGCTGGCAGTGAGCGATGCGATGTCGCATTTTATATTAAAAAAAAAAAAAAACTTATCAATTCATCGGACACTTGTTATGTTATATGAGTATTTATGTTTAACTGTTTTGTAAGGCGGCGGTTAGGTGATAGGTGACGAACGAAAAGCCGGACGTCCGCTGAGACCATCGGGCTCTCTCATTCGTAAATCGGAACTCGTCCCTCGCATCACGGTCCAGTGACCACCTTTATTATATTAATATTATAAGTTATAGTTGTTAAATAAGTGCCCCGGATGATAGTTAGCGTCGACCACAGTCGCCCAGCTCCAATATTAACTGAACAAACAGCATATGATGATAGTTTTGTGTATCGTTTGCATAACCAACGGACATTATTACATCATCTGTTACTATTGCGTGTAATTGCTACAATTGTATAGTGAAACATATTCTTTTCTTTTTTCTCTTTTTATAACTATAACTTAACGCGATCCTAATATTGTGTAAATGGATGTATTTTTTACGAGTTCAGTTAACGGTGGAGTGTTTTATTTCATATATATATGTGTATATATTCTCAATATTTACAGCAACAGCGTTGTGCCGTGTTATAATTACCTCACATGTCTTTTGTACATTAAAAAATAATAAATATTGTTGTCGCTACAGGCTAATAACTTATTTTTACTGGCCGTTTTATTTAAAATAATGTCACATTAAGTTTGAATGTTTAAGGACAACGATCTACTGTAGGCCACCTAGACATGTATGTGACGATGTCAAGGGACTCGTACTTCGTCAGTATATTTATTTTTTTTGTGAGACGCACGTAAGCGCCGGTAGCGAAATGTTGCCGGCCGTTATTGTAGAAATAAATAATATTTTCGTTTAACCTGTTGTTTGCTTTACAACCGCCAACAGACAGACATAACACATGTCAATGTCAACATGAATACGGCTTGGGTTAGTTAAAAAAAAATAATGTCTGTTTCACAACATTACAGTCTTTATTAGTGACTTGTTTAATGTCAGTTTGTTGATTATGGACTCTATGGCTGCCGAAATACGTCACTAAATGGATTGACGTGTGACGATAAGCGATAACCCGCAGGTCGTTAAGATCATGAATATATAACGAGCTCATTAAAAAAATTCACTGATAGTTCTAAAATAAAATTTTTGTAAGTGCTCTACTGCATCCTTAAAGCGCCATCTATCCGTATGGTCTCGCCATTGAGCATGGGATTTGTGATGATGCTTTGCACCAAGAGAGCGAACTCGTGGGGCTGACCGCACCGTGAGGGAAAAGGTACACCTGCTTCCAACTCACGAAGAACCTTTTCTGGCATTGCATCCACTAGTGGTGTCCGGAACATACCTGGAACCGAAAAAATATGAAATGTTAATGGTTAACAGAGAATATTTAATGATAAATGAAAATTATTCAAAGACTTAAGCGAAACAAAGGTAATTTGAATATGATTAACCTTAGACCTCCAATGACCTGCATGTTCATTGTAAAGTAGATGAATATTGTTAAATAATGGACATACCCGGTGCGATGGTTACAACTCTGATTCCTTGTTTTGCTAGATCCCGAGCGATGGGTAGCGTCATCCCTACAATACCAGCCTTAGACGCTGAATAAGCTGCTTGGCCTATCTGCAACATATATACATTTAGCATAAATTGTATAAAAAATTTATAAATATATAACGTTCTTACTTGTCCATCAAAAGCTGCGATACTGGCAGTATTAATAATAACACCCCGCTGTCCGTCCCCATCCGGAGCATTTTTAGAAATCAAACCAACTGCCAGACGGATTACATTGAATGTTCCAATTAAATTCACCTTAAATAAATTAATTTCATTTAATTTACATATTATGTGATAAATAAAAAAATACTTAAAACTTTGCCTTGTGGCATAAAGCATTGCTATGTAATATGATATCAAAACTTGATAACTAACATCAATTGTCCTTTGGAAAGCCTTTAGGTCAAACGGCTGATCTTTCTTGACATTGTATACTCTGCTAGCAGTAATAATACCTGCACAGTTGACTACCACATCCAATCTCCCGAACTTATCAACCGTTGTCTGTAGAGCATTTTTTACATCCTCCTCTGATGTAACCTGCAAAAAAAAAATTGTTATTTTTAATTAGCATAGTACTATGCTAAATATTGAAGTAATCAAACAAACAATTACACTCATTCTAATAACCCATTAAAATAATATAATAAACGAACATCAACTGGCACAAAAGCAGCATTTCCTGCAAGCTGTTTTGCTGTCTCACGGCCCTTACTATTTGGGAGGTCACAAATAACGACCCTCCCTCCATGCTTTACCAAATGTTCAGCGGTTCCCCTGCCGAGTCCCGAGGCGCCTCCTGTTACTAAACCTACGAGACCCTGTAATATCAACAGTTATTTAAACAATACATATTCTAGTAAAATAAAACATAGAATATAAATTTTCAATTATTTAACAACGCACTTTAAACATTTTACAATAATTAACTGTTAAAACCGAGAGTAATTAGAGGCAAATGAAGTTAAAGTTACGAATTATGTAATAGCTGGTCAAACATTAAAATATTAGCCTATGTTGTGTTATCAACATAAGGTTGCACATACTAGATAACGTTGTTGAATATATACTTACTACTTTACTCAATTAATTTCGTTTGTTTTGTTTTGACGTTTATAATTCAAAATGTAACAATGTTATCAAATTATAAAGTGACGTTTTAACAGAACGTTATACCTAAAAACCATAGACCTTTCTACAACAAAATCACAATCTGAGAAAATGGATAAATAAATTTATTAACTTTTAAATTTAATTAAAACGTTAAATGAATTTGGACTTTTGATAAATACATTTTTGATGAGTTTTAGTTTAAGAAAAAGTAGTTAATATATTTGGGGAAATAATTTAGAATACAAAAAATGATTACGAAATTGGTATGAGAATTTTTTGGAAAACAAAAATCAAGTAAAGAGTAAATCGTAGCGACTGAGACATAGTAACTAATTAAAGCAGACAAGTACTTTTGGAACACGGTGTACAGAAGTCCGAGGTTAAAATATCTAAAACTAAGAAAATGTGGCGTATGTTAATTTATCTAAAAAGACTTATTAAATAATAAAGCGCAAAGTTTGAGGTTATTGCAATTCCGGAGACAGTTACTAGATGCTAATAACAGTAGCTACAAGCTATCTGAGTACCACACTCATTAAACGAAAAAGCTAAAAAGGCTAAACTTTTTTTTATTCAAAATTATCTACAAGACAATTATAACCCTAATTTTGTGAAATACTTCTGGGACCTGTAGTCATTAATTAGACATCATACATTGTCAGACCAAATACAGATTTACCAATTTATCATTCGACAAATATGCGCTCATGGTAGTGTCAACGTTGGTACCTATTTGAATGTAAAACTGGAAATGATTATGTGTCTTGTTTGACTGTGTAAACTCCTGGCAATTTTGTGAGACCACTTCTACAGAAATTAAGGACGCTATCAGGAGTTAATTTGATAACCAGCCTAAAGAAAGTAATTTTATTGAGAACATGTTACACTTTAAAAATTTGTATTTCCATATTTTTTGGGGTTTAAAAATCAAACGGATTTTTTTTTTATTTTTACAAAGTATTAGTGTTCATTTTAATTTCATTTAAAAACACAAACAAAAAGGAAAGTATATAAAAAAAATATTTTAAGTGTACCTATTAAATTTTTCTTTTAAGTCGGTTAAAAAGTTTATATATCCGTCCATTAGAGATTTATGTTTTAAAACGTATTATGAAAATTTCGAAAATCATGAAATAGATAATCAGTCGCCGTTAACTCTGCTGAAGGTCACGGTTGAATTTTTTAACAGACACGAGGGTATACCTCTAAACATAAGGCTTTAGCAGTCTGTCATCCATTCTGCTTTATTTACGTTGTAATCTTTTGGTGATTCAGAAATGTTATTCAGATAAATTTTGGTTTAATGTAACCATAAAACCATTTATTTTTTGAGATGGTGAACACCTTAGTAGCTACAGGGTACAAAGATAATTTAATATTTTCGTAATGCATAATATTTTCAATACGTCACTCTCCAGCTTTTGTACAAAAATCTTCTGCTTTGCTATTCTTAAAACAATATCCTATCTAACATCTGTCTAATTTTATATACAACTCTATAGTGAAACATACATCCCTATTGTAATAATAATATTATTAAAATTAACAATACTGGTCATTCTTAATTACTCTCACAGCCACGGCGAATTGTATTCACTGACCTCCTACAAACAATATAAATTATTTAAGTAGGTACGTCACACAAACAAACGTATATATATCTAATATATTGGTAAGATGTATCGTATTAAATAATTTAAGCTTAAGTAAATGGTTGACAAAGAAACTTAGAATCGTATAAAAAAAAATAGAAGAAAATAGAACTGCGCCCTCAAAAGTTAAATATTGCATTATATATACAAAATAAATAATTACAAATAAATGAAACTAGTATTATTCGGATTTACTACGCGGATTTTATTATTTAAGGACGAGGTGTCTGCCCGTGATCACGGTTGCTGCAAAGTAACCGAAACGTCGGGATTATGTAGTTTTTAAATAATAAAATCCGCGTAGTAAATCCGAATAATACTAGTTTCATTTAAATCAATACTCGCGAAAATCTTAGATCTAATTACAAATATTTTCCTAAATGTCGATCCTATCAATCGTCGAATTATTTTCACAAGCTGAGAGTATTTGTATAACATTGATACCCACAGTAAACCAGGAGCCGCCCGGTGTACTGACTGGGCTCCAAGAAATTTTTCCTACTTTCATAGTGCCGAACTAAATTGTTGGTCTATGACCTATGTACACATCTGTCATTGTCTAATGTTATATGAAGGTCGGTGAAAATTATTTGTAAAAATTAGACATTCTATTTTATGTCAAATAAAATTTCGAAAAAGTAGAACAAGTGTCCACTGGAAGTAAAAAGGTTTTTTATAACTTTGTCTTTGATTCAAAAGTATCATTAAGTTAGAACCTCTGATGTAAAGTTTAACAAAAAGACATTCCCGATAATTTTTGTAAAACTAATTTCAGTACAAAGAACTGTCTTCACCTCCTTTTGAGAGATTAAAAGCTATATCTGTGTATTAGAATTTGTGTTATTAATTACTAAAATAGAACATTTTTTCATGCAGTTTATTGACGTTTTTTTTTAGTTTTGATGTATTAAAATGGTTTTTAGTTGATTTTGATTTTTCTAAGAAGGGAAAAAATTTTCCTCCTTCTTCATGCTATAAAGTATTTTCCTTGCAAATTGTAATACAATAAATTATTTAATTAAAAAAACTACCTCCGTATATATTTTGTGAAGATTATTAATTAATATATATACAAATATGTTTTTTAAAAACACCTCTCCGAACCAAAAAAGAAAAAAAACATTGTTTAAGTTACTTTTCAAAGCAATTGATAGTTGTGGTTTAAACAAGATCACGTTTTCGTAAGCAAAATAATATAGATGTGTCCAGTATTACAATATAGATCATGTGTCCAGTATTTAGAAAAGAAGTCACAACATTCGAGACCGCAGGAGGAAAATGTTTTAAAATAACTTATCTTCATTTTAAGTATGTATCGAGTGACGATCATTACAACTTGCAGCGTGGGACTCTACAGCCGATTCACATGGCAACGATGATGTCTAATGTAATTATAGCTTTAATATTCCTATATGTTTCGTTTTGTTACGGCGGAAAACATTTTACACCCAAACACAACGAGGACGAGGATCTGGAAATGTACAAGGAAGAAAGTTCGAGAGGTTCGAAATATAACGACACTGTTCTGACCCCAACCACGAGACAGAACACTAAAGGAGAGATCGTAGTAGAAAAATTCGTTGAATCTCTCATGTCCAGCGAGAAATACTTAAAAATAATAGAGACGATTGAAGATAGAATGACTCATTTAGAGTCAATATTTCATGAGAGGTCCAATTCAATACTCAAATATCTGTTGGAAGTCTTAAGAGCCGTGAAGAACCCACCAGCCGAAGTGATGGAGAGAGCCTTCAAAAATCTCAAACACGACCTGGACAGGTTGAAGTATTCAGTGTCACAGAAAAGTGGGACTCCACCTAAATTAAGAGGTTTGTACGATATTTATATTTTTTGATTTATTACTAACATGCTAATATAAATTTCTAACGGAAAATTCATGAGGTTTGCTAAATGTCTTCCCTTGTTTTCCTTCTATTTTAAGTGACTCAGTTGTCTGATACATCGGCCTTGCTTTTTAACGTTTATCTAAGAGTTATAACAAAAAAAAAAAAAATAAGTAAAAGATATGATTTTGCTGACGAAACAAATAATAAGGCTAGAATAAACGCAATAATGCTGATCAAATTTTATGTTACTTTTTATTATTGTAATCATTTATGGAAATTGAAACTTAAAAAAATATACCAAATTAATTTGTGAGATCTCTCACGGCATTTTATTTGAATGTTTAATGTAAACCAAGACAATTACCATAATTATTATTAGGTATTGTTTATATTTAACTAAACAAAAAAAAGCAAACAATTAAAAGTAAATTAATATATCAGCTAGCTTCCTATAAACATCTAAGGAGGTATCTAACACTAGCATTCCTCAATAATAATGAATGAATAACAAAAATAATGAATTAAAGATGGTGGAATGGACATTTAAACAAGAGTTGTTTATGAAAACAAAGATGTATTGACATTATATTAAAACGATTTGTATAAACAAGCACGAGAAAAAATCAGTGAGAATCATGAGGCTGGGAACATGAGGCATTTGTGTACTGTTGAACGTTCAAACGAGAATATTGTCTTTAAAGCACATTTATTAAATAATAAAATCACACTGATACTCCTCATTTCTCAGTTATATACTATCGTATGGACTTTAGTGGTCACAGTTCATAATGTTTTGGAACGCTAAAATTTTGCTGGTCGCAATATATTTTTATGTCGTGTCAACGGAACCAAATCGAGATCGGCACCCTAGACGGAAAAATGAGCGTTTGGATAGTTCTTTGTGGAAGAAGGAATATGAAAGTGAACTGACCGATGCTTTGCTGACCTCGAAGAGGGCAAAAAACCTCACTAGGTTACCGCAATCAACCTCATCAGACGAGGCAGTGCTCGAACGATTGATGGAAACCATAACTTCTAGTGAGAGATATCTCAAAAAGATCGAAAGCATTGATTTTCGTTTAAACAGACTAGACATCGAAGTACACGAGAAGACGAATTTGATGTTGAAACGCTTGACCGAAATCAACACGGCGTTACAAAACCAGGGTCCGGATAAAGCGGATACAAGTCTTGATACGCTAAAGACCGACGTGGGACAGCTAAAATATTATTTTGAAAACAAACTAGGTCCCATAAATAAAGGTGGGAACGTCCTCGAAATGATGCCGCGTAAATTAATTAAAAGTAAATTGAAGTCTTTATATTTAAATTGAATTGATGAAATCATGGAAATATTTTATTTTTTTAGTGGAGGACGGCAACTGCAACTTGGAGGGTGCTCTCGACAGTCGCCTCTCGTTTTTGGAAACGAACATGAAATCTGTGTTGAATGGTGTCGAAGCTATAACAGCGGTCATATCGGAAGTGAAAAACCGGCAGAAACTTAGGACATTTAACAAGTAAGAACTAAATATGTATGTAGTTATATTAATTAAAATATTCTCTGAATATTGAACTCGGTATGAATATATTACGAATCGTTGTCTATCAGTGTGTTTATACGTTTCTATAATTGTTATTTCTCTGCCAGCATAAATTCTGTTTGTGAAAAATTTCACTAATTTTATTACAAATCGATGAAATTCGTTTGGGCTTGAGTTTTTCTAATATTTTTTACGATTTTATTAAAGAATAAGAAATGAGAACATCGTTAAAATTAAAATAAAATCGATGAAAGTTATGTAAGTCGACTGAATTATACCGAAAGCTTGTTTCCTTGATAATGTTAAGTTAAATTAAATTTACTATATGTGTTTTTATAATTTTTTTTTTTAATTTAATATAATATATATTTTTAAGAAACGATCAAATCACTGGAAACTTAGACGCCACAACTTTAATCAGTGAATTCAGAAGAGTATTGATGGAACAAAAACCTAAGAAATGTGATTGCAAGTAAGTGTCATTGATAAATTCCTGAACCACAAATTGTTTTTGTTATTGTTTTTTAAATGTTACCAAAGAACAAAGCCACCTTTTGTTATTCTTATGATAACATAAACTGTGAAATTTACAAATATATATCTGTTTATATATTTCCTATATAATCAAATTTCTTTATTTACCTAATGAGATCTAAATTTACCGCCACTAAATAAAGCAAGCAAGAGATTATTAAAACTTAATCGTAATCCATTGATTTTTCTAATGGGGGACTGCTGAGACAAGTATTGTAGGCATTTTACTTTAAACCTGAACATATTATTTTAAATGTACTTTAAATGTTCAGATTGGGTCGTGTCGATCGTTCAGAGAGGTATCCCACCGACTGTCAAGAGATCCAAGCCCAAGGTTTTAACGTCACTGGCATATACAAGATCAAGCCCGAAGACATGGAGCCTTTCTATGTGCTGTGTGATCTTAATACTGTTGGTGGAGGGTGGACGGTAATAAAAATCAGAGTTACAAATATCAACATCATTGGGTACAATATGAAAATTGAAATGAACATTTTTTTAAAGGTCATACAAAATCGTTTCGACGGATCCCAAGATTTTTACAAAAATTGGAACGAATACAAACACGGTTTTGGTAACTTGGCCAGCGAGTTCTGGCTCGGTTTGGAGAAAGTGTATTATCTAACTAATCAGAAATTATATGAGCTGAGAGTGGAAATGGAGACACAAATCGGACAGGAGGCTTCGGCTACATTTTCCGTTTTCACTATCGGACCTGAATACGAGTCCTACAGGATAAGTACGCTAGGTACTTATCGAGGGAATGCCGGTACGTGTTTCCGTTACTTGTATTTGCTTACAAACTATTTAATTTTTAGTATACTTATTGACTTTTAAAATCATCGTAAACGGTAGTACCAACGTAGGTATATGAATGAAAACCTGGAAAAATTGAGTTATTTATCCGTTTATTTAATTTGTAATTCGACTTAAAGGTGACTCGTTATCGTATCACGCCGGTCAAAAATTTTCAACCTATGAAATTGATAACGACGAATGGAAAGATGGTTCGTGTGCGGTTGAACATGGCGGTGCCTGGTGGTATAAGGAATGTGACAAAAGGTAACATTGGCTTGGGAAAAGGAGTTCATTGTTTGCTATAGTTTTTTATACAGCGAGCGAGATTTCATAAACATTATTCAGTTTATATTTTAACCGTTTGACTCTATTTGTTAATTTTTGGTGTATAAAACAAACTTTACACAAATCTTCGACAACTTACTTTACCTTTTATCTGATCTATGACAAGTTCTTATTGCACAGTAACTTGAACGGTAAATACATGAGTGGAACGGAGGAGAACAACGGTCAAGCAGTTTATTGGATCTCATTCAAAGGACCGAACTCGCCTCTATCGAAGACCAGGATGATGATAAGACCTCTGCCGGCCAGCCGACCACAGGAATACACCGAACAATTGCGGGTGATTTTACTTTTAGAATATATATTTTTTTATAAGGCTCCATTCGCACTGGAATCGTGCAATATTTTGCCAATGTCAACGTATTTCTGTTGGATGAATTATAATATTGAGTACAGTGACTTAGATTATTAAACATACAATTTAAAAGACATATTGCTATTACGCCAAACTTAGGGTGTTTAAGTTTAATGCCACGTTTGTGCAGTTAAATATTTTTAAGAGGAACGTAAGAGGTTTCCTTAGTGTTGTGCTCGTGTAAAGCAGGAACAACTTTCATTTGTATATGCAACAAATATATAAAAAAAAGAATGGGAATGTAACGAAACTGCACAGTTTAAGGCTTGGTGAAGCAGTTATATTAATAATCTCAAAGATTTTTGTATTAATTTTAAATGCTAGCAAAATTTATTTAGCGATTTCAGTTTATAGTTATTTTTTGGAAGCGCGTCAGTTATTCTTTATAACTGAAGGTCAAGTCTCTGGAAGCTTCTCGACGCTTTGTTAACCATATCAAATTGGTATCATTATATTTTATGTCATTCTAAGTTATTGTTAACTTATAGAAGCTATCTGAGAACCCAAAACCGGATGTAAAGCGAGTCCGCGGCAAGGAAATGAAGAGTGCTTACGACGGCGGTCGAGCCAGAGCGCCCTACAGATACGAGGATAGCGTGCGCCAGGAAGTCTTCTTCCCGAACTATACGTAACAAAATCGTATCTAGTAACGTTTCAATGCACTATTTACTTATACTTCTTGTTAAGTCACTTATTCGTCTTTTATTTTATCGGTGGATGTTAATGGGTGATGGAATAAAAATATAAAATCAGTCTCATTCGCTTTATTTATATCAGACGGGCTCCACGATTCAGTTGAGCAAAGTATCATGGACATTTAACATTTATTATACATCAATATTATAAATACAGAGTAACAAAAAAAAAATCTACGCACATGAGAACGTTTCGTAAGTCTACAGTAGTCCGCCTTATGTACACATCGAGACCACACACATTACACATGGCAGTGCCCTAAGCCGTTGTAACATTATACATATAGTATACACACTAAGTCTAAATACGTATTTAGTAATGTTGATTGACAATTGAAGTTTATTTTATATCATGAGTAAAGATTTATCTCACAAACAAAATGGCTATCTAACGGAGGGATTTCGAGTTAATTTTAGATAATAATGAAAATAATTTTAATTGTAACTAAATCTATCGATTTAAAAATATCTCGTTTAACGGCTCCTAACATGAAACATCAATATTTACAAAGTACCACGTAACATATATAAGAGCAACTAGCATTAAAATGCGAAATTTGTTTGTCCGTCATAGACATAACACAAGTCATAGACATGTCTAAACTCGATACCATACTTACTTGATAATTCTTAACCAACTCCGAGTACATTCGTTGAGAGCGAGTGCTTGATTTACAAGGTAAAAAAAAAAAAGAATATCTTATCGCCCTATATAAAATATTAAGCAAAAGACCTTATATATGATATGAGAAAATAAAAATCCCAACGAATGTATAAATGAACTTAAAACATTATTTACATACATTAATTCAAATTAATCGTAAAAATTAAACAACTAAGCACACACTACGCGAACTAAATAGCACCATAGATTAAATCTTTATGCCATCATAGAATATTTGTGAAACATTTTTTTTATTAATTTAAAACAATTAAAAAAGCACATATCTACATACTACAGAACGATACTAAAACCACTTGACGTCTAATACGGACGCCATCTTGATGACGTCACAATACAATAAGTCGGTACACTTAACTTATTGCACACCCACCTACATTATAAATTATATGTTATCTAATAATATAAAATATCATAACCACATTAATAAAACGCTGTTAAAAACGCCACTAACATTACACAGCGACATCAAGACGACATTTATTTAATATATTATTCATTATATATATGTATATATATATGTATATATATATGTATATATATATGTATATATATATGTATATATATATGTATATATGAAATGACAGTTTCAGTGTCGGTGTTGCCATATCAAAAGTTTTATGAAAGCGGCTTCAAGCAGGATTCAAATTAAAATAATCAACGAATTCACATAAATATTATCATACAAATAATTCGTCATGGTAAATGTTTCGATGTTACCAGATTATAAAATGTTATTAAAATTGAAAGGATAAAAAAATCATAACAGTAGTGTATAGCTTAAAATCTAAATAGGCGGAACTTTCGACATATGTCCTGGGTTCACGTTTGCATAAGACGAATTGAAATATTTTAAAATTATTTATACATTATTTTTTTTAAATTTCACCTTGTCACTCATAATAATAGTAAGTAATTAATGCCGAAACAGTAGTAAAATTATATAATTTAATTTGCATATATATCGATAATGTTTATGCGTGAAACGGATATCAATGTACAGATAAAATAATAATAATAATATAATTATGATAGCATAATATACTTTATACACATACATAGTTGAGTTAAACTCAAAATATTCAAGAAGTTTCAAACTTCAGGATCAACTTCTAAATTGCAAAATAATTTTATACTATAGCAGAGTTAATTTTGATGTACCTCAATAGACATAGATAAAAATCCTTGATAAATACACTACATGAATATTTTTTAGGCCAAATTATAAATTTAGATATGCATAAATATATATCTGTTTGTATTATATATACATGATACACCCAAGTCACCGTCACAACGGTTGAAACTACAACACATATAAAAATTAATAATTAAACCACATACATAACTAACTCGGTTATTCTAATTAAACAACTCCTGTAAAATTTCACTAACAATCAACGACAGTCTGTGAAAATCCTCGTTATCCTTAAACACTTCGTCGAAGATCTTACAAAGCTCTATGAAAGAGCTTGGAAATAAACCTGGAATCAACACATGTATATTAGTAATTAAGCTATATATATATATATATATATAGTATATATATGTATATATATATTACCTCAGTCATGATCATTTGTCTGTTCGCTTTCCGGCCGCAGCGAGTCAATGCATGCGACTATCTTTAGTGCTGGTCCCAGCTTCATAGAGAGCGCCATAACCAGGTGTTCAGGCTTAATGAGCAGCAGAGCCTCCCCATCGACCTCCTGCATAAGGAACTCGTCCGCGTAACCAGCACAGCCTGGGATACTGCGTATGAAGTCGCACACCTCGGACACCTGGATAACAATATATAATTATAAGTTTCCCATATGTCGTACTACAAATTATTTATGATATCTAGCGTAGTTACCAGAGGGAAGGTATTTATTTTAATATGGAAAATTAGCTTTGAGCTTATCATTAAATTAAAAAGCGTTTTCAGTAAGTACTAACACGTAGCGTAAATTTAGTACAAATTACAATAGGACGCTCTTCTGTATAATTCAAAAATATTATACATATGAAAGTTTGTAGGGCCGTATGTATTGTTTGTTGATGATTCACACAAAAACTACTGAACGGATTTCGATGAAACGTTACAGTAATGTAGCTCAGTCATCCAAATGAGACATAGGCTATAATTTATCCCGTTCTATGTGATAGCTATATTATATATGACGTCACGAGCCACACGATAGATGTCGCTTCAAGTTAATTACATAGTAATGACTGATGTTTCAAAACATAAAATATATCTGTCTGTACCGTTTTCAAGGTACTGTAAAAACTAGTGTAATGTAATTAACTTACGGTCCACTTGTTAGCGTTGGGTATTTTCGGGGACTCCTCCGACGGCGCCTCGGGCTGCGGTGTGGGATCAGACTTGGAGCTCTGTGAGCTTTCACTGGACTCATTGCTTGATGATATCCTTGGTAGACTACTGCCGTTTTCCAACATTTGTTTCTTTCCTGCATACAATATAGTAACTTATTATATGTCTGATAATATCTAGGTTCAATCTCCTATATTTTAGTTTCAATGTATAAACTTTTCTCTATATTATAATATACTCACTGGGCGGTTCGTCTGTTGAGGGCAGTTTATTCTCTTTGTCCTGCTCCTTATCCGTGCCCCACTCGCGGAGAGGTCTATTAACCTGTAAAATTACATAACCATTAGTAACAGATCGAGTAATAATCAATTTTTTTATAATAATCAATCAAACTTACAGCAAATGGTTCACCAGCTTCCTGAATAACATAGCCCTCAATAACGTGGGTTAGTATATTCGGCTTCACCATGGCTTTCGGCAAGGTTTTATCTGCAATAAAATCGAAATATATTAACATATAATATATGTAGGAGGTAATATATATATATATATATATATATATATATATATATATACATATATATATATATATATGTGTATATATCTCAAAAACATATTCACCATGAGCTGTCTGCTGGTTGATATGACGAGGAGGACATTGAGCTGGTTTGAACAGCGAGTTACTTGTTACCGGCGTGGTTATGGAAGTGGGAACAGTTGCTGTTGTAGAGCAAGCCAGAGTTGTCATCACCTGGAATTAATAACGTAGCTTCTGGATATTCTTTTGACAATACATTAAAAGACAATCACATTTAAAATAGATTTTTTCTTCATTATATTGAGAATCAGTTCAGATTTATAACCTTAGTTTTTTTACATACAAAAGGCAAGCTTGTTATACAATTTTCTCTAATTATTTAGAATATTTTCTTGTCAACTGATGTATTCATAGTTCTATCAACCTGTGGCGTTAGAGAGGTGGTGCTCTGGGCGCTGCTGGTGGCTGGTGAAGCTGTGGTCGCTGGTTGTTCCGGAGACTCCTTACTTGGGCTCGGTTTTGGAGTGTCAGTTGGAGTTTTTGGACCTGGTAACATAAATATATATATTAGTAGTCCTGTAAGTATTATGGAGTATATTAGATATGCATATAGATAAGAAAAAAGATATGTCATACAATATTTATATTGTTTTTATGTAGCTAACCATCTGTAATGATTATTTGTATTTTAAGTTGTCCCACATATCTTAGGAGGATATTTTATTACATTAAATAAATATTATACACTAACCGGAAGCGGTAGTGGTAGAGACAGCAGCGTCTGCGCTGACCGTGGTGGTGGTAGGACTTGGTGATGATACTGTTGATGTAGCGTCGCTGGTATCCATTGGCTGTGATGACTGAGGAACAACGGAGCTTTGCTGTTCATAATAATTTAATTTATTTAATAACTTAATACAATTGAAACTATGTAAGTTTTTCCTATAAATTTGTCATTGTCAATATCTGCTTAGAAAATTGCTACACTTTATCAAATTAGAAATTATCTTTATATGGAACCAATTATATATCATAGAGAGGTGGGGTTCAGTAAAATCTCATCAAAATTTACTTCATTTTGGTATAGTTTGTAAACCATAGCCGGATATTTGATGCCAACTGTTGAAAAACAGATTAATATATATAAAGATAATTCCTTTTACTATTGAAATTTAAACAAATACATTTTAAGGCATAATGTTACATCTTTATAAGATTTAAAAATTAATGTATCATGTTTTTAAACTAAGGAAGTAAGAATGAGTTGATGTTTAGAGAAAATCAAATATAATGAATGTACATTAAATTAGGCTTAATGACAATGTGTACTGACCGGTGGCGGCATTTGTTGTGTCTTGTCTTCCTCACTCTTCACATGGAGTAGGGTCTGAGTCAAGGTCTGTGAGAGGGTCTGGGACAAGGGCAGCACGGACCCCTGCAGCGGTGCCGCTAGAAGACCAACCGTCCCCTGGCCCTGTAGAGTCAGTTGCGGCGAACTTAGATTGTTTGTTGTTACCTATTCGTCACAAATATTCAAATATAATTTGAATTGACAATAAAAATTCTAGAATTTACTGCAATTTTATCACCAGCAGGTTATTATTTATATCTTATTGTATAATTTGATATGTGCTAACATTATGCTACACAATATTAACAACATAAAATTGCAATTGAATTCTATTGTTGATTACATACTTTTGATTATAACAATTCCCTTAACTATACTGTACTACATATTTCAAAGATAGTCCATAAACTGCTAAGCCATTTCATATAACATACATAGTTCAGGCGCTTTAGGCAGCAGTTGTAAAACAAGAGCCAACATTACATTTATAACAAATGTTTTATCGAAATTAACATAAATTAAGATTATACAACTATATTCCAAATAAGAATAATCGAGTTAAAAGAACATGCATCAGAACGACTAAGGATTTCACTGTAAAGAGTGGCATGCGAGAAATTAATAGTTAAAAATTACATACACATAGTGTTTCGACTTTGATTCCAAAATTAACTTTTTTTATTACGCTTTTATTGTTTCATTTATATAAAATTCTTCTTACCGTTGATATATTACGCAAAATAAAAACAGTAAGCTTAATTCGACATTCGTTATTTAAAAAAATATAATAATAATAATAATATTGTAATAGACAATAAATTGTCATGCGACATGTATAGACTTGCCATAACATATTATCAGTGGCGTAGCTACCAAGGGGCTAAGCGGGTCAGTGCCCCGGGGCCCTCAAGCTCAGGGGGCCCTCGAATCCTTACCAGAAAATCTCAATAGTACTGAACTTTTGAAAATTTCTCTCATTTTCAAAATAAATATGACAGGTGATAATTAGAGTTTAATCATGGCAACTCAGTTGTGAGACATTCCAAATTTGTAAAAAGGGAATTCCCCTAATTTATTTGTGTGGGTTGACAGTGTTATTAACGTTTTCATCAATTTCTCGGATATCAATATCTGTATATTATTATTTATCGATGTGCGTTTTTATGATACGCGATTGTGTACTTCGAGTCAAGATTTTTTTTCGAGATGGTTAAAAAGTTAATGTATCAGGAGTAAGTACGCGTATGTCAATAATTTTTTTGTCCTGGTCCATACAAAAGTTCAATTTTATTTGATTATAGTACGTATACATAGTTACGTAAAGAAATCTATAGATTACTTGCATAATATATTATGTTTATTTATAAGCAGTGACATGAATAGAATTAATTCTTGTTCAATTAAATAATATTTATTGATTTTAATAAAAATATATCAAGTATCAAGACGATAGGTTGGTACCACAGCAGGTGGCCATATAAAAGCACAGTGGCGACCCCTGGATTTATAACTTTTTATATAAACGGATAATTTTTGTAAATAGCTTGCAATGCTATTTCTTTTTATTGCTCAATACCTAAACCAAGTAATAAAATAATTGTAATTTATGTTGTTAGTGTTAAATAGTTTGTATATTTAATGATTTTACTTCAAAAAAGTTTACCAGTTTTGATAGCATTGGGCCCCATTTTTTTATTTGCCCCAGGGCCTTGGTTACCCAGCTACGCCACTGCATATTATATATTTTTAATAATGAACAGTTATGAGGGTATATATCAGAGTGTGAGATGTTAAATCCTGATGGCAAGTCTATAGGATAGTTGAGGCTACCTCGTGGTGTAATATCGCCGGTGAGACGACGAGTGGAGTCAGCAGCGATCCATCGAGCGCCAACGCGGGCTGTATATACCCAGCGATACCAATTATACCCAATATTTTATATATTCAATAATAAATTTACCCGCCGTTCGGTAAATCATGACAGCTGTCATCGTTTGACATATTTGACAGTTTACAATTGTCATTAATATAAGGACAGCTATACAGATGGTTAATATTTCATCTACACGATCTTTATGTACCAGTTACTATAGTTTAGAACTTAAAGAAATAGTTTAAGTAGGTGGATACAACTATGTTACCGAGCATAATAAATTAATTTTAATTAATATCCGTACAGTTATTTCTTATCATGCAGTATCGTGAATGATAAAGTCAACTCGATCAACACTATATCGTTGGTCCCAGATTCGGAATATCATTTTACTATATGTTTTGATGTACATACCGCTTGCATCTGGGTGGTGTGACTCAAGCCGGTTGGCTGTTGAACTGCCATGCCAACAGACGTCTGAACGAGACCACTGCTCACCAACTATATCAATATAACATAAGATTATAAAGCAAATCTTACATATGACAAAATAGTATAAAAATACCTCCTGCCAAAACTAAGTAACTTTGTTTATTATAGATATTAAAAAAATAAACTTTGAGTTAAAATTCTTTTGACAATATTTACCTGTGGCTGTTGAAGTGACGGCACTTGGGATAGTGAGTTTGGTGGTTGAGTACTGTTCAATTGACTCACTAAAGCACTTGTTTGGCCGAGACCGCTCAACTGAAAATTATGAATAAATTAATTATGGAAATTCATGACACAGATAAGAAAATAATTTATTATTTTTATATTATCTGTGGTTGCCTTTTAGATTATATTGAAATTTTTCAGATAGAACATCATTATTATGTTATAATTTCACTATTGTTTTTGTAACCAATATATCCACTTTAATTTTAATCTATGATTAGAATTAATTAGTAATTTTCTGTGAATAACATAATTTAGGACAAATCAAGTAACATTAAAACATGACTGGTCTATAATCATTAGTTTAAAGGCAGAGATTTTTGTTGTTTTTTTCTGTGGTAAGAATAGTTAGTTAATTTTAAATAATATTTTTTTTTTTTTATCGTGTTGGACTATAACCAGAGAGTGTTTAAGCACAAGTCACATATATAAACAACTATAAGCTCTTTGTGTGTAATGATATTTTAGTTACCGAGTGTAATTGCTGCACCATAGACACAGTTTGCGGCATCCCAGTCATCGGCAAAGTTTGGGACACAGAACCAACCGGAAGTGTACTCTGCTGCATGCCCAAAGTCATTCCTGTAAAGAATTTATAAACATGAAATTTATTGTATAAATCCAATACAAAATAAAAATACACCTTAATTAATGTAATTAAAAACTTGTCCATTTTGTATGGAAATTTAAATACTAATATTAATATGCATATTTTTTTTTAAGAAATTAGAAATAACGATTCATATCGTTCATTTTCAAATCTGCTATTAAATTTCTTTGCAAACAATACTGTATACTTATTTTACCTTGTTGTTGATAATGCTGTACAATCTGGGTTTGGTGTTGCTGTTGAAGTAGTTGTTGTTGCTGCTGCTGCTGCTGTTGTTGTTGTTGCTGCTGCTGTTGTTGCTGCTGTTGCTGCTGCTGCTTACATAGGTTATTTTTATTTTATAGTGAACATTTGGGTATAGTAATGAAATTTTGATTTTCATTGACACCCACCTGAATGGACTGCTGTTGCTGTATGATTGTCTGCTGCTGAATGTTCTTGTTAATCGTCTGTTTTTCCGACACGCTCGAAATTTGAGCCATCTGTCCACTAGAATTCATAACCAGCAACCTATAAATATTACAACAGTAAAATTATGTTTTCATTATTGATTTGTGATAGTTTTTTTCTGTTTTAATTATTATGTTGCTACTAACTGTTTAGTTTGCTGCATTTGATGCTGCATTTTGTTTGTTTGGTTAGCAGCATCTTGTTTGGCTGCCGGTGCTGGGGATCGTACGCCTGGCTTGCCGCGTTGCTTTGCCTGCTTATATTGATTTCACATATGATTACATGAATATATACCTATAGAACCCTAGATACCTGTCTGTAAACGATTTTTTTTTTGAAATCATTTAGATGGATGAATGTCTTACCTGATTCTGTGCTTGGTTAGTATTAGTCTGGGTGGAGACAGATGAAGCGGGTCTGATGCCGCTGGATGGTAGAATGTTGGAAAGAGGACGAGACGTCTTCGTCATTCCCTCACTGGAAGCCCGGGGCTTCGACGTGGTCGCCGTCGCACAGGCCACGCTCACATCTATAGAAAATATATAATCAGTCAGAAATGTGATAAAATCTAAAATGATTTGTTGGAAAACAGGCAAAAAACACTACATCGTAACACAAAGTATTCGCTGCAAGAGAAATTTTCGCCTCAACATCGCATAGCATATAATATGATAGCAACTAATGTTTATAATATGTATAAAACAATCTACATGTCATTGAAAGTTAAACACAAAAAAACAATGGATACTAACTGTTGTGTTGAACGTTATTCTGTGGTGAGTGTTGTATGAACATGGATGGGGCGTCGGGTTGGGTCCCCCTAATGAATATAGGGTTGGGGGCGAGCAGGCCCCCCGCGGGCAGGGCCCCCGCCTGCAGACCTCCTGCCCACACTTGCGGCAGGGCCCCGGATATCTGCCATGGCGCGAACTGCATCTGACCACCCGTCTGTAATTGTTGCTACATTATCTATATGTTTAAAATTATCTATATATATACGTATGTTATGTCTACGTTTGACCCTACATGCGTTCTCGTGTTTACATTAGCGGAGGGCGGAATCACATTATCAGCTTGCGACGAAAATGAGATTACGATTTGTTTGAAGGGATTTAGTACATGAGGGTTGTTGAATACGAGGGGTGTGGGGATAATGTAATTGGTTTTCCTGGCTACTTGCTAGTTCAATACTTGAAATAAAAAAAAACGCACTGTATAGTATCAAGTGATTACTCCGGTCGTTGTAATCTATATATCTATAATAATTGTAGATGTATGTCTTATATTTGTAGCTTTTTCGTATGAAAAATATGATTTAGCACATAAATTAGTTTTCTATGGCATTTTCATGAGAGGTGCCCTAAAAGTTAACAAAAAAATATACATATATATAAAATTGTAAAATATTTTCTTTACGGCATTTGTTAGTGACGTGTTATTTAATATAGAATAAATATAAATCATTTGTATTAAAAACTATAACCTTTTACGACTACATGTCTTCAAGGTTATTTGATTTAATACTAATATATAGAATGTGTATATGCCCTTATGAATAACTAGAACATTCTAGAAATCACTGAGCATCTTTATATGTCCTCAAACGGCAATACTATAAACAGATAAGCAATCGCATGATTATATTTTAAAAATAAAATAAAATCAAACAAAAAGGATAATCATAAATAATAAAAAAAGACTTTTATACATTAATTAATATAACATCGCTTTGCATGACATAGCATTATATGGTGTAACATTCGCTATACAGCCTTAGACAGAATACACAAAAACTTGAAGCAATTTACTTAACCTATAATTTGTAGCATAGAGCTTTAAACATATAGAAGGTTCAAAACAATTAGATAATAATATAACATCTAGAATTTATTGTATATGTATATGAAGTCTATAGTGAAGGAGGATTTGGGGGGTATATTGTAAATGGTGTGGCATAGAGTTAATAATGTATAGAAAGTTCATAATACCTGTAGCGGACTGATGATCTGGGCTTGCTGTTGGCCGAGCACGGGCTGGGACACCTGGACGCATTGCGCCTGCACCGGCACCGCGCTACCGACTTTACCACCGACCTTCCCACCACTCATCACCTAGAAATTAAATGATATTGTCACTATACTAGAAAGCCAGCTGGCAAGAGAGCTCTGTGTACTGAACAAAACGTAGAATCTAGAAGTATAATAGTATATAATAAATTTAATTTTGTTCATAACAGCAGTCTTTAAGAAACCTTCGTTAGAGGTTTGGTGTACTGAAAAAATTGTTCAATCTAGAAGCATAGAGATTAATTTTTTTCAGAAATATTCAAAACTTTAAGGTAGGTTCATGTTAAGTATAATAATATGTAAATCAAATTTCATTTATGTAGAACTAACATCGGCTTAAGTCTTGTTAAAGTAATTTATTAATATATATTTTATATCATACCTTGTGCATGTCAGAAGTTTTTTGCTGTTGTCCTATCCCAGACACAGTCGGCTGGGAGTGAGCTGGTAGTATGCTCGACTGTGAGTTGATCACGCCGAGTGGACTGAACACGAACGTCTGGTTCTGGGTTGTCGGGATAGCCGGGATAGTCGTGTATCCCGGGAACGGGGCTACACAAATAACACGCATTAACAACATACACTAACACTAACTATCATTAACATTATAACATAGTAAACAGCCAACATCCTCAAAACTGAACAAAACTACGTGCGAATGATATGATCGTGAATGAACGTGATAGAAATTAATATATTTTTTGTTATACATATATATTATTTTGTATACATATATATATATATATATATATATATATATATATATATATATATATATATATATATATATATAAAGCTGATAAATGGTTGCCATTTATCACTGAAAAATTATATATTAATGACTTTAACATAAATCAAATATATATATATATATATATCTTGAATGACTTCGGCTATGACAAATAACTTACGTGAGAAGCTTAAATAAGATTAACATACTACAGTCTAAAAGCTATACCTAGAGCTCTATGATAACAAAGAAAATATAAGCTTCGTAAAATAAAATTTATAACACAAATAACAATATGGAACCCCGAAATAAAAAAACCAATGATTGACATTCACTTCCAATAAACCACGAGACTTTAAATAAATACTTAAACCGTTCAACATTTTTATAAACCTTGATCCTGAAACGTAGTTAGACCTGCAAAATTAACTATACAACTAAATGGAGATACTGTCCAATTATACAACCATTTTAAACCTAATAAGTAATAACATTGTGATTTTAAATATATTTTGCGGTGCTACGCCATTGTTGAAGTTGAGTGTTTAAAAAAAAAACAACAATGAAATGTATACGAACTTCTTTGTTCTAAGAACTCACGTTTTTTTTATCACAGCGAATCCTTCTAAGACTTTATTAATGAAAAAGTTTTTATTTGATATTTTTTTACACAAGCTTTTATGTTTTATTATCTATGCCAAAACACATGAAACATATATATTTTAATTTCATGACGTACTTTAATATAAGTGCATTATTTTCATTAGATTAAGTTCAGCATATTATTACGTGAAAAAAAAATAGTTATTAACTGACGCATGTTTTTTTTTTCAAAAACTCAATTTCTGGGTAGCGGTGTGTATTTTTTCATCCGATCATAGTTAAGTATTCATGGTGTATATACGCAAGTCTGACTCACCAGCCTGTCCTTGTAGTACTTGTTTGCCCTGGGTCGTCAACATATGCGGAGCCAGCTGGTTGCCCTGGAACGGCTTCCCCGCAGCAATGACCTGGTAAATATATAACAATCATATAATGGCTATAACGATTCCTATAAAATTAACAATAAAACACATATAAAGCTTTACAAGAAATACGTAACAGTCCCAAACTGCTTTACCCACAGCGAAACGCTAATACTACTCAACGATAGATGGCGTTTGGCGACTGGCAAAAAATACTAATGACAATTTCATACGCGTCAACGTCAAAGTCAATAAAAAAAAAACTCCATAAAAACCATGAAAAACGTTTGAATTTAATTTTAATTTATTTAAAAATATAAACGTTTTACAATGTACATTTACAATGTTTATTTAAATAACAAATACGCATAGACGCATGTAATGTTGATGGAATCATTTTATTGTTACATAGTATATTGTTGTATGTTCTGTAAATGTAAGTAGTTAGTTTAAATATAAAGCAAAATAATTTTCTTTAACAGCACCAATTCATAGCCTTCCTCATATCTAATAAGCGTAAATCAAGCGATTTTTTAGCTGGAAATGTACGTTTAATCTTATGTTATGGTATCATGGTTGATGGGGCACCTGTATCTGGGGTGAATTGATTCCCGGGTGCAAAGCTATGTTCCCCGGCATCAGTAACGGCCCTTGAGCATTATACAGCTGTTGAAGGTACGTGCTGTTCTGCAGCGGCTGCTGGATGACCTGCACGCGGCTGTGTCCCCACTCAGCGCTGTTAACATAATCATACACATTAGTATAATAGTAATTTATCGAATGTAAGTGGCGTACTCAGATGTACACAACATTTATACTAGTACTAGTCTATATACAATTAAAAGCCGATGAAAATTTGTTCAGCAGTTATAAAAATCGATGTGACTGACTAATATATATATATACATAGGTTATTTAGTAATATATATATGTGTATGTGTGTGTGTGTTTGATATTTATCTTTAATGATTATAACATAAGACATAATACATTAAATATTCAGTTAGAATTAAGTTTTTTTTAAGTTCGTCATATGTTAACAAATATCAAATTTGAAAAACGTTTAGAAATATATATGTGAAATGAATTTTAACCTTATCTGTTGCGGGTGTTGGGTGTTCGGCAGACTCTGTAATGGCGGCATTGCGGCCTGTTGTTGCAGCCCTCCAGAGCTCTGTTGCTGCACCTGTGCACAGATTATTACGTATTAACCACAACTGTGACGTTCAACAAACCAAAATATACACACTACGAACAAACTAAACTTGTATACGTATGATTTAACATAGTTTGAATATGGAACAAATATACGCGGCACACCGCAAGTCACAACTTGTATGGAACTTTCTGGAAACATCTTGATATTTTGCGATACATTAATGAGTTGTATTGAATTATTGATTAGGTATTAGATATTAATGGATTTGATGTTTGTAAATTATTAATTCATTTTAACTGAACTTAATATTTATCTATCGTGGATGTGTTATGTTAGGAAATATATTATTTTATCGGTTCTTGCGCCACGCCCTATGTGAGATTCGGTTACCGCTCCCCTGTCACAGCAGGGGAGTAGCAATTGTGATTCCGACTGGCTCCCCTACACCATTTGTACGTAGGTATATCTAGATAGTATAGTACTTCAACGATTGATTAAAATATATATAATATCCTATATTTATATATAATAAATATAGGATTTTTTTGGATTTAATTACAACAATATATATCCAAAAAATTAACATATATAAGGAGGATATAATCAAAACGGTTTAAATCAGTTTCTGCTGTATGTAAGTCGATATCGGGGCTAAATTAGCAATTAGATGCGGAATGCTGAAACCCTTCTATAGGGGTGACGGTGAAGGGTTGAAAACGAGATTAGCATTTGCAACTAGCGATTAGTAGGATCAAGTACTAACTACATAGCCATAATTAACTTCACTAGCAACATATCTTACTTCGTTTGCCATATATATATATTTTGAATAAGTTAAAAAAATCATAAATCCACAAAATATCAATTTAAATAATTTAATATTATATCAAAGGGCTTATTATATTATATAAAAAATATAACTCGAGCTTTCATAGCAAAAGTGAAGCTTTGATATAATAGTCATACTATTGAATAATAATTTAAGTAAAAAAAGCATTAAATTAATCATTTAGATGAAAATCCTGATCATTCATCTATACCTGATGTGGTGCCATGCTGCTTGGCATCGAGGACACAACTGTGACCGTCTGGTGGTGCTGGGTCGGCTCGTGCTGAGACATGTTGATCTGCTGCTGAACCACCTGCGCCTGACCATCAACTATCTACAAGCAAATAACACATATGTAATATAAACTTTAAATAATCTGTCACACACTTAATACATATGTACATATAACTACAATATATTATGCTCAATATTTATATGGACATGGTTTTGTTAGAGTGATTAGTATGCTGTATATAAATAAATTTATATATATATATATATACACAGCCAAATCGCATGTTATGTACTAAGCGATAGATTTCTTCCAAATATATGCATTACAAGCTGTTTTTAAGTAAAACATGAACATGCATCATATAGTTATATATATATATATATATATATATATATATATATTAGTTACATATAGTACAAAACAGCTATAGAATAAGAGAACATGCTAATAGACTTCTATAGTGTTGTGAATAGTTATAAATATCGTCGAGTCACAAGTTATGGTCCCAGTGAATGTGTTATGATCCTATCCTGAGGCCCTCAACACTAACCTGTTGCGGCTTAATGTCTCCGCTCATGCTGGTTTTTTGATTTTTTTCGTAAAGTAGATTAACGTTATTTTGTGGTGACGCGAGGAAACTGAGATTGATCTCGCCGATGCCGGGTACGTTAAACTGCTGTGTATGTACCGGCTGATTCACAACCTGGCGATAAATTATACTCATAGTCTCATATGACATTTCTTATGCTATGAATTATTTTAACATGGTGACCAGCGATGGGTGACCCATCATCACAATTTCCTGTTCATTTTGTTTTGCATACACCATACCATGAACTGTGTGATCAAAATAAATTTCAATACACAGAAACTCTTCCTCTACAACATTTTTGGGCACTGGGACCAGATGTGGTACTATATAAACTAATTGTGTTAGCATACAATAAATTCTAATACACACAAAAAGATTTGACACAAACCCATGATTAATATGCTTTATGTTTTAGTGCTTTCATATAGTTATATGTATAATTGAACAGTAACCTGAAGAAATTTCTGTTGCTGTAGGTCTTGTTGCTGAGATAATTGCTGTATATCAGTTTTAGGTTGCTGTTGTTGTGATTGTTGCTGTTGTTGTTGCTGCTGCTGCTGCTGCTGTTGTTGTTGCTGCTGCTGCTGCTGCTGTTGTTGTTGATGCTGCTGCTGTTGTTGGGCTTGTTGTTGAGCGTGATGCTGTTGTTGTTGTTGAAATTGTTTTTGCAACTATAACAAACAATGAAATTAGTCAATTGTATAAGAGCACAAAAATATATATAAATGTATTTGATATTGTTAACTCTAAGTGAATAAATAAACTCACCAGCTCCTGTTGATCTTGTTGGTTTTTGAAGTGTTGCTGTATAGCCTGACGCTGCAAAACTTGCTGTTGCAACTGTTGTTGGATTTGTTGCTGTAATTGCTGTTGTTGGAGCTGTTGCAATTGCTGTTGCTGCTGCTGCTGCTGTTGGATTATCTGCTGTTGTATCTGTTCAACATTATTATTTATTATTAAATAAAATAAAATTGATCATAATAACAAAAAATGAAAAATTTTAATGACTCAATCAAGTCCACTTATAAAGAGACATACATTATATAGATTATATATGAGACTCACTTGTAACTTATCATCTTCTTCCTTTTGATTTCTATAACGATATTCTTCACCTTGATTATGAGTTTCTGGTTCAAGCTTTGGCTGTTTAATCTCCGGTCTGCGGAAGGTACTGTTTTGTTTGTCAAGAGCTAAAAGTGTATTTGCAGCTTCATATTTATCCTCGAATGTGATACCAGCTTTCTCTGCGAGTGTTTCTAAGTATTGTAAAGGCCTCTTTGTGGCTTTCGAGTTACCCTTGGGCCTGTCACTTTGACTACCACCAGGTGACTGTTTCGGTGCTGTTCTTGTTATAGTAATGCTGTTTTTGTTAGCCTCATCCTTTTTATCATTTTTAGCTTCTAATGTGAAATAATTTTTAGGATAATTGTTATCTTTGTCTTTTTCAACACTGTGACTTGTGTTTTCTATTAATGTTATTGTAGTTGAGTTTGCAACTTTTATTGTCTTTTCTGTTGTCTCCTCTTTTGACTGAATCGATGTAGTGGAGCTATGCGATGAAGATATAAGTTTTGGGACATGCTGGGCTAAAGCATTCTGCACATCAGCTAGGATCTGTTTATCAAGTGGCTTTGGCAATTGCTGCTGGAATCCAGGACTCTGCGGCTGATCTTTATCTTGGTCTTTCTTCTTTTGAATATTTTCTAATATTTCAGACCTTTAAACAAAGAGTATTAATATTTAGTACAATGTAAACTAATGAAATTCTTTATTACATTTACTTGGGACTAACTTCTTTCATAACCACTTGGTCTCAATATACCTGCACATTTCAGCCATTATTTTGCAAATTAGAATAAAAACTAAATATGCTTTGAACGAATATTCATAGAATACATAAGAACTATAATATATCTTTACACTATGTTTATAATGATATGTTTGTGCATCAGTCAGTAAAAGTACGCGTTAGTAACAAAACAAATAACACGGTCATGTAATTCTTTGATCCCGCATCAAACGAAAGATTATAACATATAGCTAAAATACTCAAGAATAAAACCATTTAATATAAACTACATATTTTGCTAGATATAAGTATAACTGTAAACTAATACCAATCAGAGCAATTAAATAATTGGTCGTCAACTGTCAATATCATACGTCAGTGAATCTGAGAACTGACAACTGACAACAATAAACTATAGATAGAGCAACGAAAAACCGATGTAAGCTCGGCTGCCAATGGACGCTCGTTGAAAAATTAACATTAAGAAACAATATGTGTTTATATTTTCCTTATTATTGTTAAATATATTTCGATTATGAGTTTGTTCTGTTATCATTGTTAACATAACTTGAACAGTCTCGTCTGTTCAGTTTGCAATTTTATAGATAGGCCTTAATACTTATGTATTTTTTCCAGTAATTTAAATTTTGACTTTTTTTTGGAGTTCATATTATATTTCATTATTAAAGAATTATATACACTTATATTATATTTCAAACATGCAAAACAATATTTTGTATAATGTTCTATTCCAATAATAAAACGGTATTAGTGTTTTGATACTTCTCTATAATTAGTAACAAACAGACCCATGCCACATTTTTTATACGTATACTTACCATCTCCATTATAAATATAGAGCTATGCAGCTATTTAGGGACAGATACCTAAATGAAAACGGGCCGTCAGGCATTATATCACAAGGGGAAGCAAAAAATAATGAAAATGTGCGAGCAAGAGGGCCTTATGCATACGCGTGTGGCGAATGAAAGAGATAAAGGCAGAACACTAAGGGAGTTGGAGGGCGAACCGGTTCTGCATGTGTGCAGACAGACGTTACCCTTCCCCCTTCCCTCGGCAGCCGACCCTCGGCTACGAGGGCCGTGTATTGTCGGCTTTCCCCGAAGCGTTGCAATAATAATAATACCAACTTACTCCCCTTACTAAACGATTAAAATGCCCTTGCCAAACAATATTTTTTTCCAAGAGCTTAACATTTAATTCATATGTGCTATAGGTACATGGGCTATTACTGACGCTTTTATGATGTTAGACCTTTCCATTTCTTCTCGTGCCTATTGAAAGTTAACTTGCAACCAACGTTGGCACGATTGTTAAAGCGCGAGTCACACTGATGACGAATAGATATTTTAGCCCACCATCAAGCCACACGCGACGCATTCAACCACACTGATTCGCAATCGTAAAGTAAAAAATAACATAAAATACCTTTTGGTGTAAAAACCATAAGAACAACGTTCCATCGTTTCAAAATAAAGGGTTAACTTAAACGTAAGCGCCGACCCATGCGGCAGTAATTAAAAGAAAAAACAAATAAAAAGGTAAGGATCGAGACATTCGCACAGGTGAAAGTGAACACGACACGTATTATCGACGAAAACGACATACAAACACACTTTATCGATAGTCCGGTTCTCGTCTCATTGTAACAATAACCTTCATTTCGAATGGCGAAACACTACTGTGGAGAATGCGCGCGTTGCGAGCTACCACCGTCACGCCGCACCTATTCCCCTCACTTCCCCTCACCTCCCCTCACCTCCCCTCAACTCCCCCGTTAGCTGAACGCTCTCCATCACGCATCTCCAATGGTACGCCCGCTACGGATTCTGATGTTTCATTGGTCGATTTACTTTACGACCGTTCCACAAACAAAACCGGTTACCATGAACAGCCTGCAAGGGCGCGAGGAACGAAATTAGCGTTTCTGCATTATTATTATTATTACTGTTGTTATCTCACTCTGTCCCTTTTTAAATATTTAGTTTACCAATGTGAGATTCTCTTTTGATTCATTTCATATTTCAATATTCCGTTGCTATTTTAATAAATTAAAAACCGGAATTTACAGTTCTTATATATCAAATTGAAATAAGAGTATTTCGGGTATCTAAAAGAGCTACCATTAACGTAATACCATAAATCCTTAACTCGCTTTTGTAAATTTCGTACTGGCATTAACAAAGAGTTAAAAACTTTCCTAAAACATAATTAAAAAAACCAGTTCTGTATTGTTTTACGTCCAATAAGGTCCAAAATGGCAAAATATATTTCAAATTATTAGGGCTTCATCACCACAAAGGCTTCGCTATGCCACCCCTCTAATCCACGTCTACCTGAGTTAGGGTGAAAGCACCCTATTCTGATGAATACAGCTACAATTCAATAGGTGCTACATAGACGTACCAATACCCATACGTATAATTTCCATGTAACACATTTTCGTGCCAGGTATATAAAGAATTTAATTTATTAATGGTTGCTTTTATCCGTCATAATTACATTTTAGATATAAAATGATGGAATCAAGGCGTAGAGTATATACTTATTAAAGTTTTCCTAATACAGTAAGTTTATGTTAGAAAGCAATAATCTGTAATTATTATTCAATAGCGGTAATTAGTGTACACGGAATATATATATATTTAAGTGAAGCCGATTCGATTCATTAAAATTCCCAGAAAAATCTAGATTGTAACCAACTGTTCGTTTTTGATGCTTAATGATAATTCGTGGGGGCAAAAAAGCTCATGCTGTTAATTTGGTAGAGCGCCATCTTTGCAACGTAAGAAATGTAAAACAACGCCATCTACACATTATATCGAAAAGTTGTTGGTAGAGTCGTTGAGTAAAAATAAGTCTTATGTTTTACCGTAAATTTCAATAATAAAATTACACTCATTGCTTGGCTTTGCATGACATTGCCTAAAAAACATTTTAATTTTTTTTTTGTACTAATTCCAAGCTCAAATTTTTCTCTTAAAGTTAGAGAAATATCGTGTGTTGAATATATATAAGAGGATTTGTCTAAAATTATTTAAATATATAATTCATTTTTAAGACTTCAAAATATTTTATAAATATAGAGTTTAGACTTTTCTCACTAGTTTATATTAAAACAATATTAAAGTAACAGTATAAAACTAAAGTTGTATATATATATATATCCTAATTGAATATATTTTTTGGCACTCAGAATATACTATTTTCTTTATTGTGTTCCCAGCGATTGTCTAATAACAATGTTAAAAGGAAGTTACTGAAACAAAAAAATAATTACATAGTTACAAATATATATAGTAATACGATTTGAGTAACTATTATCATCAAAATAATAATACGATATTGAATCTTATATCTTTGGAAATAGAGCTTAAAAGCTTTTAGAATATTCTTGAAAACTTAAAATTCCCTCGTTATATTATCATTGCTGGTCAAATCCCCTTGTGTAATTCGTGAACAAGATTCCAAAAGAATATAATAGCATTAATTCTTAAAATTCTACCTGAAGAAAGGCGTATAACTCTTGGGTCGGTCCCATCCTTTTGTGATAATATATTAAAAATTCTTTTTTGTCGTTTAATGTCCAAGCTATATTTGGGAGGAGCGTAAAGCAACAAATATTGCCGCCATCTTAGATTATAATTTAAAAGAACATTTAATAAAAAAAAAAAAACTTATAAAAGCTCTACATAATATAAAAAGGTATTGATAGTTTAAAAGGCTATCAAAAAGAATCTATTTTATTGAATACATATATATTTTTTATACGTTATAAAATGTAAGTCATTATTTCTATGCATATGAGAATGGATACGAAATTTTATTATAATCATGTGTATTAGCTGGTGAATTGGGTTCCTTACACGAAGTCTTTCCTAAAACCTCGCAGTAGTTCCTTTTCATTATTATTCCACACCACACGTAGACTTTTTCTGTTTCTTCCTTCATCCATTATTCTTTTTTTTATCTCTTTCACACTTATGGACGGTCATTAGCAGTCTCGCTTGCTCTATAGCGTGGGTGTAGGCCCATCGGACAACGACCTCTACAACAGCTGTATTCGACAAAATAATAATAATAATTGCCGAAACTAACTCATATAAAACTTGTAGTTAATTAGTAGTGCTTTCATTAGATTTTTTTTTATTGTTGTTAAATTGCCAAAAATTATTTCGTCAAATATAGACTCGTAGAACACTGCCTAATATTGCCACCTGCACTCCCAATTCCTAAGTTGTGAGTCCCAAGAGCTTAAGATAATGAAGGATAATAAATAATATCAGTAGTGATTTCTTTTAAATTTAAGTTGCCTTTTTTTTAATTGGTCAGAAAAGAAAGCCATTTTCATTATCTTTTATTACTAATTAGCTTATAAGTTCGTAACTTATAATCTATTTCCAATTTGAATATTCTACCGTTAAAGTTGTTACTGTCTATCACCTACTTTAAAATAATAAAAAAACACTTCTCTTCGATATCGCCACTACCGAAAATAAATTAAACATAAGACGTACTAAATCGAAGATAAAATAAATTTTTAGAAGATTGAGGAACTAATAATATAAAAACCGAATATTGACTAGCTAGGTAAGAAATAACTTAGAGTTGTAGTTGTATTTAATCAGTATGTGTTGCCAGTGATGACATATGGATCCGAAACGTGGTCCTTCACCAAACGGCTTATGAACAGACTCAGAGTTGCTCAGAGACCTCTGCACGGAGTCTCTCTACGAGATCGAATCAGAAGTAAGGAGATACATCGAAGAACGAGAGTCACCGAGAGTCACCGACATAGCTAAACGGATTAGCTCGTTGAAGTTGTTGTGGGCAAGCCATATAGCCCGGAGAACAGATGGCCGTTGGGGCCGAAAAGTGCTCGAATGGAGACCACGGATCGGAAAGCGCAGCGTCGGACGTCCTCCAACGAGATGGACGGACGACTTAGTCAAGGCCGCGGGTCCACGGTGGATGTAGGCCACTTCCGACCGAACCGCTTGGAAGTCGATGAGGGAGGCCTATGACCAGCAGTGGACCTGGCCGGCTGGCTGGCGGGCTGAAGTAGTACTAGTAGTAGTTGAAAAATTAAAACTATCAAGTTCCAATGACAGGAACCTAGAAACGATTTTTGGCGCCATAAATATCATAGATTTTTAGGTTACAATGAATTGAACTGTCGACTGTTGAACTAATTATTTACATCTATAAAAAAAAATTAACCATAAATGTCAAAAAATACTCTAATTGGAAATTGCACAACCTCTGAACATATTAAAGAATGTTAAAGTAAATTTATCTAAATCATTTAAATAATTTCTATTATTCTAGATTATTCTTTAACATAACGTCCAGTAATTTTTAATAACTAAATCGATTTCGAATTAAATGACCGAATATTTGATTGTTTTTCCGTTCATAAATCATATACCCGAGCATGTGTGAGATTTTACAATTAAAAAAAAAAATATAATAAAGATGTATGTAATCTGCTTAAGCTATATTTATAAAAAAAAGTTTTATTGCCATTCAGCCAATTCATCTCTAGGAGACTTCTCTTTCTATCATTTCGCTTTCTCTTTCCCTCTCTCTATGTTGAAGTTAATCAACGTATTCGTCAAATTTAACTGATCTTATTTCAAAACTTCATTGAAGTTATCAATGTTAGAATAAGTACATTTAATTTTAAGATTTCAACTCATGAAGTCGCTTTCATTACAGAAATATTTACTTATTTTGGCTACTATTCAATTAATTTAAAACCGTGACACAAATCAATTGTACGCAGTACAGCTGTTCTCTATACACGGAAATTAATTTTGATATTTAGTAACATTCCGATGTAAGCACACATTGGATGTACATTCTGAGTTTATCCTTATTTTGTTGTTGTCATAATTATAGTGTAGATAAAGGTATAAGTCAAATATTATGTCCGCTCTATACGGGAACATTATCAGTTAGTATAGTTTTGTTTTTCTTTAAATATACAATTTGATGGTTTTCTTGAAAGTTATTGAACCGCTTGATATTTCTTTATAAGTAGGTTTAGTTCCGTGACGTCATCGACTTCGCTTCTAAACCTCCTAATGATGGAGCGATCATGTTACGCCGCTAACCACCACGTATACTTCTTTCTCGCATGCATTGGTTCTCATTCCGTACGGACACGTTTGGGTATATGTGGACCGTGTTACTTGGAACATGGATCATATGTCCAACAAAAAGCTTGATTCTGTTATCTATCTGAGATATTATGAATGCCAAGATTTACACAAATCTGGATATCCGTGGAATACCGAATTATCAACATATTTTCATTGATGACTTGATGACTCTCTTTCTCCAACACCAACTCTCTCACAATCACTCATTGTAGCATATTTTTAATGTATACTTATAATAGCGATGTGGCTATAAATGCATAATAGTTGCTAAAAATATATAGACCTAACACCCATTGATCAATTGTACTGCACCCGGGTCTAAATTCATACTGTCTTTGCAACGTAGTATATAAAAGAAGTAAATATATAATTATTAGTATAATAGCGCTTTCTAAAATTTTCTTAAAAATAGCTTATAGTTAACAATTACAGACTTCTATGTGTAATTAATTTTGACCACAACGCTACGTAATAAAACGGAACTTACATAAAATCTTTCGTTAAGTTATGCTCTAACATTAATTCCTTCTATTAATGAGTGTCAAGTCTATGGCCTGCAAGACTTCTATTTGATTTCAATACCTTTATTATACGAAAATATATATCTACATATAATCCCCGTCAAACTACGGTCCTACCCTATCATCTTAATTTTTAAGGGATGCCAACACAATGGTCTACCCTTGAATTAATCAACTGTGACTTAAATTTTCTCTATTATAGCGGTCACGTAGTTAGGCAATTATTTGACATTTCGATTCCGATGTAAGTATAAAACATAATGAAATTTAATTCTAGAGCTTTTTGTCTGACCCTACTTTTGCTTTCACTTACACAAATACAAAGCTTAGCTCAAGCCTCTCGGACTATAACATTTTCGATATATTTCCGTTACAAAAGACAAATATTAGTAAAAACAACTTTTTCAGCAAAAAAAAAATCTTAAAATAATTTAAAAGTCGAATTCATGTATAATTAAATAAAAAAGAAGTTTAAATTAAACCAAGTTAAAGCGTTTCATTTAAATACGTAGCGGTTATATTCTTTAATAAGAAATAATCAACATAATATGGAAGCAAAAAGTTAAGTGACCTCACTGACTCTACATCTGAAAAGGCTGTGGTTATTTGGAAGATAATAATAAAATAAACAATAATATATTTATACCTGTTTTATTTTTCATAAGGATCTCTACTATTTACAAGGATTTGAGACAATATGACTCAATTTATGACGTGCCCTTTTCAAAACTGAATGCTTACCACTGGTTTGCAACGTCACACTACATACGAACGTTGCGAATGGAAAACAAGAAACGGTCAAGTATGTCGTGTGACGAGACAAATAATATTATTTGTTTCATTAGTTATGTTATTTGTAAAATCAAAAAAATTCTATATTAAATAAAAATTACAACCTACGCGAAAGAATAAACGAGTGACAGCGTATAATTTTTTCTATTAATATAAATATCACCTACACTATACGGAATTAAATGACGTAAGAATTTTATTAAGGAGTTCATTAATATTATATATATATATATATATATATTATAATATATATAATAATATAATATAAGTACATAAACAGAAATTCAAATGTATATATATATATACATTTATATACATCAATCTCATCTATAGAAGTAAACAATGCTTACCTGTTGATGTAATGGGCGAAACATTACACTGAACATGTATCGGCTATCATTGACGTGAGGTCCAAATACTAAATTTTAGTATCAGACTGACAATAAAATATTACGTCTTACAGGAATTTTTTGGAGAAAGGTACACTTACAGCAAGTTTCCATGGTTTCACTACATACTGAAAGTATCTCGTTTCTCATTCAATAATGTACGTTAGTACTAAGTATAATGTGATGAGATTTATGAATGAAAACTCACAAGCCTCTGTGTGTAGTGTGATGCAAGCTGGGGGTAACTTACAGGTTATCGCGATATTAAGTCGTTGTTCCAATAATAAATTTTCAAGAGGCGCGAAATCGTTCAATGGAAGGATCGTTCAGAAACAAATGACTTATGTTTTTATCTTTTAAGATATATCAAAATATTTTATACCACACACAATCTTTTACAACCTAATTAAACGGTAACATGAACTTTATTGCTATTAAAGTATTTATTTAAATTAACCATGACATAACGTAAGAAATTATCAAAAAATATAACCAATAACTCGTCGAGTTAAAAATATAATGATGTACTTACAAATTTACAGCTCTCAAATAAATATAAACAAATTGCCCTCAACTTAAATAATCGATAAATTTATCAAGGGACAATTTCAACAAGAGCTTTTCGCTATCATTATGATACAAGAAATATAAAAAAAAATCGTATAAATAAGAACAAAAACACTTCAATTAATTAATCATGTTTGATTTTAAACATATATAAATAATATGTATATTTGATAACTTACGTATTTTTGCGTATTCGAAATATAATTTCAACATCGACCTCGCTCATCATAGCAACAGATCGGGTACATGTTATATAGCGTCGCGAGGTGCTAGGCACCGCGTCATTGACTTCTACAGGTGACAACATCTTCGCAAAGCAATATCTAGCACAATATACGAAATATAGTCTCAAAACAACCTTAGCCAGCAGCGGTGCATTCACCACAACAAACATATATTTATTATATTAAACGCACAATCGTACTTCTAATACAACCTCCGCATTCAGAACGTTATCCGAGACATAAAACTGTACATCATTTAAACAGTCCTCACTAAACGTTAGATATATATAGTCCTGTTCACGTTTGTATGTCATAGCAAGCAAAATACGTAACTTACAGCGCGTATAAATCTCTGTCATCTCACGAGTGTAATCTACGGTTCGCTGGGGCTATAGTGAGTTACGTACCAGCTGTATCGATCGCAGGGAGGCAGCCCCGCAAGTTGCCGTTACACGCAGTCGCGCCACCCCCACATATACACCGTAGCTGTGTGAATAATATGACGTACGTTGACCCAGGTCCGAGATTTTCGATTCATAAATTTGACTAGTCCGATAATCTTATTGTCACGCACTTCTAATCTTGTATACTTAATAATATACGCAAAATATAAAACATCTAATTGTGCCGTATTAGTCATGAATATAGAAAAAAAATATGCGCTTTGTATAATTGTTATATGTATATGTAACATTTAAGAATTACATAAATAATATTATTTAAAGGAAAATTTTTCTCATAACGACGATTTCTAAGCTTTCCATTGAAATTCTAAGACGTTTGAACATTCGCTGATATGAAAACTTATGACTGCATACAATCGTGAGCTGATTACTTTCCACGAAAGTTATTAGATTCTTCAGATGACAAATTAAATGTTGAAATCTATATATTGTATCTGTAATAACTATCTCTTTATGTTGTTTTTATCTGATATATTATTTATGTAGCGTTTGTCTTTATAAGTTCTTATTTTTATAATACTTATTAAATCAACGCCATTTGTTTTATTATGTGACTGTCTACTAGTTTGCATAGTCACAATATATACGCAGCGTTAACTTTTTTTTTATGTTAGTGTCTGTGTAGGTTCATGGATGTAAAAAATGACACGATTCGAATGTATGTGACCTTTATTCCTGTTATCAATCTATACATATTATAAAACAAAGTCCCTCGCTGCGTCTGTCTGTCTGTCTGTTCGCGATAAACGGAAAAACTACTGCATCGATTATTAAACAGTCATCACCATTCAGTAGCGTGATTCTCGAGGAAGGTTTCAGTATATAATTTCTTAAGTTTTTGTATTTACTTGGGTGCACGTTAACGATATTTGTTGAAGATGTCGGGAAAACGTGAGCCGTCTGAGAGCTTTTAACGAAAACGCTGCCTAAAGTCTTTGAGATATAACAAAATAATGTATGGTGGAATTGTGTATCTTGTATAGGTCTATAGAAAGTCCGCGGAGGCATATGTCTATACCTTAAAGATAACATACTATATTCATTTTACAAATTGAAAAATTTGGCATTCCTAAAGAGTTTTTTGGAAAGCTATTTACATAAAAACGGTATATCAGTGTTATCAAAATAAATTACTTCGTTTTCAAGCCTACATCAGTATCGGTAAATTACTTTTTAAATCATTTAACTCGGGCGTACCATTTGAAAGTTATCATAATATAAGTTGAATAATTCTCAAAATCAAATAGGCTATTTTATATTTTTTGTAAAGAACCTGTGCGAAGCCGGGGCTTGTACCTAGTATGTAATAAATCAGTTTAAAATTAAAAACAAACGAATGTAGTTTTGTTTTTAAAAAAATCAAACATATTTTTGTTAAAATATCTTTTGCTTGTATTTTGGCAAATAACATTGTATAACAATAATAAATATAGTTATATTTTCAAAATTAAAATATGACTTTCGTTTGATTTGTAGTGAATTAATTAGTTTGACCTGGTTCTCTAATACATAACTAACTTTGTAAGAAAAAAAATAATTATTTTATATATTCTACAAAAAAAAAAAAAAAAATTAATCAATTCTGTGACGAAGCCTTGCTACCTTAGAAGTAGTGAAGTTCAAAGGAGCGTGTTCTCTGTAAGATGTCTATTTAAATTTAATAAACGCAAAATGTTTATGAACATTCTAGATATTTAAAGGGAAATTAAAAGCGTAAAGAAAATCAAAGTCTGATTGGACGTAGACATTGTAAAGCTTCTCGACATAGAGTCGTTTCATCATCTGAGCTTAATAAATAACTTTGAAGTAGGTAGACTAGAATTAATTAAGTTGCGTTCTAAGTATTCACTTTTAATAAGAAATCATTTCTTTGAACTGTCATTTATTATTTGAATAGGACGTGAAATGACGGAATATTCTGCTAGTTTTTCTACTCGTTATTAATTTCACTGTTTTGATTGTAAAGAAAGTAACTCGTTTTTATACTCGTGCATTACGAAACAGGGCAAGCAATTAAAAGTACATTGTTTTAACTTCAGCGAACGTTAAAAGACTTCGCTGTCTATTGATAGGTCTACGTTTGAGGTTTTAACAAGGGTATACTCCTGTTTGATGTCCGTGCTTTAGTCAATTTCCTATGACATAATGCTCTAATATGTTATAGAGGGACTAAGAAATATCGACATTAATATATATTTTTTAATTTAACAATGGTTTCCTTATAAACATCCAACTGAAGTTGCTAAGTTGCTTAATATTGTCTATACAATAAGATACGAGGATTTTAACTTTTCAATTTCATAAGACGTATTCTAGAAGGATGATTTTGAAAACGTAATTTGAATATGACGCCGTTATTCAAGAATAATGCTCTCAAACACAAGACCCTGATCTTGGATACAATAGCGGATCAGGTAAAAAAGGGATGCGTACCCAACGAAACTAGCCAAAATATTTTTGTTAAGCTTCTCTACTGAGTTCCTACGATTTGGCAACGCCGCTGTCAATTGTTATTAGGCCCGGGGGTGGGAAGTGTGGCAACGTCGCACTGGGATATGTATTAGGCGGATAGACAACACATCAAAGAGCAGTTCGCCAACGGCCGTAGACAATGTTATGTTAAAAGTTTTAGTGTCAGCGGTGATTTTCGTGTCCGTTAACCTAGATTTATGTCAGTTATATCTTCAGGTTTCCACCAGAGCCCCGCGTTGCTGGTGGGTGACCATTGTTTACACGTCTCTGTGCCAAGCGATAAGTGTTTATGTAAATCGAAATGAATCTCGTGTGTGCTTACTGAGCTTGTTTCGGTCTTGGTGTGGAATGTAGCGTTCGGCCAAACTTTGTCCTTAAAATACTGTTTAGAAGTTATATTTGTCTGTATTTGTGTATTTTTTATGTATAGGCCAGTTGATTTTGATGACTATCATTAGTACTAACAAATTAAATTTATAATCACAAAAACTCTAAATGTAAATAACTTCTGAGACAACACATCGTAGAAGAATAATACAATCAAAGAAAACTTTTTCAAATATGGTACAAATAAAGTAACCAAGGACGCAATAGAAGATAATGAAATCTGAGACATTTAAATAAAACTAATATTTTCGGGTTTACTACGCGTCTTTTTTTTATAATTTTAACTACATACTACCACTATTCGATTACTTTGCAGTAACCATGTTCACGGGCAGACGATACGAGAATCTCATAAAAACGCAAAGTAAATCTGAAAATATTAATTTTATTTAAAAGTTGTAGAATATGTAAATTTATCAAAATTGTCAAAAATATTACTGTGAAGCTTTTTTATTTAGGACCGTCAGCTTTTTATTATGACTGTTAAGATATATGGAGGTGCAAATTAAAACTTTTTTACATTCTAATATTGGTATCATTGAAATGAAGATGAAATTACTCTACTTCCAATCAGGTAGAGATGATTATTTTCTGGGCCAATCGTGAAGATGTACCTCATTTTTAGATATTTAATACTTTATATTACAAGTTAGCCAAGACAAGTTAATTAAATATGAGTAAGTAAATTTTATTATAAATATATCTTAAATTTAAAATGAAAATAAAAATTGTTTGCATCGGTAAAACTAAGCTTTTGATAAGCATAGGTATTGTTAAGAGAAATACTCAAACAAAAATTCAAAGCTTTCAAATAGAATTTCTCAATAAAATATGTAACCTATTTGCCGGCATCGTCTCTAGGTATGCCTTTGTAGGATAAATTCCTTTTACATATGAAAGGTTGTGAAATGGAGATTTAAAATATTCATCGATTTCAATGTGTTTATATTTATGTTAAAATCAAATAAGAAAATAAAGCTTAGTCTACACATCATAGAATAGTTTGATTACCGATCACGTAGGCCATAAATCTATTTCCATTTCAATACCGAAATTACTTTGAGAAATTTGATCTGCTGAGATTTATAATATTTTTTATAATAATCTAACATAAGAATAAAACTCGCTTTTGTCTTTTATAATATTTGATTTTTAAACAGAAAATGAGGTGTTACAAAGCTAGTTTGATTTGACATTAACTAACTAAACACAGATCCTAACAAGGTTTCACAACCATCGGACGAAGTGTTCGTTTTTTAAAGTTTCGTCAACGAAAAAACTTTGAAACAGCCAGTGTTTACGTTTTCAACATAAAGTTCCTACTAAGCGTACCGGATAATATTCATACGACCCAAATTGACACAGTGTAAAAAAAGTTGAACTGTAAAATAATAAATAAACAAAAATCAGAGCAGAGGGCCCCTAATTTTTTCTAATGTCACATTGACAATTTAAATTTAGTTTAACTTATTAATCTCTATACCTAACTCTTAAAGACTGACGAGTCTAATGTAGAATTTTCCAGAACTTCACTTAAGCTTTATAAACATAAAACTGTTATAATTTTAGTTTGTTATAAAATTAAACGGTGTTAATTTTTTGGCAGAATCTGTTAGACGTGTGCTTACTTAAAATGTCACAATATTATTTATCTATATGACTGTTCAAATTACATCAAATTTATTTTGTATTATTATAATGTTATTTTAAATAAATAATCTACTTAGGTTATATATTTTATAATGATAAGATCAGTTTCAGTATTGTTATTTGTTTGACTTGAAACAAAATATATTTTTCATGTTATAGAAAACCTTTGTTGTTTCCGTTAATAACAATGTTCTGAGTAAAGCTCTTTGTTGCCGTATAATATGTTTTAGCAAGCTATTGTTTTGATTTCAACATTATGCTCGTTCGATGTTAAGTAGTAAGTGTTATAAAGTAACCTATTGTAATACAAAATGTAACATGTCTAGAAGATTGGATGTTTTGTTTCCAATGACGTGTTAGCAGTCAAACGTTTTAAGAGGTTTTGAATTACTATTATATTTTTCAATTATTTTAACCGGTGAATGTAGATAGCCGAATCGGTAAATCTTTTTTTATTATTTCACCCACGACTTGAAGCTCATCGTGTGATATCAATTTTTTTTTAAGACTATCCATATCGGACAGTGTGAAGCCTGTTTGTCAATCAAGATTTCCGAATTGATGCGGTTATAGACAGATTATATTGTGTCACGCGTAACTAACTAAATTTAAAACTTTAAATTTTAATATTCGCGTTTTTTATACATTTTTCAAAGTAAGTAATACCTTGTTAACCGTCTGAGACGAGAAAATAACATTGTTTTCAAATAAGTAGTTCTGTTTTTAATAGCATTGAATATTCTTCCAAAATGTTTACATTAACTGGCTATTATTTTGGAATATCTGTGTATTACAAACATTATGAGTGATTAGTGACTGTCTGCCTACCATCAATTATTGATTGGTCAGCTGTCAGTGAGTAAATTAATATTTTTGACGTTTTCTCTATCCATCTATCGAATGTTGCATTACACACGGCCGGAGGGGAGGGGTGGAAACCGGAAGACAACCAAGGATAATATGGAGTCCATAACTGCTCGTATTAGTTGCTGGTGTAGCAGTTACATTCTCACCCACTATTGATAGTGTTACGCGGTATTTATACACCCTCAGCAATGATTTAGATGATAAATTTTTTTCGTTTTGTATTTTGTTTGTAATCAGATTTAAATTGAAAATCACCTACAGTTGAATTGTAAGGTCTTGAGTTCCGATATTAATAAATTAAAAAAGCTATTCAAATATCGAAACCGATTTTTTAAGGGTAACTTGATAGAACACTTGCGTACATTAAGAAAATACTTTAACGTCCATCTTTGTTTTATAAAAAAAAACTCCACATTTTCCGTAACTTTGTTTTGAAATAGTTTATGTGAATGGTCATATTGTTTTGCCAAAACAACAATAATTATAAAAACTTGATGTGAATCTATGTACCTTTCACTTAAAAAAAGTAATTGTCTATAGTAACAATTTCACATAAAACCTTTTTTATTTATACATAAATCAAAATACGGCTAAATTAACTTTTTCATTCACACGATGAATCTTTATATGAAAATTTTTACTCGGAATTCCGTTGAAAGCTAATTTAACTCACACCAGGAGTATGAAATTTTGTTTTGTTCAATGGCAACTGATGAAAATATATTTCGAAACGAGTTTAAAAAAAAAATTGTTTATTAGAAATTTACGTTTGAAATATTCTTTGAAAATAAATAAAAAACTTATAAATTTTCTAGTTTATTTTATAGGCATAGATAAATAATATTCATTGAATAAATTATATTTATTCGTATATTCGGTCTTTATTTTCTTTATGGTTAAAGAAATGAAGTGATCGAAATCGTTTTACATCACTACCACGAGTTTGGAACGTCAGAACAAACACAGACATTTAAAAGTCCGTGTTTTATATACCCGCGATGACTGTATTAACTATTATGTAAGAATATTAATTAACAAAAAACTCAAAATTCTCTCTGACGTTGTTCTTTTGTAAAAACTTTTATACTTATACAATAGAGCTTGAGCAAGTTTTATTCATCAACAACAGCTTTGTGTTAAAATCAGAACATATTCACAAAAAATTACAACACGAATAAAATGTTACACAACCAATAAAAGCAATGATGACATAAAAATACATTGAAATAAATGGTTTTTACGTCTTCGCATTTTATATTTTTAAATACCTACCATAATAGAGGATAGAGATAAAATATTCATTTACTTGTTAAAAAAATTATATAGAGCAACAAATTCAATTTGACCACGCACTTTTTGCCATAACGTTGTTATTTTTGGTCAAAATTTTCACCCATGTGTTAACCGGTATTAATTGGCTGACTAAAAATTGGTCTAATAAACATTAAAATGCTTTTAATCTAAATTGAACATTTCTAAGCAGCGTAAGTGATCACAGTCAACCTTGCTAGATCTAAAGAACGTTCAAGTATAAAAAATTCTAAAAATAGTTAAAAAAAAAAAACTTTTCAGAGAAAAAGTAATAAGTGAAACCTGATAATTCTGATTATTTTATTTGTATAGTTTATGATTTATAATCTATCACCTCTAATATATGTATTAATTTCCTGATCTCTCTTGACCGGGTCCTGAATAAATATTTCGTATTGACACATTTGGTAAGATTACATCAAACGTAAAGCCGGACAAAAAAGTTGTGTTATTTTTTACATAGAATTTGTCATTATTCATTTACATCTTCGATTTTTACGCCACTTGTAATATAGACGATAGTAGTTCGAGAAACGGAAAAGCAATATTTATATTATATAAAATTATTAATATAAAAAAAAACATTAAAAGTTTCAAATATTAGACACGTGGTTATAGAGTTGATGAAGTGAAAGACAGATGATGAACACATTCAAATTTAGAACAAGGAGTGACAACATAAAAATCAATAGGGATTTGACATGATACTTTATCGACAAATTTTCGATAACGATTTATCGGTAGGTATACAGGTGTACCTAGTTTCAGATTATTACAAATCTTTATTGTAAGGTAATCATTTAAATCCATTATATTTTCGACTATTATAATAACATGTATTAAAATTCAAATAATTAGCAACAACACTTATACAAATAAGTTTTTTTACCGATTTATTAGACTTTTGCATCTATTTTCGCGCCTTTCTAAAATAATTCGGCTAACATATTTAAACATTATACTGACAAATAATCTAATAAAGTTTGCTTTCTACGTAAAGCCATGATGAAAATCCGTAAATATTTTTTATCATTGGTATCCGACGGGTGTTAAACAGGTCGGTTGAGCCAGCTGTTAGAAATTATCTTCTTTTGATGTGACAACGGTAGATCTTAAAGGAAATTTAAGTCCACATCCTCTTCTAACTCTTTGTTTTTTATATCTGTCATTCATTTTTCTGCCTTATTACTTCTCATTTAATCTATCCCCTTGAGACAACTAAGCTCTCAACGTTCTAACGGATTTTGTGTAGTTTATAATTATATTAAAGATGTATAGTTTTTAAACTAAAATAAACGGTATACCATTTATAACACTAAAGTAAATCAAATACTTACTGTTATTTGTTAAGTTAATTAGAACTAATAATTGATTATTATTATTTATTTGTTTCACTATTATACTTCAAGATGACAAAAGAGAATTGTGATCGATTAATTAATTATATAACTAACAACATATCACATAAGTCCGTGAACAGAAGAACATAGTATATCGCATAGTCAAAGTTTAAGTCTAAATAATTATTAGCACCTACGTAGGGATGATATTTTTTCCTCAAAATCTATTAGAAAGAAACATAATTTTAAACCAAACTTATAATACGTCAATCCGTAAAGATTCCTCAATGTTTGTATATAACTAAATGTCAAACATAATCACATTACTATTCTACAATTGAAATTAAAATAATCAATGACTTACGGTCGAGTATCGATCGTTCGAAAACATCTAGTATACTGTGAGTTGCAAGCAGGAATTTCAGTTTGGGATTGTATTTAAGTTAAAGTATTAAAATGAACTCAAATAACCTTGACCCGTAAAATAGGGGGCTAAATCTTTCTCTAGGTGCGGACAAATTATCTTAATATGAACTTATAAATAAAATTGTTGTTTTTTCACTTCTCTACTACAATAAGAAATGTAAACTACATGATTTAAATAGACAAAGTCCGCCCGCTGTAAGTAACAATCATAAGAGTTTAGTTCAAAAAATTTTCATTACTTATTTGTAGGTTAGCGAAATAATCTTTGGCATTTAGTCCTACCTGATGAGATGCCGAATTAGGATTAATTTATTACAGAATTAATTCCAGGCATAGGTTCTTAAAAAAGTAAAGGCATATTGATTTTAGATCCATAAAAAAGGATCTAGCAAAAATGTTTAACCCATTATTTTTGTAAATAGAATTGGGTAGACAGTATTTTTTTAATACAACACTCTATAGGCGATAGGTATCTAAACATATCAATAATCTGCAGACAAATGTTTGGAAAGAAATCACATTAACATACGCTAACGGTAGAAATTTTACGTCTTTTTTATAAAAAAAATATTTTTTTTTTATATATAGTATAGTAATAGGTCTAAATAATCACTGTACATTATTTAATAAAAAAAAAATACTTCTTATATACAGAAACCTCTAATATAATGAACATTAGAATACTTTTCGCAACTTCTCAGGCTTATGCTTACTCTGAGTTTGTACGTCACACTACGCACTGAACGTTTACAGTTATTCATTTATAAAACTAGTCACATTGTAAACTAGTATTGACGTAACAGAATACAGTCGACACTTTTCGTATGTATTGTGACGAAAGTTGTGCTAATAATACCGATTAATAAACTTAGAGATGGGCTTGTTGAGATTAATTTTGAAGTTATACTGCATTGTTTTTGATAAAAAGAGAAACGAGCCAAGACACATTCACTGCATTCAATAAACCCGAGTACTCACTGGTTGTATAAAAAGAATTTGCTTTCAATCCCGGTAATGAGATCAAAGCTTACTCTTACTAATAACTTTAACAATCATTAAAAATTAATATCTTTAGATTTAATTTTTTTTTTGAATGGCACACTTATGAAGAAGTAAAGAAATTAATTTATTGTATATTTTCTATATTTAAATTAAGTCGTTTTTAATCTGTGGTCTGTCAAACAAGCGGAGTTGGCGCTCTTTAAAGATGACAACGTCGGGGCTCACATACATTATAATGTAGCGTACAACGCCATTATACGGTATAAGTTAAATGATTTTATCATATCTTTAGTTTTTCTTATTAAATACGTATTATTGTATTTTACATGTTTCTATTAAAATTTTTCTAATCAATAATGTTTATGTATGATAATTTTTATTAATTAGCTATTCTAAAACCAAACAATAATTATAAAGGTTTATTAGGATTTCTTAAAAGTTCTATTTACGTCTATGTGTGTGTGTCTTTCTGCGGCATCGTAGCTCTCAAAGGGAGCGACCGATTTTGATGACGTTTATTTCCGTGCGGTTGTTCTTATCTATGTTTGGCTAACATCCATCCATTGTTTTGAGAGTATCGGCTCTTTCTATAATGACGTAACGCATTATTGGACTGTTATTACTCGTTTTCATGTCTTATGTGCAAGTGTAATCCTTAAATGACAACTAATACTTCAGGAGCTTTTTAAAATTGAATGAAATTTCCGGTTACGTATCAAAATAATAAAAGTAACAAAGAAGACAATCATATAACAATAATGAAGTGTTTTAAATTAATAAACAGAGCAGATTCGTTTCTTTTAGAGATCGTCGGGAATGAGACGAGATTTTTATTACAGACATTTATATCGAGCATCATACTTATTCTAAGTTGACAGCTTCACATTACACGCGGAGCGTTAAAAGATTTCGATTCATAAAACATTAGGCGTCATATTGTAACGTAGAAACGAGAAACCATTCGTATGTAGTGAATTCTAACTTGAATAAGCGTGCAACTAAGATTGATATGATAACAGAAGCTCGTTTGTCTGATCCGATTCCTTAGCGGTTAATTATAAAAGTATAATACTACTGACAATGTACTGTTAATGTATTCAAATATGATAAAAACAAATCATTTTTATTAAGAAATCTATTAATATTGTTTTTTATTTTCTGCATTAAGAAGAAAATTATCAAAAACAAAGTGAGTCCAAGCGAAGAATCTTCTCGTATGTTCTTTTGTCTTCGTCATATCGATTCAATTAAGCTATTACAAAGCTGAGAACAGGATTTCTCGGGTCAGATGACAGTGTAGTGAGACTTATTTCATTCTTTACTACTGAGCTTATATGATTAACAACAACGCAAAATAAATTTTATAGATCTACACTTACGACACATTATCGTTTGATGGATAATGTTATTAATAATCATTTTAACGGAATGTTTTCGTCCCTTGATATTATTGAATAAATTTTATTTCTGTATTACGCAATGTCATGATATCTTTGTGGAGTTTTGTGATCTGATATGCGATTACGTATTTGCATTAGTAGGGAATAGTCAATGAGAATAGACTTAGCATCTATTGAAGATATGTTTGTTACACCAATTTATAATGACTGGTAATTAATTATTCAGATTTTAATGTACTTAAATAATGCGGTTTTGATGAAGGAAAATATATATGTGTGTATATATATATTGTCTTTTGTATGTAAAACATAATTTCCCAATATTTGTAAACCAATTTAGAGAACATGTATGATAAAAGAGATGTTTTTTTTGTATGAGATTTTGGTCTTTGACTAAAATTTTCGCTTTCTACGTAATGTAAATCTTGAAAAATTATTATAATTTCTAAATATATATCAATAAATAAATTCGTTACGTTTGTTGTTGTTATTTTAAATTAATAGCTTTTCAGTGAACGCTCGTCAATAGATCTTTTAAAATGTTGCTGTTTGTTCTCGCTAATCGCCGAAACATCTCGTCCGATTTTGACTGGACTTTCATCTGCTAGTAGGCAAGGTTGTAAGAAGTAACTTTAGCTTCTTTTTAACCGTATCAAAAAGGTAACGTTGTCAATTTTAAAGTACATATATGTTTGGTATTCTATTACTCCTTCAGTTATGAGTGGATTTTGAAACCTTTTTGCAATCGAAAGTTCATTGTCATGGAAAGTACTCTCACAAGTCAGGAGCTGATGGAGGTATCTTTGAGGAATAGAAAAAAACTTCATAAGGATGGCGACGTCAATGACGAATCTCAAAGGAGGTATAGTTATTATTCGAGCAAAGTGACAGGTAATAGCTAAATATAAAAATTGAGTCTTTTTTAAAATTAATTACAGCTAGTTTAAGTTAGTTCACTTCTTGAGATATTATTAAATTTAAGCTGAATATAATATAATCAACCATATATAAAAATATAAAAAAAAAATTATAACAATGTTGCCATGTAAATGTATCAAATATTTTCATTATAAAGGTTTTATGTAGATTTATCAAGACAATTTTAAACACTATTTCGTGATTATTATTAAATTACCGTTTGAAAACAACATGTTTAGTGTTGCCCTAATAAAACCAACAATCTACAGCGTGTATTACTTTGTATTACGTTCAGCTGATTTATATCAAAAAAAGGTAAAAAGTCATGACAGCTATTTAAGGAAAAATCTGTTGAATTTCCATACAAATTTTTCATAAATCAATGTACTTATTTAATGAAATTTTATGTTAATTACAAAATAATAGACATTTTATACTGTGTACCTAAAATTAAATATAGCTACATATACATACATGATTATTTCTTGGGAAAATTCACAACCGATCATAGAATATGTCGCTGTATTTGACTATCAAAATGAGTGCTTTTCGTTTGTTTTATTCATATATAAATAAAACATTGCCTCTCCATCGAATTATTATCTAAGATAAACACGACTCTTCGCTTCCATATCACGAACTGAAATAGCACGTTATAGAGCTTTACCAAACAGATTTATTACATTTTAATGTCCATTGACAATACTTTAGCATTACAATTTGTATTTACATACAAAAACAGCATTGGAATGTTGACAAATATATCATTGTATCTTATTTTTACTATTATGTAATTTGCGTTAATATTTGTATGGTTATTTTGATAAATAATTAAGATATAATTTTATTACAAATTGCTTTAATTAATTTTAGTTTTTAAGTATATTGTTTTCAAGTTTATTTTTATATGCTCTTACCACAAAACTCACATAATCACTACAGTCGGAGCGTTTTTAGCACTTTTTTGAAACAAATTTTTTGAATGGAAACCTTGAAATGCTCATAAGTAGTGAAACGATTGAAAATATTTATTTATAATATGCCTAGATTTGGACAAAATATTTTTTATAATCACTCATCCCAACCGGAGTTAGAAATCCCCAAAAAATTACAATTTCGGTCAATGAGCTTGTAAAAAACCATACCTACCATTTATTTTTCAGACATAAAACTGTCACTACGAATTCTTCGTCACATAAAGATAAGATTTCTTAGTTAGCTTTAAAAAAATATTATAACAATTTTTTTCTTTAATGTGAAATTTAATGCACGAAAAGTGCCTTAAATTTTAGAATAGGAAAATATATATTAATTAATGTAAAAGCTAATTTCATACAATAAATATCTAATTAGTTAAATACATTATTAATTGATATTTGATTGCATTTCAAAATCATATAACAGTTAGTCGATAAGAAACATTGACTTAATCATTCGAAAACGTCTTATGTTTATTTCTAATGACCCAAAGTTCTTTATTCAAAAATGAAAATAATCGAGCCTAGTAGAAAAAAATTTGAGAATAATCAAAATAGACACTTATACTTCAATCATGAGACATTTTTATAAATGAGATAGTAGTCTAATTGTATGCTATTTATTTGTGAACTATTTTGTAATTATTATTATTATTATTATTATTATTAATACGGAACTAATGGAGATGTTAGAAATATTAGCTTCCTGTTCTGTTCGAGCGAATAAACGACTCACTCTTGTACATTGCATACGAATAATTTAGTGGTTTTACTAGCTGTAATTATTTTATTAAGACAAGTTTGTTGTTTACTTATTTTTGCAGGATTTAGTTATAAGTCAATTACTTTTTATAAAGACGACTATTTATAAAAATTCATGTTCTTATTTCAGACAGAATCTCCTCAAGGAAATGATTTCGAAAAGAAAAAGACATCCATTAATTGAAAGACAAAATGATACAAGCAAATTTAAACCAAATATTGTCTATGAATAGAAGTGAAAATAAAATACTGCAAAAAAACCGTACTTTGTTTAATAATTCCACATGAAGTGTCCTTATATTGATTGTCATTGTCATTGTCTTTGGAACTACAGCCGTCAAACTGGCAGCAGTTAATTACTTTTTTGCTTATAAGTAATAGATGCACTATGACTTTAAGCATAATATTTATAAAAATGGGTTGTTACTGAATATGACTTTTTTTGAATATAAATAGCAACTTAGAGAACAATAAGTTATGTCAAATTTCTCTTTTATCACACTAAATCTGGTATATTTAGAAAGTCTTTGACAAACAAAGTCAGCAGATTGAAGTAAACGCTTCGTTATTATGGCTATTAGAACTACTGTAGATATATTATTCAACTAGGCTACATAATAGTAGTTTTAATTTCTAAGAACAAGGGTTACGTAGTCACTTTACAAATTACAATGTAAGATATGTGAGCGAACGCTTAGGTCAGGGTCATTAAACGTTCTCGATTACAAACTGACCACACAGCAACATTGTCTACTACCTGATATAAATCCTATTCGATTATAATGTTAGCTGTATGTTAATAATTTCTAATGAAAAGAGACATGTAATGTTCTACCAATTAAATTAACTCGAAATTGCTACTTTTGTACATAACCGTACATCAGGCTCCTACGGAATAGCTGTTTCGTGACATTTCAACAATAATACGTCTAATAACCGAATTTATAGCATAACTTAAACAAAACAAACAATCTGATAAAGGTCGTCGCATAACATCCCAGTTCAATGACACGACTGGTTTAGACATCACACCACCTAGCGCCATCTCTTATCAGTCAGCGGAAGCAATTAATATATTAGCAACTACAACTCACGTGAAGTGAAAGCGTTCGGTGTAAAATACAGCTCCTTCACATCCCAATACAAAGCACAGGCACACACAATTAACAATGACATTTGTTGGTAAACATTAGCGCATCCAAATGGCGTCAACGACACAATCGATGGCAAGGGCCGCAGCCAGACTGTATGCCATGTGGGTTGTGAGCATCAAGAGTGATCCCTTTCGTGCTTAGGGCCGATGTGCGGGCGTTGCTCACATTGGCCGGCTCATCGACCAATCATCAGCGGCTGAGCGCCTCTTCGCCACTGGCTCGGCATCTCTACGGTAAAAGCGGTGGGGAAAATTGACAACGAATTCGCCTACGTGGTCTAAAACATCTCCCGCCATTCGTTTCACTCACAAAACTCTATCTGAAGCCACACCGCTCTATGCAGAGACACCAATCGGCTTCAACCGATTTGTTGGCTGAAGATGAAATCACATGCAACCATACTATCATGGGACAGACATGATAAATCGCCAAATCAAGTCATCTTGCTGAAGACAGCGACTGACGTATGAGAAAGAGAATCTATAAAAACTACATATTACTATAACACTTAAGACATATATTCTAAAAGACAATTCTTTAAGAAAAAAGTTTCTATATCCATAAACTAAGATTTTAAATATTCATATAAGAAAATTAAACTAAGGGTACGTACCCAATATCTCAAAACTTAAAACACTTGTGTTAGAAAATATACATATCTATTTCGTAATGAGTATTTTTTCTTTTCATTAAATTTAATAAAATCAATTAAACCCTTTATGTCCTCATGTATGAAATAAATACTTTATACTAATATAAATTTTATACTTCAGTTGAGTTATATTAAAAGAAGTCTGTAGATAACACCTATTGAGGAACTTAAAAAATTCTGTAACGTTACTAAATAAATTGAGACGTAAATCCTACACCTTTTATGATTTTGAATACACGATATTCTATAATCAATAAATATTTTGGACGACCAAGAGGAGGAAAACTCATTTAAAAAAAAGATAGTGTGTTAGATAAGACGCAAATAATTAAAAATTAAAAAAAATATCCCACATAATAAACGTATTTATGCGTGAGGGTCAAATTACTCGCCTATTAAGTAAATTGGTTTCTATATAAATTTGAAAACACTGAGATCGTCACTTAATTTTATATATGGCTTTGTCTGAATCTATGAGATTACTCTTCGGAAATAAGAATAGAAATCTCGTCACTGAAATTTTTTTGTAAGATAATTTATATAAATAAGCCCTGCTTGTATAATCACTTTTAAGACGAAGAAAAAAGTATTTTTTTATTACAAAAAACATAAGTAGGTTTATTATGAAAACATTTTGTAGGTGGTTGGCGATTGCCTATAATATATAGGTATACTTTTATGTAGCCCCGCTAAATAGATAAGGGCGCTGGTCAAATTGATGCCGGAGCACCCCTCTGCTTAAAGAAGGATTTCCTACACCGTCCCCCTTTTCCTCCACATCTTCATATCCTAAATACAAATATACTCACCCAAAATTAATTTCTTTCCGTTATTAAATTCTTTTTTATATAAACTAAAAACAAGACATACATTCACATCTCGTCTGCCCGTGATCACGGCTGCTGAAAAGTAACCGAAACGTGGGGAGTATGTAGTTTTTTAACAAAAAATAAAGCACGCGTAGTATTATATTCGAAAAATATTACTTTCATTTAAATGAATAAAACTCGCGAAAGTCTTAGATATCATTAAACTAAAAGTAAACCTGATTACAATAATAAATAGCTCCGAAAAGTTCTAAAATGAGTCTATACGAACCGATGGGAATGAAAGAGCTATGCATACAGATAGCTAGGGCCTATTGAGGCTATTATCTGTGTTACTGACAGTAGCACGTTTTTACTTAATATTCATTAACATACTTCATAAAGTAAAGTAATAGGCTCTCGAACTACACTCTGATTTTTTAAGCTCTCTGCGAACATTTTTCGGTAAAACTAAATGACTAGGTAGTCAGTGTTTTAAAAAATAGCGTTTGGGGCAACGTAGCTTACCGCACGTTTGCATCGCAAAACTGCAAACGTAACGTTTCCGTTTTATATTTCGTAAATTTGACAATATAATTGTAAAATATACCTACTTGTGATTAGGGTAAAGTTGAGAAAATACAGCTTAGAAATTAGCACTAGTTTTAGTTATTTAATTATCTTAATTAATTCATAAGAAATAATCAAAAACTAATGTGCAAAATGAGACATTTATACCTATTATTTCGTAGTTTATTAATTATTATCTATATATAACTAAGTAGTATATTAATTGCGATTGTAAATAAAAACCTCTTGATGTACATAATTGTATTTATTAATATGTTTGTAAATTTCAAAGCATTTCCCACTACCTTTGTACGGAGTGTAAGCCGTGATATCCGACCTTTGTGTAGCATTTGCTCCGATAGGTAGGTATTTACCTAGGTACAAAAGCTGATTACAACAATAACTCGCCCTTTTTTTTATTCTGCAAACACAAGAAACCTTGCTTTTCAGTATGCTGATGTGTATAAATACCTACTAATAATCACTTAAATGAACAAAGTTAAATAAGTATGTCATAATATTTATGGGATCCCGCTGTTAATGCAAAGTAAATAAAAAAAAAAAACAAAAGACGTCTACTATTTAAAAGTTAGATAAGGTCGTTTTGTGGCGTAAGTATTATTTTTAATGTAAATTATATTTTCACCAGTGATTTAACAGACGCAAATAATTACCATGTATAATTTATACAATCTATACTAATTAAAATAAATTCAAAAGCCAGTCTCTTTTTTGGCAACCTTTATACCTAAGAAACTTTGTAATCATACTATTAATATAAATATAATATTCGTTAGGCACAACTTTTTCTTTTTGGAATTAAACACTGCGCTGTAAACAAGAATGTACCTCACATGTCTTATGCCTGTGATACTTTTTTTGACATTAAATCTTTATTTCCGAATCAGATATAGAATTCGATAAATAGTGTCAACTTATATCAATAACTAAGATATCATTATCTGTGCCCAAAACAAAAAATTCCTATACACCCCACTATCTATGACGACAGTAGAATATCTTTTAATACAAGAGCTCTAACTTAAATTCGCAGAACTTAAATTTCAGAAGGATTTTCTGGCAGGGGGGAAGATTCTTCTTCGCACACGCACTTCATCTTGCGACGTTCAGACTTCGTCACCGCTTCATCTGTTGTATTGTTCATCTCCCACCAGATGGCGCCGCCGAGGACGTTTCTAAAGTAAGGCGGAACACTGCCCTCACGCAGCAAATACCTGATCAAACGTACCATTGGTCTCACCTATAAATAATTAATAATACTCGTCTAATAATACGAACTACTCAACCTATAAAACTGTTCTTCCTTATATTCCTCGGCACGCCGACGCCAATAACGCTTGAGGTTGCTTGACATCTGAACGGCGGAGTCTGCCTCCTTCAGCGCAGGATTCGCTTCTTCTTCGATGTCCAAAAACTCCTCACGATCATCTGTGACCATTTGCCGTCATCAACAATAATCGTAGAGAATATTCTTTACGACACCTGTCGTCACACAGTTTGCTGTTACCTTCATCTACCTCTCCTTGTATCGATAGGTCTTCAGGTGGCGCTGGTTTAGTTGTTATGGACGGTCTAGCACGGCTTTGAACGTCTTCTTTCAAGCGATTCTTCAAATCTTCATAGACCCTAAGGAACCACGATCACCAATTCTATTGAAAATACTCTAATAATTCAAATAATCTGTGAGTTTGCATAGTGTTATATTTTATACTTATGGGCTATAGCTTGAACTATCTCGCCCGTAGTTCTCTCGTCTTCTGGTCTTGGGTCGTAAATAGGAACATTTAGAATCAATTCACTGTCAGCCTCCATGACATGTCGATAACGGAGGATTGCATTTAACAACTCCTTCGCACCTTTCAACTCTTCCCGATCGCCGTCTCTCCACTGCTGCTCAAGAGTTCTTGCAATAAAGTCGAAGGTTCATAAAGTTATTGGAAGACAAATTTCAACCAATCACGATGATAAAGAAGATATATATGTATATACCGTAAAACATATGCTCTAGGTAATCTTTCAGGTAGGACATTGTCGGGTTTTATAGGTTTTGGTTGAAACCTTTTGTATGGTCGCATCCAATGATAAAAACCTTTCCCAGCGTCTTTTTCTAGATCCTTATAAGTCAAATGCTTTGGTTTATTTGCAAGTTTGGATTCCATGAGCCATTTCTAGAAGATAATTATACAATATCACCTTTTCTTAGTTCTAGATAACATTTTGTGTGTGTGTGAGGTACATAAACGATAATATGTATGTGACAGGCCCAAGCAAACCTCAGTTTCGTTAATCTGCACAGGAGATAGAATAGACCACAATGTCCGATGATCACCAAAGGTATCGTACTGATTAATGGAACACCATGGCTTCCATCGACATTTCGATTTATACTGTTCTATAAGAGCACGATGCACCAACTCTGAACAGGTTAGTTCGCTAGATAAGGATATGAATTAGAAATATGAACTAAAAACCATAAAAAGGCGACCCAAAATTGTAAAATATTTATCTGTAACAAATTATTTTATCGTTAAAATTAAAATCAATTATTATACATTAAAATTAAAACTTACCGCCTAAGTACAAAGAATCTTAAGGCTTTCGCTTCGTAGTTCTCTCTACATTTACCATTTGGGCTAATAGAACTTTCTGCTCTGTCTTTATTATTTTGATCCGCAGAATTTGTCAATTCTTCTGAAAATACAGAATCCTTATCATGAAATACATTATCGCAACAGGATTCTTGTACAATGTTGATATTTCCCTCTTCATTAACAACTATTTTCTTGCACAGAGAATCATTCATTTTCAGCCAGTTTCTTTGCATTTGTGTTACGCTGCTTAATTCCTCGGATTTAATTTTAACATTACAACTAGTGAAGGACTTACATTCAGGGCATGCCTCATAAGAGATGTTTAGGTTTTCGCCATCGAATTTGGCAGATGTTTGAGAATCCAAAGTGAATTCATAATTTCCGTTACTTTCGTACGTAACCCGGGAATTATTTGGAGATTCAACTAATATTTTGTCGTTAGATTTATCAATTGTTATTGTTGTGAAATTGGCATGTTCTATCGTATAAATTATATGCACTGAAATGTAACCATCTTTGCGTTCCTCTTCACAAACTTCTTCCTCTATATTGAGTTTTTCACTAATGTTACTTTCTTCACCCTGGCCGAAGCTGTATGGAGCTGCAAAACTTTTTTGGGAAATCGAACTTTTAGACTTTAAAGCTTCCACCTCAACGTCAAAAGCGAACATAGATAGATATTCAATTTCTTCTAAAGTCCACTCCGGGTACACTTCTGCGTCTTCAATGATAAATTTTGTTAGAATCCTAGTATTATTGGGAAATGTAACTATGTGTATTCCGTCTTTATTTAATAATGTAGTCGTTCCATCCATACGTTTCGAAAATACCTCTCCCAAACAATAATCAGTTGCTGTTCTTATAAGTAATTTTTCAATATCAATAGTGTCCCCTTCAATGCACCTTTGCCTTAAGCCATTTGGTTCTATTGATTCAAATTCGTCGATAACCAATTCGAATTCGACTGGTTTTATGTTGGTGTCATCAAAGATATTTTTGGATGTTTTAGACGAGGTTTTACTTAGTTTTTCTTTCCCTTTCTCTTTACCTTTACCTTTTTTACTTTTATCTGAACTGGCAATGCTGTTAATATCTTCAACTTCTTCAGCAACGGATCTTTTTTCGCATTTAGTTATTTTGATGTAAGTAGAATCCGGTTTTAATATTTCTATGTCCCCATTAGTTAGAAAAACTATTACTTCTCCATTCAAACTTATACATCGCATTTCCTCTTTATCGTCAAATGATTGTGAGGAATTGTACTGCTTGATGTGGGATAACGTGGGGGAATTGTTTTCGTGTACACTCTCGGTTATAACGCCATTGGGCCACGTTACGTAAAAAGAATGAAACGATTTAGTATTAAATATTTCTTGGATTATATTACTCGTATCTGGTGATTTTGTAATATCTTTGGTTTTAGTGTTTTCTCGTGAAGTATTGACTACCGGAACTGGCACCTGGTATAGTTGCTTTTTTAGGTACACCGTGACGTCGTCTTTACATTTAATTCTAAATGACTCACATATATCAATCACGTCAGGTGTTACAAAATCACCCAAAGCTTTGTGCATCCAGAACTCATTACATTCATAGCCCGGTTTCACATTTAATATAACATATTCTAAATTCATTGGAATTAACAAGGAATAAAAACTCGATACTCTAGTACCGTCTTTAGAAAAATAAATAGAATCTTTGCCAAAAACTTCAACCCTCCTGTCCCCCAAATCGTAACCAGAAAATGGTCTTTTAATTTTTTCTTCCTCTGCGTTTTTTTCAGTTTCGAATTTCGGCGTCAAATTTGCTGTTGTTTTAGTTTTTTTGCTACTCCTAGAATCTGCTTCTATAGTAGATCTGGGCGAGTTAATTTTCTTTTCTGAAAATAGTTTTGACTCGGAGGTCTCTTCACTAACAGCTTCTATTTTATTAAATTCCTCAAATTTAAGTGAACCCTCGATAAGCAGTTCCATATCCACATCCAAATTTTCTACACACGTTTTAGTCGCTAATAAATCTTTAGAGTCTTTACATTCAGACAGAGACTTGAGCATCATGTTTTCGTCGTAAGCTTTTTCCTCTTTCTGGACCCAATCTATGTGTTCTTCTAGAACGAAATCGAAAAAATCCTGCAAACAAAGGGGCGTAGAAATATGGCAACGCCAATCTTCTCGAGCTACACCTTCCTTGTCATGACTATTAAAAAACATCAATATAATGCAATCTGTCACTTCACAATATTTGTAATCAACGCAATTGAAACTATTAAAAGCTTCTAAAAGTATTTGAAAGGCACATGTACCATTAAAGTCTTCAAAAAATTCATAATTTTCTATCATGTGACTAATCGGTTTTTCATTTGCTATCTCGGCTGCGGACACTAACTCACTGATATCTGGACAGTCGAATAGAAATTTAATGCGAGTAGATTCATCGTCTTCGTCGAGAGAAGATTTGCTTGAACCTTCTAAGCTCTTAATTATCGATGGGAATGAATGTGATATTGAACTTCCAGATTTATAGACAGATGACTTAGTCAACGGTTCCGCTAGAATGCTTCGTTTTAAATATGTCTTCTTAAATTCTGTAATGTTTGAGGACATTAAATGATGTTTTTTCAATGAACTTCTATTGTTATACAGCTTGCGACAGGCTAATATATGTAAAAGTCTGTCTAACTCGGCAGTTTCAACATCATTCCTATCAAAACACGATAGTAGGACGTTGACGTGAAAATTTATCTTAGCTTCTATTTCGCCTGTGGCTTTAGATCTGTTTTGGAATAAACTGTGAATTGGCATGCCAAACAGCATAGACCACACGATGTCATCTAAGTTTATGTTTCCGAGATGAAAAGTATTGTATTTGCAAATATCACCATGTATTATAACAATAGGATTTTTGTGACTTTCGTATTCCTCTCCGTAAGTTAAACGATATTTCTTTTTGTCTATGTCAGTTTTACACAATTGTCCCATAACATCTTTAACGAGATTTTCTGCTTTACGTATTTTGTCGTCGTCTTTCATATTTTGATCTGTTGGATTGAATATCAGTGTTGTTGATAAGGACCCCGTGCTACTCTCTTCCATTATATCACAATTACAAACAACCTGTATAATGCTATCCAAAACTAAATAGGTATTGACACACTCCAAAGGTATTTCCTCTATTAACTTATTGTAATAATTTTGGTAGCGATCATTTTTATTTTCTTCCGGTATATTTATAATATCCATATTTTCTATAAAATTTACGTGTTGTCTAGTCAAATCTTGTACATCGTATAATAAATAACATAGTTCATCATAAATTTTCTCTGGAGATCCTGAAAGTTCATCTGTATCCCAATACGGTGGAGTGAATACAACAAATGCTGTGTTTTTAAAATCGTCCGCTGTTTCTTTGTGAATACGAAGCTGCTGCAGATCCTCCCAAAATTTTAATGATTTTTCCATTAATAATTCAGTTTGGCTTTGGCCTCTTTTCGAAGCTCGATACAAATTTGAAGGTACAGCGCTATCTGACGAATCTATACGCACTTGAACTACAGCGGTTAAGGGGATACCGATTTTAATCAGCCAACCTGCCAAGTCAGGTTCAACAAAACCTGTAACAGCAACGTAAAGGTTCGGCCCGTCTATCGGATAGTCATCAATATATACTTTGTCCCGCCATTCCTCACCCCTAACCCTTAGCATAGTGTTATACTTTTTATTTTCATCAATCTCAAACGCCTTCAGGTCAACTTCAGTTTCACCCTTTTTACCTTTAGCTGGTGGTTCAGGTGGCTCGGCGGGTTCTGGTTGCTTGACGTTAACAGTACCTCTCACTTCAGCCCTATTTATCATCGTCGCAGACTCTCTTTGAATACCTTCTTTTACTTCTAATCTTTGATGTTTAATAAACAGGTATTCACTCTTCATCTTCAAAATCAAATGTTTAATTATTAAAGCCAAAATATCAGCAGGAATATCTTTTTTGTCCTTAAGGTAGGCTTGGCCTTCTTCAAATACTCTTAAATTGTCATCTTTCACTTTTTTCTCTCCCCCAAGTTGGTTGACCATAAATATAGTTTCTGTTTTACATATATTTTTGATGACAAATCTTCTTTCTTCCGCTGCGTAAGTCTCGAATCTATCTAAGTACATACGATCTTGGTCACTTCCAGCCGCTTCAATTAGGACTACTTTAACCTTCCATGTATCATCGTCCAGTGGGGCCTCCTCAATACATGTTCTCCAATAATTTCCATCTTCAGTAGGGTCTTTACCTTTTTTGGGTCCCATTTCTAATTAAATTTCTTACTATTAGCTCATTAATAATTACAGCAATTGTCTGTCATTGCTGTTCATTTAATAAATTGCATGACATTTGTCGCTTAGTTTTTACCCAACAAATATTATGGCCAACCAGGTATAAGGTTGCTCTAATGGCCAGTCTCATTGTTTTTTGTTTTGTATTTAAAAAAAAAAAATAAACAATACTAATTTCAGCTCAGCACAAGAGTCAATGGTACATATAGATTTTTTGGTTATATATTTTTATACAACTAATTTTAGCAAAGCGAGTGCTAAACATTCTCTTACTTATGTAGATCAGGGCTTATTCATTAAAGATGGAATATAAACAGTTCCAATTTAAGATAAATTAAAGGTAATCAACAATAAAGTCCTCTTGATAACTTCTATCCTTAAGAAAAGTACATATAAATTGGATATTTATGTTTTAGATTTTTCAGTTTTGATTATGAGTGGCATGATAAAGTTTTTATGAGTCGGTCAGCAAAATATAAAATAGCAAAACTTGCCTCAGACTTTAAAAGATAAAACTGTATTCCGCAAATAAAAAAAATTATTTATCATCTTATCAAAATCGCTTTAGTTAAGGTTGTGGTGTTAGAGAAACAATACAAATGTTTGTGCAATATAACAAGTGTAAATATTTAATTATGAATTTGTTTCTACATTATTTTATGTAGTCCTAGTTACATAGATACTAACAGACACATATACTTAATAATATAAATGTCAGCTAAACCCCAGACTAACACCATCGGACCCAGTACTGCAATAGATAGACCATAGAACAGTACCCTTATATATTAGGGAGATGTTTGTCTATCCAATCTTTGATGATATTCAACCCTCTTTTATTCAATGAATGTCCTAACTTCTCCATAATATGGAAATTCCCTTGTACTCCTAGACTTCTAAGTTCTTTGAATGTTGCTTCACCCCAAGCCAATTCCACTAAATCATCACTGTCACCGTGTATCTGGAGCAAAGGGACTGAAAATAATGTTAAAAATACATATATAAATACCTATACTTCAAAATAACTTATATTTTGTCTTACCTTTAGTAGCAGAGTCTCTGAGCTCTTTGTATACCACTGAATTATCATTTAAAAATGAACTGAAAGCAAAAACCCCCGCTACATTTGGATCCCATCGATAAGCTGTATGAAGGGCTAAAGCTCCGCCCATCGAAAATCCACCTTTAATAACAATAGTATAATATACATTTAATAAAAAATCTTCTTCTTCTAAAATAACTACTAAAATATAAAGAATCAATTCTAAATAGTATAATAAAATAATTTATTACCAACAATTATTCTTGAACTTGGTATACCAGCCTCATTTTCACTTTTTATTAATTTTTTTATATCTACTTCTATTTGAGCTAAAGATTCCAAAACTTCGGGAGCTCTAGGATTAATATCTAGCCGGTCAAACCAAACATTGCTCATAAGACCACCAGCCGGAGTGTAAGGCTGTAGAGGTGCTGTTGGGTACAGAATTTTTATGTGTGGGAAAACAAAATTTTTAGCTAATAAATGGACCCATTCCTTCATATGATCACCAGCTGCTCCTGTGAGGAGAAATTTATAATTATACATAAAACTCCTTTATGTAAATAAAAACTCGTCTCTAAAGTATCTCACCAGAACCATGAAAAAATATGACTGTAGCAGTGTGTTTAGCGCCAGAATTTTTTGTAATATTAAGGGCACCCAATCTGGACATGCTGGACACACACGTGTTTATAGTATTTGAAACTGGATTATAAAATCAGACTTGATATGTCTACAAGAGGTATTGTTTATTAACCTATAAAGTTGTAAATGAGTATGAGGTATGTTTAGAGAAAATAAAAAACAACGTTGCCTTTTATTTCAGTCATTAAAACATATTTTAAACGTATTAAAATATTAAATATACCAATATTGCTATTTATCTATTTGTAATAATAATTAATAAATGTTATTATTTCTAAGAGTACATGTCAATTACCAAATATAGGCTGTATACTTCAGTTTGTTTGTGATATACTCTGTGGAAATGGAGATAAATATTTCAAGTTTCAACTTCCAAGTAATATATTATGTAATATACAAAATAATGAAAAAATATTTATAAAATTAATTGATATGTAAGACTTATGTTGATAACATATTCTTAAATACACGAAGGTTACCTTCACATGAGAGTGGAATCTAAAACTTTGGATATATTTTAAAGATATCTATTCTATACGTTTGTTTAATTTTTTATATTTAATATACAAAATATAGAACTATAAAGTAAGGAAACTTCAAATGTTACCTTTAAAGTTTTATTTTTAGGAAATCACGATTTTATCAATAATTTGGCATTTTCTTAGAAAAAAGAAAACAGCGTAATAATTTAGATTTCTTAATTTCTTCGTCTTCATGGTTACTATTCTTCTTATCGTATTGCTCTTCTGCAAATATATCTGTAAACTCCAATAATTGAATTGATTTCTGTAGTAATATATTTTCTTTATCAGCCAGGTTTGGCTTAGATTTTTCTACTGGAGGGTTCCATTTAAAGCTATGTTTGTTTTGTATGTTTTGATTTAAACGATGGTTATACGTCACTAAAACGTCTTCAATCCCTCCGTTGACAACATATTCATTTGGAGCCGGAGTTTGAAACTTAGCACGAGGAAAACGTGGCGAACGATTTATTGGACCTTGACAAACAGCCGGTAAACATTGTGGCTTTTCAAGACAATAATATGCTGGGCCTGGCGTATTTTCTTTTCCGTGTACTGGTATCCAATTAAACCAAGGTTTTAGCCGTCTCTCCGACGAAAAAAATGGGCAATTTTTTTGTAAATTAAGAAGTCTATTGCTTTTTGGAGTCGTTAGTGGTAAATCTGCTGGGCTGGGCTCATTTAATAGTTTTTTAAGAGGTTTCATTCTTATTGTCTTCGATTTAAATTCCCATGTCGGATTATTTTTTATTTTAGAATCATCTTGGGTCTTATTCAACTCTTTCATAATTTCATTCATTATTAAATCTTCATAATCATCTTCTTCTATAACTTCGCTCTTAAATCTTTCGGATGAAGATCCAAATGGGACAAGTTTACAACGATGAACTTGACATGGTTTATATCTTGCATTATAGCTAGCCGGACTAGGTCCTTCTTCTTTACGAGGTTTAAGTCTAACGGCTCTTACTCCGAAACCAGCTGGCGGCGGTAGTTTTGCTTGACATGGTTTCGCAGGAATTTCGACTAAATCAAAATCGCGTTTTATTAAATATGCCGTGGGTCCTGGTTGATCTTGGTATTTAGAAATTAAAAATCTTTCAGCTTTAGGACCTAAAATTTTTAGATCTGTTCCTTTTGGTGATACAGGACTATAATCTGCCGGACCTGGACGTCCTTCAATAATATTCCTTCTTTGTACCATTTCTATGAATCGATACTGTTTCGATGTTTTACGTTTCAATGCTCTTACTTTTTCAGCACAAATGGCATTAATGTCTGGTTCTTTTTCGATAAAATAATCTGATGGACCTGGTGCATCGGTATCAAATTTACTATCTCTTCTCGCTGTCCATTTACTCCATTTGCACCCCTGATAGAAGGCCGTTGATTCAATAACATTCGTGTTATAAAAAGGGGGGCTATCATTTTTAGGTTTAGTGAATATTCGTATTTTTGTTCCATCTGGTAGTAACTTAAATCCATTATCCCTTTTTGAAGGTGCGGAAAGGCCGTCTCCAAGTGAAGATCTAGGAACAATACCTTTAAATAGACGTCTAGGGACCAATCGTTGACAAACAACTTGTTCTTTTTTTTCAATTTCTTCATCATCTTCCACGGGACATTTGCATTGATTTTCAATTCCACATTTACACAAGATTTCTTCTAAATCTTTTTCACTAAATGCTTCATATGGAAACCGTGGAATCTTTGAGGAAATACTTGTACAATTTGGTATTTTGGGGGGAAGATCAGCATAATAAAGGACATGCGTCCATACTGGGTTTATGTTTACTGTTTTTCTTGGGGTGTTTGATAAAAAAGGCACCTTGTTCGGCTCAACTTTTGGTGAATTGCTGTATTGATAAGCTCCGGGTTCTAGGAGTCGGAATCTCTCAGTTGGCTGTTTGAATCTGTCACTTAATTCATAAGCCATGATTAAAAAATATAAAATAAAACTTAATAAAATAAACAGATCGCGGAATACTAATAAAAATGTAAATACATCAAAATATAATTTAAATATAACATTTTAATGTATTGTTTATAAGCAAATGTCACAGTGACATTCATCGAAAATATTTAAGTGATTTTTTTGTAGAATAAAAGAAAAATAGGTTGAAGCCATAGTACAACCAAAAAATAAAATAGGATACACAATTTTTGTATTGACATTGTATAAAGACTATATTTATGTATATCACAGCATATTGAACCTTTAGGCCATTAAATCTGTCAAAAATCTGGTTTAAACCAGAAATTTCCGCTTTCCAAGCAACAATTTAAAATGAATACTACAATAAGAATCAAATCATAATTTATTGATCTATTAAAACATAAAAGTAAACCTTAATCAATTATTATTCATAAATTATAAATATAACATATTATTTTTTTTTTTAATAAAAATGGTGATAATGCATACTTAGGTCTGTAGGTACATAAAAAAAAATGTAAGTAAACATGCTATTGGTCATCCACAAATTCTATGACACGTAACCCACAATCTGGCTGTGAACCGGTATGGTGGGTTAAATTAATTTAAACTTACATAACACTTAAGTGATCACAGCAAACTTGTCAGCTTTGTTGAACTGATTTTAAAAACAATTAACACAATTATTGCCATTTAAGTCAACTACAAATACGTTTATGTAAAGCTTGCATATACCTTGTTAGTTTTGTATAACCTATAAAAATACAAAATAAAACTAAATGTATTTCCGAACTATTAAAAATAATAGGATTTTGAGATCATGGTGTCTATTATGAAACCTATAAAAAAAAAAAAAAATTATCTAAGCATCAATGGTGTCCCAAAATTACAATGATATTACTTATATCTAAATGTTCCCATTGGAAGACAGATCATGACACTGCAACTTCATATTTAATTCACAGAAATACAAAATGAATGCTAGCTTCAACTACCTTATAATATATTAACATAACACAAGGGACGCTACGAAAATGCTACAGATATTGCTTTATTTCAAATCCTTCTTAACATACCCTTATAGAGTTAACAACAAACTCAAAATAAAATCTAAACATTTTAAATGCATTTACAGAGTAAATCAAACATCTACATTGGAATGCAGATATAAAAAAATATTTTAATATCTCATTTACATTTACCGCGTGTTCATAAGATTGATAATAGTTTAAGGACTCAGTGTGTCAGTTGTATTTATTTTGTTTAAAATTTATTATTATTCTTAGTCTTTTCCATTGCGGGTGTAAGTTTTTTTGTGTCTAACACTATTATACTATATTTTTCATCTCCTCAGCCATTCCTTTCTGCTAGTGATGTTCAGTTTTGAGTCGTTTGATACAAACTCCGCGTCCATGACGTCCAAAGTCCTTGATACAGCCAACATCCGTTTGAGAAGACTTCGTGTTGATAGAATTAATATCTGTAATTAATTATTATGGGATTTTATTTTTTGTTTGATATGGTAATGTTAACCACGTGCTAGCGCCATCTATGATGTTTAAAATGAGTTATACATAAAACTGTTTTGTGAAATAATTTCCTAGTGTAGGACATTGTATTTAAATAGATAGAAATATTTTTAATGATATTTATATCAGACATACCTTGATCTCTGACTTCAGGGGCAGTATGGCTATCAGCCACCACAGCCAATTAGGTCCATCGGATGTGTTCCACCAGTTTTCAGGAATGTCCTTACAAGGCATAGCTCCGAAGGCAGTTTCAATTTCTTTCCTAACACCCTCGTCCATATTCTTCAGCCAGGTCTGAGTTTTGGATGATATCTGCGAGGACAGAGTATGCAGGTCTTGGAGCTCGTCCTCAGTTGGTGTCACATCTGTCAGTGGCTGGATACGGGCTACGTCACACCTGGAGATTAATTACAGCATTTATATACATCTGTTTTATATAATTAAATCTATGTTGATAGTATGACAGCCAATTTAAGTATGATTTTTTCGGTCATTTAGATGCGAATGGAGTTGTTTTGATTGTGACAAATTCTCATTGATTCATACCCGTCTCTAATGTGTCTCTCGATGACTCTAAACCTGGAGACGCCGACGGTCGATACTATACAGCGGTTGTCTTCCAGCACTACGCAGTCGCAGATCTCGAGCACCTGGAAATTAATGTATTACATGAGAACATAATGATTCCTCAACACAGTCTTTCAATATCGCTATAATGAAAGTTTTTTTCCTATATAATGTTGGTTTAACAATAATTCTAGTCAGCAATATATTTGTTATAAATAGATTAGTTAACTAATTTTAATTTGAATATTATTAATAATGATGTTAAATTCGGTTATGACATATTTAAAGCAAAAAAAAAAGTATTCTCGTTATATATTATAGATAATTTTCGGCATTGTTATGTATGTATGTATGTATGTAAGTATGTGTATTGTGTAGTGTGAAATACTCACTGTGCCGTAATCAGCAAAGTTATTTCCACCTTCGTGTGCCAGCATGCCGAATCTTCGTGTGCCTGACTCCAACACTCGTCTCACCATCTGCCAGTAGCGAGGGTTGAACATGAACAGCGGGCAGGGCATTCTATTAAAACGAGGACACACATTAAACATCTCTTGATTAAGTCTACATTACTGTGGTAGTTTGTCGTATTGTTGGAAACTAACCCAGGGAACGCAACGTAGCATGTTACGACGGGTATCACGTCCTCATCACGAACAGACTGCGACACTCCGATAGACGATAGTATTGAACTAATGAACAACGTGTCTTGAGTCTGGAACCAAAATATACTCTATACATTTACATATAAGGAACAAAATCGAATAACGACCGAGTCCAAATATTATATTTAGTACAAATTACTATTATTTGTAGTACCTCAGGTAGCATAAAGTTTTCCAATGGTCCCAAACAGAGCGCGCATTTTTTCTTATAGTACAAGGATCTTTCTATGCAGGTCCTGCAGTATGTATGGCCGCAGGGAGTCGAAACCGGGTTCGTGTAGCTGTTCGTGCACAACACGCACTCCAGATCCGAGGGTGCTAACCAGCTGATCGTAGACTGCTGCCTCACCGACTGGAACAGCTCCCGCGAGACGCTCTTCCGCTTGTGACCTTCGCTTAAAGCGCTTATAGTCTGCGAATGTCAATTTTACGAATTAAATGATAAGAAGTCTAGACTTTTTCCTTCACATTTCTTTGACGTTACATATATATCCGTAACAAAGTTTTCATCATCATGAAATTTTCATCTCAGTTATTTGGGACGAACTATATAGTAACACTGAAATGTATATTGGCATTCTACGCGAGAGCAGAAACTGTTTTCCGTGAGATTAGGAAATTTTGTCGGCTGTGGGCTATTGCAACTTTTTGATTACCATTCGTCTATTCAGATATTTCATCAGGACTGCACAGCGTTTTGACATTCACCTCTCACGTGACTTTCAAGGTCGATGGACTTTTAAACGGATACAGTCCCATATTAAAAATACTATCGAAATAACTTGTTATCTATTCCAAATAGAGAGAAAAGTTAAATTTTTCACCACGTGATAAATTTACAGAAAAATTTTCGTAACTTACAGCCGAATGGGCGTTTTTAGCGAATTCAAAGGTTTCCGTCACCTTTTAATTTTTTTTATATATAGATAAACAGATATCATAGGTTTTTCTTAAGAAATTATTTATTTTTTAAGTAGGGCGTGTATAAAAAAATTCTGTTTTCTATAATTATGGCATTCGAAATTTTAAAAAAAACACGTCATCAGTCTTGTCAGAGCGCGTCTTTTGATATTAATTTCATAAGACGAAAATTTTGCAATTACATATATCAATATAGAAGCGGACGAAAAACGTATAAATTTCTCAACATACGACCGCCCGTGTATGGACTAACATAGGTATTACGTAATTGTAAGCCATTACAGTCACTTTCAGCGGAGCCTGTTATAAAACATTTATAGAACGATAATAGATCAGACTATAGTAATTTTAAAATTGCCTACCACGTGTTTAGGTGAGCTAAAATACGGAACGTTTCGCGTATTCCATAATGACCTCCGTTGATATCGTGTGCGACGCTATACGAATTAAAACTGGCGACTGTCGATAATTAGTCAGATGTTGCGAATTCTTTGCAATCGCACCGCTGTGGCTTCTTATGTGGCAATGATATTAAGTTTATATATATGTTATGTATACATATATTATATTACTAGTCATTGAATTATTTTCTAGTTTAATTTTTTTACACATAGAATGACTGTTTAAATTGACATTAATTATTTAAGAAAATGCACCATCGTGTACCTTAATTTATAATGTCTTCTGTAAAATTAATTATACTTCAAATAAATATAACATGTTGGAAACAAGTCAAATTCAGAACTAGGGTAGACTTTATCATCACATCGTATCATACAATATCATATCAAATCATATATCATATCATATCATATCATATCATATCATATCATATCATATCATATCATATCATATCATATCATCATGTATCATTATGTACCTGTGCCAGCATCAATCTCGCCATCCTAGCGCAGGGCTCCGTTGAGGCTGCGACCCTGGCCAGGTGAGGTGCAGCCTGCAAATACTCTCCAGCCGCCAGTAGCGCCCGAGCACGTTTGAACCGCGCCTTGAGATACATCGTTACATATTATAGAAATAATACTACAGTATATACATTTTACAATACACTTACACTCTGATAGCAAAAAAACAAGAGTATTCGAAACAACAACAGAAACGATCTCAATAAATATCAAGTAAGTAAAAAAACTAATATAATTTGTTTGCAGAAAATTTAATTACTGCATAATCAATCTGAATTAACATAGTTACATAAGTAAGGCGTTTCGTTCATCGTCACTTAAAATCGAATGGTGTACTGAATCGAAAACAATAACGAATCGTTCGACATAGCGTTGCAACTTGGAAATTAAATAAGCGAAGGATGAATTAGATTGTAGAATTTACTCCGGTACGTCCTCGCCTTTATTGTCTGACAAAGACGACGGCTAGGCTATCATGCGATTTGAATATATATATATATAAAACAGACAGACAGACGGCTGGATACTATAGAAGATACTATGGCTGAATAGTTTTATTTATAGTACTATATAAAACTACGTTAAAAAAAAAAACTTTTTTTTTTAACCGCCGGCTGTTTTTTTTTTTTTTTGTTAAACAGCCAGTATTAAAATATTTTATATAAATTGTTCTATTATTACATATATAGTATAAAATTACCTGGACGGTCAAAGGCACTCGGGGTCTTGAGAAACACCAGGTCGGAGAGTTACTGAGAGGAGCGCCTCTAGAGAAGCTCTGTCCGCGTCGATAATAACGACGTCTCGCTGGGAATTAATACTTCATATAGAAAATTACCAAAAAATATATTTTTTTTATTCGTCAAATTTTATATAACTCCCAAAACGCATGAGCATTCCCTAAGATTCTACTTTCGAAGGAAATAGCATCCTGTTGATTCTTCTTTGACGATGTTTACTACATAGAAGAATAATGCAGCATACTTATAAACAAAATAACAAATTTAATATATATCTTATAATAGTCCATAAATAATAATTAATACCTATATTATGTATACATTTATAACTACATAAAAAGCGACAAATCTCTTATAAATTTATCAAAATTCTATACAAACATTATTACAGACGTAAACGTCTGTAACCTTACCGCGATCTGATTCTAAGTACCGTTTTAATTCTATCGCCGTTAATCAGTGAAGCCCAATATATCTTGGGACATTCGACCCGCAAAACTACATAATACCAAGATTACGTCATTCAGAATGAAGTCACAATATGCCTTACATTATATAATGATGTGGAACAAACGACAAGAGATAGCGATACTTATGAAACAAAATGTATTACGTACATCCATAATATAACATGATGATAAATTTTAATGTAACATTATCATTCACATTGAGTTTATATAACATATGATATATGCAAAAACTATGGTCCCGACTGGTCAGTATGTATCATGTGGCGAGTTCATAAAAAAAAACTATGTAATTAATTGCGACTTATCGATCGTAATAGTTTAATCGCTATGCGCTTATGACTCGGACACTACAAACTAGAAACGTGTTCAAGTTCGCTGTCGTCATCGTAGACAAAAGTAATGACAATCCAGCTTTTCATTAATTGATCAACAATGTATTAAAAATAATTCAAACTACTAATGGTCATTACCATTATTAAAAATACACATACATATATTGTATATCAAAATTAGTTCAGCTCTATTCATAGAGTGTGAGGTGACGAGTTTAAGAGATACGGTTAACAAAGGATGTATACAGACAACATAACCTGCGACCCGCAGTTCAAAACCGCCTCACTTATTACACTTACATAACAATAGTGTAATGGCTAAATCGTATTATTTCGTAACACCGGGCCGGTCCGATTGCAATTACCACCCACGCCTACACTATTATAAAACCATATTTAATTCATCATATATTTTTTTTATATACGCTAGTACATCCGTCGGATAAGTTTCTGCATACAATGTTCATATTAAGCCTTATTAAAATGTAGTTGATCTCGTTGAATACACTCATTGGAAACATCCGATTTTTCCAGCTGTGCTGGGAGTTATAGGGAATGTCAATTGACAGCAATGCCAACAAAACCGCTCGTTTAACTCTGCTGGCCGTAGTGTTAATACAACGGCTTATTGTAATGAAAATGATATCTCATCTCAAACATTGTATTGTGAAATCTCAGAAGTTTTAGACAATACAAGCCTGGGTTAGTCCAGTGAGATCGGGATTAGCGAGGCTTTTAAATATATTAACATTCCTACAATTATCTCATGTGTTATGTGACATTTTAATTGTTTGAAATAATACGAAATAATGTAATCGCTCTATACGTAATATTAAAAAAATAATCATAAAAATAATCTTCTCAGTCACTGTAACTGTGATCGTAACTAACCAAATCTAATACTTATATTGATTACGTAACAAAGGAAGATATAACGAAGAAATACGAAATATTCAAAAATTTAAAATATCACAGACAGTTCATGAATTTTTGGTTTTTGAGAAAATTTATGTATTATTATTATTATTATTATTTATTTTTTGAAAAAATTTGATCACACTTACTAACAGACAAAATGAATTTGATCCATCAAAATGCTTTATAATTTATCAATTTGACATACCAAAGAAAAGTTTTTAAAAAACACTGAAAGCATATAGTTATTTATCACGTTTTGAATAATTACTTTACCTTAAATATAATAAAACCTTGTCACTAACGTTACTATCGGTGTATTTAAAATGTTAGCGCCCTTATGTTCTCGATGTATATACATTCCTAGTATAGCCAGTCAATTCTTTGCAACATTGCCGTTATTTACTCGGAATTCATTTTCTTATAATAAAATTTTGAATTCAACATGTAAATAAAAATTAAAAAAAAAAATGCTTATCTATACAGTGTATACATACCTCTAATAAGCGGGAATTTCTTCTCGCAGGTTTTCCTAGGCGACCCAGGATCTAGTATTCTGAAAACGATTAACCCTCATCACAAAGCATTTACATATTATTAGGCTGAATCTTATTAAATACGATACGTACCTCGGGCTTCTTATGTATTTTATCATTTTTTCAATTATCTCTCTAATGACCGTGTTTACGAATAGCGTCTTAGGAGCGTTCACGCCGCACGGGCATGTCCCATTGACGACAATGCACCTGTATCGAAACATGTTCTCAGCCTTTTATGTAAAAAAATATATATGTATTTATGAGGGTGGTAAACAAACCTCATGCATCTAGTGTGGCCGCATTGGCCGGTGACGGGCAGAACCGGGATGCGACAACAGTTTAGACAGCATAAATCGCTGGGAGCTGGCGACTTCAGATATCTGGACAGTTTGATCAGGTTGTTGGCTAACTTGTGGGCGTTCACGCTAGGCATCGGCAATTCCCTCACCAGCGAATGAGGATTCAGGAATAAGTTCGTTGTGAGAGTTTGACCGTTGCTTTTAACTTGTGCCGTTTGAGCGACGGTTTCCTTCTTAACTTCCGTCTCCGATGGCTCCTGGTACATAGCCTCGTCGAATAACGGATTCATAGCAGCGTCCTGTTCTGGTGCAGTGCAAATTTGATCAGAATTAAGAGACTGCTCGCCATTTTCTGTTGGACTGTTCGATTGGATGTGCGTGGGATGTAATTGTAATAGGGTCGGTGATAAAGTACCGATAGAATCGGTGTCAGTATTTGCCAGGGACGCAACCAGAACGATATTCTCATCCTCGGCTATTATCTGGAGATGACCAGCAGTTATGCTGGCGTTTGGAGTCGGTGAACCCATCCTATCATCACCACGCTGACTTTCGTCCAATCCATGGTTGAAATCTTGGTTGTTTCTTTTAATCAATACCCTACAAGGCTCCTCGGTCCTATTGGCAACACTTCCTTCATCAATATCGAGATTATAGTGAACATTCGTATCAATATACACATTAAGATCTGTCATTCCATACGGTCGTAATCTTTGACTTGATGACACTCTTCTACGTTGACCTCTAGTTCTAGCAGAATGCACATTAGAATCCATTCTCGTTTAAAACAAGCTGTGACTTTGTAATAAAATTGTAATGTCTCTGCTCTCTGCAACGAAATGGTACGATTGATAATAATCTGTATAAAGTTTTAAGTCGCAGTTCAAAGACTATTCTAGAACATTAATGATGTGTTATGTAATTAATTAGCGCTATGCATCTAAACGCGGCGGTTTCGATGGACGAGACATAATGTACCTAAAGTAATTTCACGACCGAATCTGAGTCAGAACAGTAAATAGACGCTAAGTAGAATCTATATTTAAAACTGTATGAGGCGTACGTGTTTGGAGTCATCCACCTCCGACGGTAGCAATTAAGAGTAACGGCCTGAATATTTTAAGATGACAAATCACTAACATTTATTCAAAGTGTTTTTTTGAACGTGGGCTATACTTTTTTTTTAAACTGAATAACCCATGTCATACTTATAATAAATTATAAAGTCACATAACTATGTTATAAATAAACGAACGATAGTATGCATATAGATATTTTTTAATCGATATATTACATACGAAGTTGAATTATTCATCTCGCAAGTTGAGACAGCTGACAGCGTGTGTACTAACACTAGATAAACTTTGTTTATGGTTGCCGACATCATTATTGAACTCTCCGTTACAAACATGAATGACCAAAGACAAAACTGCCGAATTCCAAATTCAAAATCATAAAAATGCCGCCATTACGTCAGCAAGAACTGGCAGGTGTCAAAAAATGGTTATAAAATAATAAAATTATTTCGTCAAAACAAAAACATGACCTGCATATAATGAATTACATGCGATGTGCACTTCATCGAGTACCTAATGGGACACTACAATTGGCTTAACGAACTGATACGGTATGATGAACTTGGCCTAGTATACTACGACCGGTTAAGGAGCAGACAAGGCTTAACAATTACTTTTTCTCATCAGGACATTATAATAAGTTGGTTGTTTTATTCGACCAAAAAGTTTGTATAATAAAAAAAAAAAAAAACTAAAAATAAAAAAATCTGTTACATTAGACTTACCTGAATCTTCGCCTGGAATAGATTTTGTACCCGCGGCCGACTATCCAGCAGTAGCGACCGCTATAAAGAAAATTTTAACACCAATTATGACCTCTTATATATAGTTCACTGAATTCGCAACTTATAGATATTACAAAACTCTAGTCTCTCGTTACATAAACGTATCTTATTCGAAACCTTTTATTGTAACAGACAGATAAAAAAAATATACAGACAACTTCATAACCTCCGCGTTTTTTTAAAGTCGGTTGAAAATGACACAATTAACATGCATTAAACAGAACAGTGAATAAACAATAAAACTAAAAAAAAAAAAAAAAACGCAAATCGCAAAGCATACTTATCGGTGTTACAATGAAATGAAAATATGCGATGTTAGGTACATAAAATATGAAGGTCAATGTTATTGTTATAAAAATTGTTGGATTATATCGACAGTGTTACCTCGACACGATAATATACGACCGGGCTCAAGTGCGATCTGTAGCAAAATAAAGCTGAAAAAGGCTGTCGGCGCACAAGTTAAGTCATCGCTTCGGGTTCTTACGCAAAGTGAGGTAAGCGGCAACTTACATAATGCGACCTACTGGCACAGTGACTCTGTAAGTGCATGCGCTTGTACAATTAATCTATTTTTCACTTATTGTTATATATAAAACATTATATTATTAGCTTCATTTACTTGATATGCATCAATATATTTATCGTTTTAGCATCATTGTTTATCGATTTTTTTTATGTCGATATCGATTTGAAGTTAAAACATTTTTGATTGCAGTTTGTAAACGTAACTAGTCATTATGAAGTTATAAGTAAATAAGTAACTAGTAACTATGTTGAGTAAGCGAATTGTTATCTATAACTTGCTTTGATGTATAGCAATGAATTTAACAAATTGTATATATTTTGAATAATGCATCGAAATCCGACTCTATTACCATGTGTTAAAGAACACAATAAATTCAAGGTAATGTAGTACGTAGCTTGGTGTATTGAAAATTAATACTAAGCCTAGCATAAGCTTTAAATGTATTAACGGATACTAGACTCTGATGAGAGAGTTACGTAATTGTTTGTATTTTTTCTTTTATCTGTCTGTTACAGTAAAGGTTTGGATTAAATCATACTAATATTATAAATGCGAAAGTTTTACAGGCTGTATGGACGTTTGTTGGTCTTCAAAGCAAATATTGCATTACTACTATTTTGATATAACTTAACAGTAACGTAGCTTAGACTTCTGAATAAACCATAGGGAATAATTTACAGTGAAAATCCGTAACATTACCGCAGGTTTAAGGTATTAAAGTTGTATTAGCATGAGTTCAAGTGATACAGACAATAGATGTCGCTATTGGTATTTTATCGTATTTATCGTTTTAACAAACTATACATTTCTCTTTGAAAATAACACCCGAAGTTCATGTGGACGAAATCACGAGCTAAAACTAGTATTTTTTGTGGATAAACGTTGCCTTCAAAGACGAAAATCTATGAAACTGACACCAACACGCATTTTGAAGTTACTTATTTAAGATCACGATCAAATCTCAATATATTTCTAACATTAATCTTAAAATAGTGTCGTTACTTCAACGTCTGACAAATAAACAAAAGCGGCATGTATTGAGCCTATGATGTCAAGTAGCCTTTTCCTATAACGGCCTATACAGGATTACTTATTTGCGAACAATTATATATACATATGTTGCAGAATTTTGAAATTTAAAAATATATAAAACAAGAGCGTTATATCAAAAAAATTATTTAATGACAACTGTTTTCGCTTCTACATTTCAACAACCGTGACGTCGTCCCCAAGCATACATTATTATAAATTCATAAATTTAAAACAAAAATTCTCTTTCCACACAACTGGCACAGGTAGTCATTGTGATGCTGTCAGGCTTTCGAGCCTTTGTTGAACGTGTGTGTCAGTTTATGTAAGTGTTTTAGAAAAAAAATCCTTAGTGATATGAATTCGGAGGCGATTTTTCATTTCGTTCAGCCCCGATCCCCGACGAACGCGACTCACTCGTTACGCAATGCAGTAGTTATAATGTAGTCATTGGTACTTAATAACTATATATTTAAATGGATCGTAGTAAACATTTCTTTTAATTTTTTATATATATATAAAAAATTTGGGATTTCGTTTATTTTTTTATTGTAATAAACCGCTTATAATAAGCACACGTGTATTTTTGTCTGTCCATCATTCTGTTATTTTAATACAGTTTGACTGATTTTGATTTAAAGGATTTTATTAACATATTTTTATTTCTATAAATAATAAAAATATAATTATTTTGTGAGGACGAAGTCGCGGGCTCAGATAGTGTACAATAAGAAAAATACATCATTAAAAATGAGTTTCCAATTAATGGGGAAGCAATTTGGGTAGATCAAAAACGCTATTGTACAAAACTTGTAATTTGCTTTAAAAATTAACTTTCAAGAAAGTTCAAGATGAAAAAATAAATTTTCAAGAAAATGCAACTATTTGTGTCGCATACATTACACAAGTCATTATATTCGCTATATAGATTTTCTTTAGAAATATTTCTATACATATTTAGGTAAATAATTATATTTACATCTAGTCATACAATCATATCATGCATACACATAGTATTTGTAAATAAACTGACTAATTAAAATTTCTCAGTAGCATACTGTCATATTTTAAAATATTGCTAACATTATCACATGTAATGTCAACAAGGGTGACTAATGCACTGTTATGCAAGACAATGAAATATCTCAATCACAACATATATAAGAACAAGTTATATTAAAATTGTCTATTAATCTATTATTAAAATAGTTTTGAGTGACATGGCTAATGATGTCATAAATTTAGTAAATTTTATGCCATAAACTGTTAGTACTATTGTAAATCTAAAGCATATCATAGAACATTCAGTTAGATTACAATAATTCTTATATTAATTTGACAAAAATTAATAGAATTATTAAATTACATTTCATTTACTTGAGCGATTATCGAAATATAATCTGTTGTCATCAACAACGAACCCGTGCCTTTGTAATATACAATATAAAAAAAGTTATCAGAGTAGTTATACAAATTCATCATATATTCTGATGACTCAGTTTTATATGAAGAATACAGTCAAAATATGTACATATGACTGTATTAATATTAAATCATAAGAAAAAGTTACAGAAATGTCCAGTGTGTTAAAATAAAAAACATGTTATTCAGATAAATTTAAACATAACAATATTAAGTTTTTATAACAAATTGAGTAACAGTAAAATTATGTAATTGTACTGTAATAATGAACTTTAAAAACTTAAGAAATAGAAAAATCTACTTGTAAAGTAAATTAAATTCGGCTATAGCTAGATCTAGAGTGCGGTACGGAATAATTAAATATGAATTTAAATTCAGTACATCTCATTTGGAACCCGAATATTTTTATAATTTATTGACATTAGCTGAGGCAGATAGGTACCTATAGTTCATCTTATATAATATCGCTTACGTAATAATGGCAAGGTAAGGATATCTGTATTTGATATTACAAAAAAACAGCGCCATGCAATTACATAACAAACATATAAGTATTAGAAATAAAGTTGCAACAATAAAAAACTTAAAATAAAACATAGTAACCGGCTTTCAAACTGTAAATATAAATATTTATACTCACATTCTGTAACAAAAGTTGCTTCTCTTTAACTTAGTAGCGTTTCTTTCACTTGATAATATGGCGAATATTTAAAAAGGCGGCAACGTAATATAAACACAAACTAAAAATAAACTTTTAAACACGACTTCGCCCCGCCACGTGCCGAGTTTAATTGAACTTATTATTGAAGTTTCAAACTGTCAAACCTTTTGTCACTTGTCAGATTACCTGTCTAAAAAAATAAATCGGTAGATACGCATTTATTTAAGCAATATAATATGGGACTAAAACAAATATATTTACATTAAATAACTATAAAGGAAGTTATACGTAGAATGTAATGTTGAAATATTGTTGAATATTAAGCATACAGGTTAGCTAGTTACAAGAGTTACAAGATAATATAATGAACTTTTACCAAAATTCAAAATTTTATGTCTATTTTTAAATATTTTTTGTTCCATTCAAAACTTTTTAAAGGAACCTATTCCTTAAAAATATTTACTATTATATTACGGCCACATGTCACATTGACTTATCTATTTTCTGGGAAAACCGAGTTGGTAGGAGATTTCTGACTGAAGTTTTAATAACTTATAGCTGTTCCTCTTTTCAGTTAAAGTAATAATTTGATAGATAATTCAGAAATGTAACATGTTAATTATTCAAAGTTTTTGCGATTTCAAAATCTTGGAGTTTAAGTATATTATTAATGAAGCATATTTCTCGAGTAAATTTAAATAAGTGAGAAACATGAAAATATAAATTTTTGAAGTCGATAAAGACAACATAATTCCTTTAAAGTTATGAAATAATTATTTAAACAGTTTCGATTTAATAAAATGACATTGTTTCACACTGAGCTAGAACTTAATATGTTATTTGATCTAGTTTTGGAGTGAGAATAATATTGTATTGTCCATTTATAAATACTGCAGCACCTCTATGTATTGATTATCAATTTTGCACCATTAAAGCAACTGCAAAAAATCGAGGTCCACGTCCACATCTTGTTTTCCTCGGAGAAACTCCGTCGAGTCATCACTCCCTGCGGCGACAGGTAGCTTTGTGTGGGCCTCGAACCTACTACAATCCCTCGGCGTATCTAATCACCTAGTGACGGTGCTGTGGGATTCTATAAACTATGGCTAGCTCAGCACCGTCGGCGGGATGTCCATTCTATTTCTTTAGTCCCACTGAGGTGGTAGGGAGTCAAACAGAAGCAGGTAGATGCGCAATCGTACTCTCGTTAGTTGACGCTGAGGCCAAGTGCGATGCCGATCCGGGTGTCCCCACACCCAGAGCCAATTGGCCACTATCAGTGGAGGGGGATATAGTTACTCCTCGCACCCACCCTTCTTCGTCTGCGAAGTGACGGATCGAAAGGGTCGTTTTCCCCCGCTCTCTTCACCTTCTCCTTCTGCGTGATAGCATCTTCGAAAAAAGGACAATTGCCATGCTTCCGAGCATGGCGTTGATGACGCTCGGGAGTGAGAAGCTGGGACCCACCACAGAGGTCAATGCATAACGCTGTGCGGCCCACGACGGATACGCCATTGTGTGTTTCGCGGAGTCCTGCTTCACGCCACAATGTGGGCACGATCGAAACTCTTCCCAGCTAATTAGGTCCACGTCCTCATACCCCAAGTAGATTATCTATACCATACAGCTTGTAGAGGTGACGGAAAGTCTTCCAATCTACGTGTGAGACGGTTTGTGAAAACTGTCAAAAAAATTTTATAAAAAAGTCTCAAAACTAAAACACCTCTGTAGTTATCCAATAAAATAGCGTACATGTTTAAAGAGCAACCCAACTTTGCCACCACTAAACGCACGAAATATTTTCATACGAGATTTTCATCTACGACAACAGAATTGAATAACTTTTTAGGGGTAATATTCTTATTAGGTATGCCAGTCGCTTTTAATAGCTCTGCTTTAATTCCAATCTAATATTTGGCATCACCATCAGAACTTAGCAGGACTTGGGATGTTTTTTATAGTAGTTTATGTTGTTAATAAAGTCGAGCAGAAGTATACTGTAAAATAAAGCTTGTATTGCTTACGACGACCGTGACTATGGACCACAGAAAAATCTCTACGTCGGCACTCCACGACATTTAATACGTATAAATCGATTGAACCAGCCAAAGATATTCCAAAGCTTCTTCTTCAAAAAATTAAAATTAAATCTTTAATGACGTAACCTCGGTTTAACCACTTGTTTAAGTATTAATTTATTTCCATTTTTGTTAAAGTAAATGAACCCTAAAGATATATCTTTTCTTGCAACCCAATCGTGGAAAATGTAATTATATAAAACTTGTTCAACATATTTCTACGATTTCTACAATTTCATTACAGAATTTTTCAGTTTATGTTAGAAATATATTATTTTTACCATATCTACAATGCAGGTTTTATGATATGGCAGTTACAATTGTGACTTTAACATTAACGTCATGTATAATTTAATTTTAAGGCAGCCTTTTTCGAAGTGGGCTACAACGCCCTCTTGTGTGCTCTGCAGGCGTTGAGTAGAGACCTGGGGGTGGTTTGTAATTTCATATAATTCTTTTAAAGTATAAATAAAATTAATTTGCATTTGTGTGTGCTTGTTAATTTATTTTTATTATTCAGGAGTATTATATTATAATATTGGTATATGATTTTTGTTTTGCGATAGTATTGATTGACTTTAATTAGTAACATATAAATTTAATGTTTTTTTTTTCAATAATTATTTTTATGAATATTGATTTTTGGCACAGCGTATCCATGAACTCGTCACTGTAGGTGTGGCCATCCGAAAAATATTTTTAATCGATTTTTCTTAATCTATGGATTGAAACTTCTTATATAGACAACATTGAAATTCAATAACTGTACGTAAAGATATTACATTTTAAACATTATTTATGTATTAAACATATAATTTTATTAAAAGCAAATAATTATCCCTACTATAGTCGTCACATTGACCATAGACGAGGTGTTTCGATTTTTCTAAAGCGGAACACAACATCGAGATTTATATCGATGTACACACGAATTGGCCCTCGAGAATGCAGCACATTGCACGTAACAGATTATAATAATTATCAAAAGGCGTATTCGCCAATCGCCATTCCTTTGGTACACAGGTACAAAACGTTAGAATTTATTTTACTTAAGCCCTAGTTATCGATATTGGGCTGTAATTTTCAGTTTCTCGCTAAATTCCGAATATCGTTGGAAAGATTTTCATTGTTACGCCTATTTCGGGGTGGATTATTGTTAAAAGATGATAAAGTGATTTGTTTGTCGCAGTTTTGGAATATTTTATGAACTAAATTGATATGTAGTGTCTTGTTTATCGTATAATTGATATCTTCTGGTAAAGAAGTTGCTTACACCATGGATGACGACGGGGATGATAAAGATGACACCAAAAGGTTTGTTCCTTTTTCTTAATTTTGGAGTTTAATACTGTCCGTACCATATCGCAATTTATGGGAAAATGCTAATTGTAATAAAGAATTCTGTTTTAGACTTGACTTAGACTTAAAATTACAAAAAAATAAGAAAATATTTATATCAAATAAAATGTAGGTACTGGGAATAGATGAGATAAAACAAGAAGAATCGAATAAGTAGGGGTTTTTACTAAAAATTTTGCTGTAATTTCATATCAGAATCCTATTAGGTAATAAAATTCATGAAAATATTCTTACAAAAACTAACACATATTGGTCCAGTTGTTTTTGAACACATTCTCTTAACATTTGTTATAGACTGTTGTATAACAGATAAAAGAGAAAAACCATAGGAAAAATCATAGGTTTGAGCTCTGAATGGATTATAAATACAGTTCTAAAATATGCTATAGTAATTTCAGTACCACATTGGATGGGAATAAAGATACGGGTCACCTGATTTTCATTAAAGCATTTCCTCATTTTGATATCACATTGTTTTATTATCACCACAAGGGACTTTTGACTATTGCTAGAACTACAAGATAATTCACAAACTACATGCTTAAAGATTTGATTGATTTTAAAAGAATTGACACAATCCAAATAAATTCAAACATTCTTGTTTGCTATTGCAAAGTTTTCTTACTTTTCAACTATTCAAAAGATTACACTTATTGGTTGAATGGCTAATTAGATATTAACTTTGTACATATTTTGAGATAGCATGATAAATAGGAGTAGAATTATGTAGTGTTTTTAAAAGATGGTATATTAGGCTTAAATGGATATATATTTTAATAGTTGTAATTTGCCTAATTGAAGGAGAACTCGCAATCTTAGTGAGAAGAAGAGGAGAGACCAGTTCAACATGCTTGTCAATGAACTCGGTTCTATGGTATCAACAAATAATAGAAAAATGGATAAATCAACTGTTCTTAAGTCTACTATATCATTCTTAAAGAACCATAATGGTGAGAAAAATTTTTGAATGACAATTTTTTCATGAAACTTCAGCAGACATAGCATCATAGGTTCACACTGGGGAAGATAAATTTCTTAAAAAAATTATTTATAATGATATTTCAGAGATAACAGTGCGATCACGAGCTCATGATGTCCAAGAAGATTGGAAGCCGGCTTTCTTATCTAATGAGGAATTCACCTACTTAGTCTTGGAGGCCTTGGAGGGTTTTGTTATGGTATTTTCAGCTAGCGGTTGCATTTACTATGTATCGGAAAGTGTGACATCTTTGCTAGGGCATACTCCGGTAAACAATATTACGAATCTGATGCTTTATCACATCTTAACTATTTTGTTTGGTATATAATGGAATATATATCTTGTTGTAGGGAGACATTATCAATAAAAGTATATTTGATTTGGCATTTGTTGACGATCGTCCAAATCTATACAACATTTTGCAAAATGGTGGTACCCTTGATCCGACCCAAGTTGTGACGACAGGTAATGTTTTTTTTTTACATCAGTATTTCTGTTTTGTTATATAACTGCTAATAGATTTTCATAATGTAATTATTTCTTAAATAAAATTTGCTCCGTCTAAAAACATTTGATTCTAAGATATGTGTTACGTTTTCAATGTCATTTTGTAGGAAAAAGCATTGCTTAGGTTGGTTTATGTGGAAGATTTTTTTTGTATGTTTTTTATCAGCTTGCATAGTATTTTTGGCGATTATGCGAATGTGATTTTTATAATTTATGTATAAAAAATCACAGTATTCAAAACTGTTGTTGAGCATTATCTGTCGCTTATGCAATTATAATTACTATTACTTGCTATATGTATCACGCATGCAAATAAGCATCACATTGCATGAATGCTGAGCATAATTTCAATATGACGTAGTACAAACAAAATACATTATCATTTTAATTCTTAAACTACTGTTTTGTTTAAATTTTAATCTGTGTTAATTATACACTTAAGATCATAGCAAAGCCCTATATCGTGTGCATCATAGATGATATTTTTGATCTATTCTATTTCCATTATGTTTGTTGCACGACAGGTTCGATTCCTGTAATAAATTTTTACATTCTAACAAAAGAATTATCCAATAATATGTTATATAAATATCAGACCAAAATACAATCTCAGCTGATTAATCAAAAAGTATGCACTTTTAAGGAGCTTAGGGTTACGTATTTGTAATTGAATATTACGTAATATTGAAGAGGTTTTCCTTTTTAATTTATTTATGATACATAAGCATTTCCCCGTGCGGTTCTGCGGACTTGCGTTATTAAAGTCATGCGGCTGCCGTTATGCGAAATGAATACCATTATTAATATCGTAATACTTGCAGCTTGACAAATTGGAATGAAAATACTGTGACGTAATATGTTATGAGATTTTTAATATAGTTACCTCAAATGTTGTGTACCTAATGAGATAAATTTCTTTGTTGGAATCAATGTATCCATATATATATATATATATATATATATCTATCTTCTTTACTTATATTATATAATTGCACTGTACGTGTGTATGTCACCGAACCCCTAATCGGCTGGAACGATTTGAATGTTTTTGCTTTGTATGCATTTGGCTGACGCCTCAGATTCACAGATCAGCCCGGTGAATAGCATTGCAGTTGTTATTTTGGGTGTATATATAAATGATTTGTTTTTTATTATAATATAGCACAGCTATTAGAATATAAGGCAATGCGTATAATTAATAATAGTAGCGTATTAGACATAAAGTATTTAAATGAAACTAACATTTTTTTCGGATAGAATAGGATCGAAGTTTCGGTTACTTTTCAGCAACCGTGATCAGGGGCAGATGAGAAAAGTGTTCAGCAACCGTGATCACAAAGTAACCGAACCGTTCGGAGTATGTAGTTTTTACAAAAATAAAGCACGCGTAGTATATCCGAAAAAGTATTAGTTTCATTTAAATGAATAAAACTCGCGAAAGTTTTAGATCTTATTAGACATGAAGTAGTTTATGTTTTCTATTTTTTTTTTTTTTTTTTTTTTTTTTTATCTTCATCTGTTAATATATTTGAATTGGTTTCAGATAATCCTATAAGCTTCCGTTGCCGCCTGCAAAGGGGAACATTAGATTTCAGAGATGAAGTAACCTACGAATTGGTCCAATTCGATGGCCACTTCCGTAAGTATGAACTATAACTAATGCTACCTAAAATATATAACATACTTAATATTATATATGTAGATTATGTTGTCGTTGGTATGAAGTAACGTTTAACAGATGTGTATATATATATATATATATAAATTATAAAGACAGAAATAGATTATTGATCTGGATTTAACTTTACAGTTAAAAGATTGAATAAGAATTTTGCGAAGCCGTATACAGTGTTTCAAATGTTTGTATTTCTGTTCAGTAATTATATGTAAAATTTACAGGTAAAAATCTGGAGTCGAATGAGAACGGCCATCATTCGTATCAGGATGAACACGAATCGAGGTAAGATTATTAAAAAAAAATATATCTTCTACAAGCAATTCGAACCCGCGACTAACGGAATGTATAGTCCCAGTCACTTTCTCAATTGAACTACCGTGTCCTTATTCGATTTTTCTGTATCTTATATATATGTATAAGTTGTAGGGATCGCAATTGAGTATTGATTTAAAATAAGGAGCATAAGATTAGAAATCATCTTTAAAAGATTTAGCTGTATGCTTACTAAAAGTATGACGATGAAAACTTGTGCTAAGCTTTCTGGACATATAAGTATATCTATAGAAAGTCTACAATATCAACCCTGATGTTCAGAATAACTCTGTTGATATTGTTCAATATAATCAAATAATTGCTTATATAAAGAAAAAAAAAAACATTTCAAGAAATCCCTAGTTATGGCGAATAACATTTTCATTGTCTGTTTTTAAAAAGTTTCAAGGATTAAACGTTGAAAGAAATCTCTTATGAAACCGCCAAGTAAATCCAAAAAGTTTATATATGTATATATATATCTGAATTTCTTGGCATTCTGAAAGGTTGTGGTTGAAAGAAAAACAGTGGCACGTTTTTGAGCCGCCTGATATGATTGTAGCAATTGTTAAAGCACTGTCCTTTTGAATAACCGAATGAAATTCAAAGGTGTGGAAAAATTTGTGTTGTATAATGAACAATAAAAATTGGTTAAATAATACCAGTCACAAAAAAAAGCTAATGTGATCAATTGAAGACTGTGCTTAAAATGTTAGTGCTGGAACTTGTTTAGTTTTTTTTATCCAATCGATTTTTTTTGCAAATGTCCTATGAAACACAGGAAGGAAAGGTAGTTTAGATGTCCTATTAGATTTCTTTTTTTTGACATCGGCTGTATAACGGTTTTTTTTTATTTCTTTCAAGATTACTATTCGTATGCACCGGCAGGCTGTATATGCCACAGCTAGTTCGCGACGTGTCTCTCGTGGATACTATTCGTAGCGAGTTCACATCCCGCCACAGCCTGGAGTGGAAGTTTTTGTTCTTGGACCACCGCGCCCCTCCCATCATAGGATACTTGCCATTCGAAGTCCTAGGCACATCAGGATACGATTACTACCATTTTGATGATCTAGAGAAGGTCGTGTCCTGTCACGAAGCCTGTGAGTCGATTACACGTTTCGTTTGAAACATAACATCACATCTTTAAATTTATACGTAATTTTAAATAAAAACTACGAAAAGAATCGAACTTAATATCAAGATAATTCTTTATTGTTACTGTTATTAAAGTAGATGAGAGCTAATAATTGCAAATAAAATAATAATAGTCTTACTGTTTGTAAAAACTATTCCGATGTATTTTTTTTTGTTGGTTAGCGTTTTTTCCTACATCAGACACTATAAGATCTGGTTAAGCGTATACCATGAATAGAATGTAAAACGCTTGTTCTTTTTTTAGTGATGCAAAAGGGCGAGCTGACTTCGTGCTACTATAGGTTTCTGACCAAGGGTCAACAGTGGATCTGGCTCCAGACACGTTTTTATATAACATACCATCAGTGGAACTCTAAACCCGAATTCGTTGTTTGCACTCATCGAGTCGTTAGGTATTGATTGAATAATTGCTATGATATATGTACCACATATTAGTCAGAAACTGCTACATAGAGAAATCATCAAATACCTATATACCATCTAACCTTAAGATTCTTCACGCAAAGTCAACTACATAGCTTTAATAGTGAAGACTGATAAATCAAGTAAATCGATAATCTAATTTCCTTGCGAGATATTAAAACTTTATAATCACGGTTTCAGTTATGCTGATATAATAAAAAGCACAAAACAGGAGCGTACAGAGACTGAGGAGTCTGTTCGTGACTGCGATCATAACGGATCGTCTTTGAAGGATCCTTCCACTGAGGACGCTATGGTGCCCGTATCACCCTCATATATGTCAGAGGCAAGCGACGCCTTCGCCACCTCATATAATTCTATGTCCAAGGTTTATAAGTTTCAATAGCTCCACTACTATTACAAATTATATGAGGAAATATGATCTGTTCTGTTATATCAAACGTGATAGTAGTGTCTCTTGTAGTTTAATTTTTAGTTTAGTTTTATCACATAAAATTTAAATAATAATACGCTGATTCCAAAATCATTCTATTGCGGAGAGGTTTCATAAGTGTCAGAGAATATGTATTTAAACCTGGACTAGACCAAATACAGCAAAAACTACATAATTGATTTTATTTGAACCTTATGTTTATTTGACTAATCTAAGAAACTTTATCAGCTGGCATCGGTGAAGTCTGCGGCCACATCAGGCAGTACAAGTGCGACGGTGGCCACACTTGGAACTGCCATCACCACAGCGAGTGCCACATGGCCACCACGATCATCCTACCTGCTGTACACAACTGGTTCTGACACAACTTCCGTATCCGGTGGATCTCGATCCTCGCAGAGGAATAGCTCTCAGGAGGTATGTAGTATTTATAATAGCGTTTCATTTTATTTTTTCATTTGCTCATTGAATTTGTTGTTTCTTTTATTTATTTGTCGTTTTTTTGGAGTTAAGGCCAATGATTATCGGTGTCTTGGAAACCTAATATGTACTTAACGGATTTCTCGTTTTTTGTTACAGCTGTGAGGCTGGGCGGGTTTTATATTTGTGACAATTTTTAGCGAATTTTGTATATGTGCTCACCTTATAATGTTTCTGGGTGTTCGACGTGTCCTAACAGTGGTTTTGTCTTGTCCATTTCTTCTGAATTGGTCTTTGATTGCATATCTATATCAAATAATATGAACAATATTCTAGTTTTTTTACTTTAAACAAGTTCTCTTACAATTTCTAACCTAATGGTCTCATATATATACGTTGTCTTAAACCTTATAACATATAATAGCTTTCAAACAGCTGTTTGTACTGTAAAGGGAATTTTGCTCAATTGGTCCTTTCTTATGAAGCATTCAAACATTTTTTCTTGGAAATGAGCCTCAGGTTTATATTCTTCTGTACTTTGCCGATTATCCAAAGAAAGTTGTAGTTATTGATAAATGATTTTGCTGAATCGATTTCCTATTGAGAATTTGTTATATATATACTCCAACACTGTCGTATCCTTCCCGTTAGTTATTTTTCTACCCGCTCCGAGGGTAGAGGTTCTGATATGTCGAAAGGTCGTACCTTTATCTCAAGACAGACGGCAGTTTTCTATGTTAATTAACGTCGGGACGCGAGTCCAACCTTTCTAAAGATAGGCGGCCTATAACTTAATGTGTTCTGTACCTGCAATATATGTACTTCAATAGCTCGCAAGTTATTTTAGTTTTCTTCTTTTATTAACCTATACCATAAAGAGAGCCGCTGATTATTATCATAAAAATGTTCGATTACCATATATTTTCACAGTTATAGGTTAATCAAGATCGAAAGAGATGGTTCTATTGCCATCCCTCTCTATTTTCAGAATAGTATACTTCGTGATTGAATACATTTTAGACTAGTTTCTTTATTGTCGACAATTGCATTTATTTATGATGAGATTGAAATAAAACAAACTGCATTTTTACATAACTTTTTGTTGTAAACCGCACTAAAATGAAACACACAGACAAACAGAGACAGCGCCCGAAATAGTTTATTAAACATATTTTATATGGATAATACTGCCTATGCCAGTGATTTGTCTCGAAATCAAGGAAATCGTGTGTTGCAAATTGAAAACAAAAGAAACCTTGAAACTCAAATATTAAGCTATTAATTAATATCATATTCTAAACTGCTGTTTTAGAGCAATTGATATTAATATAAAGATATTGTTATGGGATCGCTTCCACCAAAACAGTTACGTAATTTTCGTTACAGTTGCCATAGATAAAGTTCACACCAAACATATATTGGTGAATCAAACTGAAACTTAAAAATTTGTCTATCTCTATTTGGACTGTTCAGATTGATGACAAACTTCCAAAACTATTTGATGATCATGATATAGAGCAGTAATTCTCTATAGGATAAATTCAGTTCCAAAAAGGATTGGACACGAAAGCAACTATTGGAATGTTTTAAAATTTGTTTGCAAGCACCATATTATTATAATGAACATTTATATATTAACATTGAAATTTTTAATCTGAATATCTTTGATTTTATTTATAGTCTAAAGGACAATCCTTAAATAATCAAACGTTAAAAAGAGATTCAGATGTACTTTATTATTATTATTATTGTATATATATTTATGGTTTTATTGTTTTTGCTTTCCTCATAAATGATTACTGTAGTAAAATTTTTGTCTGATACTCCTCGTCGTTAATATTCTTACTATATTTGTTTTTGTTTATTTTTTAATGTAAGGAAGGTATTTCTAATGATACACTCCGTGTCAAAATAACCGTGGCAACTTATCTGGCAAATAGTTTTGATCTTGCGTATTAATTTATTGCAATAAGAGCTGCGTGTTTTCCCATAAATAAATAGTATCGCAAATATTCCAGTTGCAGAGGTTACCTGAACCGGCACTGGTGCCGCAACACGGTATTGGTGCTCAATATCTGGAGCCCGCCCCCTACGTGGGCGCTGTCGGCGTCCCCGCTGTACTGCCGCTATCTCTACCACCCATACCGGTTATAGTCGCACAAGATCAGGCCCAGTTACAGGTGAGCTACGATTCTTGTGAGCTTCATCCACCAGAAACGTGGCCTGGTCGCAGCCGGAAGCAATAAATATATCAGATACCATACCTTGACGTAAAAATACATATAGAGAAATTTTTTACATACATATATGGGAAAAGCGAAAGCCTACACCAAAATTATCCTCAACGGCGCAGACCAGCTCGTAGATGGTCCCATGAAATGAAAAACAAATAATCTTTTTGAATATAACACTGGATGGATATAATTTTTGTGCTTAAATGATGTCCATCAGCTGCGCCTTTTCCTCTACCTTACACGTTTCTGGTGGACAGACGCTCGGAACACAAACATAGAATACTTAGTACTAACGTTGAAAGTGTAATGTGTAAAGTGTGGATGAAATATGACATGTACTAGAGATTGAATTAAGAATCAAACATCACAAGATTACGGAGACTTTATAGATTCAGAGAATAAATTATTGAGAAAAAAAAACGGTCGTTAATATAATCATTAAAGTACGATTTGTTTGTTATTTTTATTTTTTTGCGATTGCTTTCTATTGTTTCATTGGTTTTATTTCCTTCCCGAACTTTGCGTGGGTGTCGTCGGTGAGGTTGTGGTTGTGTGTGGAGAGGGCGTGGTGTGGTGCTTTGTGATAGCTAGTGGCGGTGGCAGGAGCAGTTGCAGCGAACCCATCGTGAGCTGCAGCAGATGATCGTGAGGCAGCAGGAGGAGCTGCGCCAGGTGAAGGAACAGCTGCTGTTCGCGAGGCTCGGTATACTGCAGCCGGTTATCAACGTGAGTTCACACATATACAACCAGAGGAATCTGTATTCTGGTAATATATGATCACGTGATCATATATGACCCGTGGTCATGTGATCATATCCGAAACGTGGTCATCATTCTTTTTTTTATATCAGCATACTTATTCTTCTCATAACGTTGCCGTACTCGGTCCAGCTGTGCTGAAAACCCCGTAAGGTAAATTCTGCACCCTCATTTTATAATATTTTTGACATTATAATTATTTTGTTAATTTGATTTCTTGATTTATGCCATTTTTTTCTTTTGTTTATAGAAGATAAAAACTCAAACGAATGCTAAAACACAATTACACACATACGTCATGAAAAATACAATACCCTAAAATCATTTACATGTAACTGGCATGTTAAAAAGTTAAACAAGTTGTATTCCAAATGAAAAACTAAGCCCAAAAAATTTTGGGTTTCGAAGTCGAAGATATAAAATATGTTTCTACCTGTTTAAATGAACCTGGTATTTTTTTGGATGAACTACGAGTGGTTTTATTTTTGTAAAAAACTACATGCTCCCGAAGTTTCGGTTACTTTTCAGCAACCGTGATCACGGACGGACGACATGTTCGCATGTATGTAGTTTTTTACAAAAATAAAATCACGCGTAGTTCATCCGAAAAATACTAGTTTCATTTAAATGAATAAAACTCGCGAAAATCTTAGATCTCATTATGTTTCTACCTGATCATCCGCCATTTTGATTTGTCTCATTCGAAGGGAGTCTATTATAATTTATTGGTAGAATAAATGTGAACTTTAAAATTTTTATCTCACAAGTGTCACCGCTATCAGCTATACTCATATATTATATCTGTGGTGAAAAATATTTTTTGGTGAACTCTATCCCTAACTAGGTTTGGACTGGCAACTACGGCGCGAATACTATTTCAGTATGATCTGACAGTTTCAAATTAAAATAAACAATTACTGTAATTCTGATAATAATTAAAAAAATGATATTTCAACTGTAATTACAAAGCAGGACAGTATGTTTCTCATCTAGAAAATCTAGATTTTGTGCTAGATTGTAACTAGATCTCGTCTATATATATAGATATATATGTTATATAATTGTAAATATAATAATAAGTATACGGTGATGTCTAAACGATTAGATTCCACAGGTCCAGGATCCGTTCACGAATCCAGAGCAAATGCCGAACCGGTCGTCCATCATGTACGATGGTAACAGACAGCTAAGCTATCCGCAGACGAGCCACCAGCAAAATCACAACATGCCGCCACAGTAAACTTGCCACAACGCATTCGCCACAATATATTTGCCACAGTTCGTTAAACATCTCGTTGGCGTTACGGAACAAATGACAGTTACCGTAAACGGCATTTATTATTATTGCGAATAATTATTAATCGATTTTTCTGAATGGTATCGTTTTTATAAGCAAACTCAGCTCTGATATTGCAACATTATTATTAAAACCAAATGAATGCCAAATACGTTGTCCGACGAGCCAAGGTTTGTAATTAGGTGTACGTCTCGATTTCTATACCACGGGTCCTGGTCACAGGGGAACCCATACGGCAGGTCAAATGGCCGGCCATACCGGATCTCATGTATAATAAACATTGTTTATGCACAACTTTTATTAAGTTACCATTTCATATAAACATAATTTATTATTTCGTGCAATATTATGTCTTTTTTTTTTTGTCTATTGTTTCTTTGAGACATTTTTTTGTCTATTGCTATTCTGCGTAACGTATATGTGTATACATAAATTTGTCGTTTTAGTGCATCATCTAAATTCCAACCATAGCAAATGGTTGTGATCCTACGTTTCCGTCACTGGTTAGACGAAATTTGTATGTGATGTGCTATTAATCTTCCGTCAGTTATGGGTTATGTTTGGTTTGGAAAAAAAAATAATTTAGGTAGAAAAAAAAAAATTGATATGAATAATATATTCCATACATATATTAATACGTAGTGATTGTATACGTGGTATTCGTTGTATATCGTACTGTTAAATGTGCCATCATAGATTTTCGCGTTTCTCCGTTGGGCCTCTTAGTATTTTTTTTTTTTTTTTATATTTATTTTGTTTTTTTTTTGTCCCATTAAGTGAAAAGTATGTGATATTTTTCGAGGGTCGTTTTTAATTCGTCATTTTTATTAAGTAAAATTATTGATATACGCAGTTGTCTGTTGTGTTGTATAGATTTATTTACGTTATGATAAATATATATATTTTTTTTAATACAGTGAATTGTTTGGAAATGATTTGAATATTTTTTCTATTATATTATTATTGCCGGTACGCTTATTATATGTTTGCGTCGTCGCTGCATACGAAGCGTTACCCGTTTTTGTTTCATTAACCTACGTTGATGCTGTAATGTGCGAATTGATGAATGATAAAACTGTCAACGCTCCGTATGTAGTGTGACGATACAAACATATAATAAGCGTACTGTTGTTGTTATTTCAAGCGTATGTGTAATTGTTTTATAAGTAATCTTTTGTTGACATTAGGAAGATTGTGTTGCCAGTGTTGGTAATAATTTTAATAATTAATTAATATATATATATATATATATATATATATACTTCAATTGCGTTTTTTAGTCTTAATACATGGTGTAGAATTTAATACATTTGATGTTTATATTACTTAGAATACGTATATGTATGACATTTATAATATAATCTACTTAGGTATTAGTGTCATTAGTGGTGACGATGTGAAAAAAAAAAGTAAATTAATGAATGTACGACATTTAGTAGTTGTCTAATTTTAAATTTAAATTATTTACTATACTATATATTGAATAATTTAAATTTAAATCATCGTTAGCGTAATACATTATCTCAATATTAGCGCGTATTAGATGTAATTATAATATCATATACATTTAACTGTTTAAATCTTGAAATCTTTTTGTATATCATTACACGTGGTTTTGAGTGAGTGATGGTGACTGGTGCTCTTCGATTAATTTTTTTAATTGTAATGATTTCTTATACTTTAAGACTATTTTTCATTTTTTATTTATATATATGTATGTGTGACGTATTCTACGTCTAACAATAAGTATGGTAAAGTGATAATTTATATATATATTCCAAAAAACATACTGTATTAGATGTTTTAAATTTTTTGTGAATGAATCTTAAATTTATTAATATTAATTTTTTTTCTTCTATATCTATATAAATGTCGACGATGTCTATATATTAATGTAGCTGGTATTAAATGTATTTCTCACATAAACACTGATCAGCTGACGACTTCTGCTCACCTGCTGTATGTATTCAACGCGGGTAGTTACAGAACGGTTTGGTCTATCATTACTGTTATTATTTTATGTACTAGTTTTTTTTTTTTTTAATTTTAAATCATGGAATAATGTCTTTAATATTTTTATTAACAGGAAATGTAATATGTTGATGATGAACTCTACTTGCCATAGTTTTATGTCCATGTTTATATTAAGTAAAACCAAATATGTGATTAAGTTAAACATTTTTAATGTAATAAATGTACTTATGTATTGTACAGTTTGATTTTTCTGTTGTTTTGATGGTTAGGAGCGGAGTACAGTTTGCAGCTAAACTATATAAAATTCAACCGTCCTTTTTGAATGAGATTTTTTTTTTATGGCGATACTTTTATTTTTAGTAATAGTTTTCGATGCCCTCATGTGACTGTACTTTGGTCTTAGATTTCGTATTTGGAGCTGTTTTGAGAATTGCAAAAAAAAAAGAAAAGAAAACTGGCAAGTAATTATTAAAATGATTTGTTTTAATTGTGATTTTATTTAAGATGGAAACAGCTTTGAATGCTCCGTGGATTATCTGATGAGACAAGATACAGGGTAAAGTAACGCGGATTGGGGAGATGTTGTGAGCAGCCCTTTGTTTATACTTTTTGAAACTCGATCTATTTAGCCGTGAAAAAAAAGGTGTATAAAAAAACAATGGCATTTATTTAACAAACCTCCTTAGAGTAATACATAATATTATTTTAAGAATATTAAAAAGTACTTAAAAAAAAAAACAATAAAGGCGACGCAGAGCGATAGTTTCTAGACATTAATACAATAATACTAAATGCTAGTTGGCATTCAACGAATACTGTTTGATGAGTAATTTATCTTACAAAATATTCCAATTTGCTGGTGTCGAGTCAGAACTTTGAGAACAATGAACCACACGCTTAGAACCATTAGTAATCTTCCGCGTTTTGTGCAGCTTTTTGAGTATTTATCATAATCCGAGACAGATTTTTTACGCCATGTTCTGACCCTTACACATTTTCCAATAATAGCCTTTTGCATTGACTAATTCTGTGTGCGTACCCTTTTCGACGATTTTGCCTGCAAAAGTACGTACAATAATGATAACGAACGAAATAAAAAAAAAATCTGGTCTGTTTATAATTGATATCTAACCTTTATCTAACACGCAAATTAAATCTGCATCTTTGATAGTAGAGAGGCGATGTGCTATAGTGACGCAGGTTCGACCCTTGGCAGCTTTTTCTAAAGCTTCTGCCACCACCTGAGAATTTTACAAAATTATACATTCTTAAGTACTATCTGCAACATTAAAACATTGATAACCTTAATATGATAATTTGAGGATATGTGGAAGCTGGGTAAAAGATAGCTTGTATGTTATAACTTACTCTTTCACTGTTAGCATCCAAAGCTGAAGTTGCTTCATCCAATAGCAACAGACGCGGTGATCTGATGAGTGCCCTTGCGATGCAAACGCGTTGTTTCTGCCCTCCTGATAGTTGGGCACCGCTTGAACCCAAGTTGGTATCATAACCCTGGAAGATGTCCACGTAATTTTAAGATGGTGACAACATATAAATTAAATTCTAAATTAAATATATGAAAAACCTGCTCACTTTGGGTAATGATACTATGAAGCTGTGTATATTAGCTGCTTTAGCTGCAGCTATGATTTCGTGGGTGCTTATTTTACGGTTGTTGTCGCCGTATGCTATGTTTTCGGCTATGGTCCTGTCGAAAAGTATCGGCTCTTGTTGAACAACGCCCAGTTGTCGTCGGAGTCTCGGCAAGGTGAGGCACATGCGTGTGTCCCGCCCGTCCAATTCCTGTACTCAACGATGTCTAATTAAAATCTTAATCATTTGCCAGCTTTGATGCTTGTTACAATATTCTCAATTAATAGTTTCGAGTACGTGGTAATAGAGATAAATTACTTAAGTAAAATAGGAAACCTACAAGTTATAAGAATTTTATACATATATATATCCAGGCAAAATTATTTTAGTAGGTCCAAATTTGTTGCCGTTTTTATATTCAGCAATTATGTGCTAAAAAGAAACAAATCAATGAATTTTATGTGATTTATTTTTTATCACTTTTTAGACGCAACTCTCGTTCTCTCAATCTCCTTTCCCTCTCGAATTCCTGCATTCTTATGACATAATCATCATGTTCGCAGTTCAAATAGGAATGTCTCTCCTTATGGCATTTATACATTAACGGTACGTTCTTGTAGCGACAAACTTGATAGTCCAACAAGAGATGAGCGCAATAGTCTCTGAACTTAGGAGGAATACGAGCGGATATTAAATCGTCGTCCTTAGCGATCATTTTTCTTTGGGCTCGGGTGTAACCAAAACCTTTCTTAGCATCAAAGGTTGGCTTGTCGTTACTCCTGAGATCCAAATGTAATGTTTTAAGAGTTCCCATTAAATTACCCATTTTGATTGAGTATCACTTGTCTAAAGTTTATAATTTAGTTTTAATTATAAGTAAGTTAATATCGTTAATATTCAAATATTGTCAGTTTGATGTCACGATGTCATATTTCTTTGGAAATCTAAAAATATCTTTTTCTTTCTAAATTTAGGTACTTACAAAGTTGCCAGTATCAGGATCATAGAATCTTTGCATGAGTTGTAATATGGTGGATTTGCCACATCCTGAGGAACCGACTAGTGCTATAGTTTTTCCTGCTTCAACCTTTAAATCTATGCCCTTGAGTATTCTTTGGTGAGGTCGTGTGGGATAGCTAAATTCAACGTCTTTAATGCTGAAATTACCTGTAGCTACCTGATAAAATATAAAGTAATTAAGTTACTCGGTAAAATTTTTGAATATTTATGTAATTTCCAATAATAATATTTACCCAATCCTTTCTATCCTTAACTCCAGGTTCAGTTTTAACTCTGGGTTCTCTATTGATTATAGATAAAATTCTCGCACCGCAAGCTTTGGCCGAGTTGAAACTTGGTGCGTAAACTAATGACTGACCTAACATGTATGCTCCATACATAAGCGCTTCGTTTACACTGTAAATAGATTTAGAGCGATTATTTTTAGTCGCACAAATCAAATACAAACGCAATGATTAAGTTAGGACTTCAAATTGTAGTTGTGAAAAAGGTATATAAAAAAATTTGTTCCTTAAGTTGGAATTGAATTAAAGTACTATCCAAAATATATAAATACTTACAGCATAACAACTTTGTATTCTAATCCTTCGTATGCTACTAGAACAGCGCCATACACTGTGGCACTGCAGTACGACATAAAAGGCACGTACACACCCAGACCTAGTACCAGCCCTCGCCATCTGGATTTTTTCGAAATAGCTGCACACGATTCTATTAAAGCTTCGTGGAACCTCTTTAGAAACGTGTGTTCGACGCCTAAAAGCGAGATGAATATAAATAGAGTTAGTTTTTTTAATACGTATTTCTTCAGTTTTCACGTCGCACGTCTAGCATGAGAAAGCTTTCTTACCCAAGCTTTGCACGGTCTTGATGCTTATGACTGCTTCAGTTGCAATTGCAGTAGCCGATTCCATAGCAGCGCGCTCATCAGCCTGTGACTTTTGTGAAATTATACCTTCCAACCATATACTACCTACCATCTGTGAAAATAATTTGTTAACTTTATCGGTTAATTTAATATATATTGGAATTATATTGAATTTAATATAAATTATGATAGAATAGATAGAATCCTTAGGTAAAAAAATAAAATACACATACTTAACTATTTAGATATTATAATATTTTATAGTAATGAATTCAACAACTATAACTCGGTCACTAACTGACTTCTACTTTTCATAATAACGGTCGTTAAATTAGATGAAAATATAAGTATAGAATTGTTTTAACGAATGAAAGTAGTTTTTTGTAATTTTTATAAAATATACTTTGAGAATATTCGAAAATACCTATCCAATTTCAGTTTTATTAGCACCTAACTAAGAATTTACTAACTAGTGGTAGGAAGGCTGTGCCAACTAGGGTGAGCTTCCAATTATAGATGATGGCCATAATGAAGCCAACTACAACTGAGCTGCAGCCCTGAAGGATGAGGCCTATCCTCAATCCTGTCGCTCCTTGAACCTCTGCTGCATCACCACTCAGCCGTGCACACATAGCTCCCACCGTATTCGATTCTTTGTCAAAGAAACCAATTTCCTGATAAAAAGCAATATTTGGTACAATGGCTGATTTGTTTTTTGATATGTTAAAATATATATAAATATTTATTTGAAAGGACTGTATGTTGAATTTTTGAAAAATAAATAGTTTTTTGTTATTCGATATCCAGGAGTCAGTTGTTTTTAAATCATATAATATCGACGTATTAAATTATACGAATTAAAAAGTGGGAACTGTCTGTGTTTGATTAGGAGATGAGAATCCATCTTAAGGGTACTGAAAATATGTATTACAGTTCGGAAACTGTTTTGAAAATTCAAGACTCCCGACTAACTATAAAGAGCAATTTAATTATTATAATAAATGTAATCAATAATTTATAATTAAAAATAAGAAATTTACTTTAAAATTTTTTCTTACTTGTTTAAGTAGTGCCGAAAAGTATTGCTGTCTTAGTCTACTAGTCATTCTTAGTCCTGCGTGAGTGAAGGTTGTGCTTTGGAGGAACATAGATATCCCAGCTATTGCAGCTACCACGAGGAACATACCAGAATAAAAATCAGCGTAGTAAATTATATCGTTGCGGTCTGGTAAAATGAATATCTGAAATAAATGTGTTTACATTGAAGAGGCTTCCATTATATTTTTAGATGTAATAATATATATGAAAACTTACACCGGACGTATAGCCGAAAATAAGAGCGAAAACTGGAAAACAGGAACCCTGTACAAACGCGGCTATCGATCCTACGACAATATAGGGCCATTCTGGACCATTTAATTTCATCAATTGCCAATCGCTTACAGGTTTAACCTCCTGGAATAATTTTAATATTATTCATAAACTGGCATAAAACTCCCGCCACATATTGTGCGTAATTAAATAAATAAAATAATTCTGTATCGTTTACTAACATCCTCGTCATCCTTTTCGTCTTCGTCATCAAAGTCGCTGTTGTATATGAAACTTTGCAAACCTGTCGACATCACCGAAGAAATGGAACCCCTAGGTGTCATCCAATCGTGGGAATCTTAAAGAGGTATAAAATTGTAAGCTTCGGATCTTGGTATTAGCTATCAAGCCTGAAAACTAATAAGTACCTCTTTTAACAGAATGATGTCTAGCTATTCTCCGAGTAGACCGTCGTTTAACCTCAACTCGAGATATTGGATTCGAAATGGTCAGTTCTCCATCTTCTGCCGCATCGTTCTCTTCTTCAGGCAAGGTTTCGATTACGTCTGGTTCTTTGTTTTCGTTGCCAGAGGTTACAAGCTTGTAATAAAAACCTGCAATTGAGGAAAAATCAAGTTAATGATAGAAAAAACGCGTATGTAAGTTTTTGTTTCTGTTCCTCACTGTACCTTTAGTCTTCATGAGTTCTTCATGGGTCCCTTGTTCGACGATCGCGCCTTGGTCCATACAAATAATACGATCAGCGTTAACTATTGTTGATAAACTGTTACAAAAGAAAGATCATCTTAAGGGTCTGATGCCATCAGAGTCATTTGGACTCTTATGGATAAAATTTTCAACATTTTTTTCATTAATCTTAATTTATAACTAATTTTAACTTTTTGTTTAGCAGAACTTATTAGTTAAGATAATAATTAATAGCCTTTTATTAGCTTTTGATGGACTGATATTAGAGATTTATTTGATTAGATTAGATTTGATTATATTAGCCAATTGATTTGCGTTACTCTTTGGAGATATGTTGAATATTTTTATTATTAATCTTGAAATTAAGTAAAAACTTACCGATGTGAAACCATGAGTGTAGTTCTTCCTTCACTTGCTCGGTCCAAGGCAGCTTGTACCTGTCTTTCGGAGTGAGGATCAAGTGCTGAGGTAGCTTCATCAAGTAGAAGCACCGCTGGTTCACGAAGTAAAGAACGGGCGATAGCGATTCTCTGTTTTTGACCTCCTGACAGAGAAGCACCTCTTTCGCCTATCACCGTGTCGTAACTCTGAAGTTATTACGTGTGATTATAAAAATAATTCTAAAGCCTAATACAGAGTGTTACAAAATATTTATTTTGTAACGTATATACTAAAGAGTTTGGGTAGAGTTATACGTATTTTGCAATTCGTAAAAACAACTTAATTTTGTATTTTAAAATACTTGAAACAGGACAAAATTATGTAACAAAATGTAACAGTGCTAGGAGTTGTAGAAGATTTTATAGAAAGTACTAACATGTGGTAGATGGGTAATAAAATCGTGGGCATAGGCCATTTCGGCAACCCTCTGTACATCCTCTCTTGTAGCTTCAGGACAACCTATAGCTATGTTGTCGAAAATTGTTCCCCTGAACAAAACTGGTTCCTGTCCAACTACACCTGATCATACAAACGTTATTTAATCAATACATATTATTTAAATGTAACGAATAATGTTTTTAATTAATCAATTTACCAAGCGATGATCGGAGCCAACTAAGATTTAAATTTTTGATATTTTTGCCATCGAGCTTTACAGTCCCAAGATGGGGTTCGTAAAGCCGCTGCAAGAGCTGTAAAATTGTGGATTTCCCGCATCCAGAGGATCCCACGAGAGCGACACATTCACCGGCTTTAATATGCAAAGAGAATCCTTGCAATACCTGGATATAAAGATAACGTTAATTTATCAATATCGTATATATCATAAAGGTCATAAAATCGCTAACATCGCTGAATGGGCAAAAAACAAGCTTGTTTATATACTTAATTTAGTATCAGACTAATCATCATCATCATCAGCCTATCGGAGCCCACTGCTGAGCAAAGGCCTCTTCTCACATGGAGAAGGTTTAGAGCATTAATCACCACGCTTGCTCAAGACGGGTTGGCGATTTTAATCTTATAATTTGAAATTATAAAACCAGGTTTCCTCACGATGTTTTCTTTCACCGTCCGTCAGTGGTGTCTAAATACTCTTAGAAAGTGCATAGGACTCAGAATAGATCACATTGATACTTGCCAGGATTCGAACCCGCGCCCTCAAGCATGAGAAGCGGGCCTTTAACCTCCAGGCCACCACGACTAATAGCTCAGACTAATCTATTTTGAACTTGGAGCATATAATATAAATTATCACACCTTAACATTTGGTCTAGATGGATAACTGAAGTAGACGTCTTCTAATGTTATCTCGCCTATAACTCTACGTGGAGACACTCCTCCTTTATCCAGCGCATCAATGGTGGGAACTCTGTCCAGGAGCTTGAATATGCTAGCCGCAGCACCGCGCGCGTTAGCGAACACTTCAGCATGGGGTACACAAAATGTTATGGATTGAGTTGCCATGTACACACTGAAAAGTATCTGCAAGACGATGGCTTTAAGTCCATTGATTGTACACGATAATGATAATAAAAATGAGGTCATTAGGAATAATTACACTGAACACGACGCCGACGAGATATTTCTTTTCATCGGTGGGTTTGTCGAAATCATGAAGCACAAGTCTAGTGCCATAGGTGAGACCGATTGCGTTAAGAGAATATGTCAGCACCCAATTAAACCCTGTTCCCAGGCCGGTGTACAGACCTCTCTTGCGGCCATAACGTTCTGCGGGTTCTAACAGCTTGCAATACCTGGGAAATTTTGATGAAACTTGTTTTCATGTGTATATATATATTAATTAATTTGTATTTAGAGCAGCACAGACACTTGCAGTTGTGGACTGTCCACATTTTTATATTTTTTGTTTTAAAATCTAATTCATTTCTTTACCTGTCAACTTCTTTATTTTCTCCTCCAAATGCAACAATAGTTCTAACGGATTTCAGAACTTCTTCGGCCTGTTTCCCAGCTTGACTGTAGGATTCCATTTCACGAATGGAAGACTTTGTTTGATACTAAGACAACACATTAAATAATTATATAAATAATGGATACAATTTATTATACGGTAAATATTAAATTTAATTTATATAGTTATAAATTACATTTGATAATATAACGGAGGCTGCTATAGAGAATGGCACGACGGTAACGCAGGCCAGCGTTAGCTCCCAGCCCATCGGGAACGCTTGACATAGACAAATGATAGCGGTGCCCACCAAGTTGGACACAACGCTTAACTTGTCACCCATGCCTTCCTTTAATTTCATCATATTCCTGAAATATTTACACCATTATATAGCACTAACAATGACTACAAAGTTTTTGTATTAATTTTTTTCTTATATTGAACACCATGAAGCTGTTGAATTTCAAGCAAATACTCGTACTTAAAAGAAAACTTACTCAGACATTTTCGACGCTAAGTTAAATTCGGAATCTGTGTCGAACCAAGCCATATCCTGACGCATTACCGCCTCCAGAAACAGTAAACGGATTCTGGTTATCTGAAACAGTATAATGGATATACGACCTTATTATAAAAAAAAACATTTCACTTGTGCCAAATGCAAACGATTGGTCAACCAGTCTAATATTCGCTTGAACTATTGAACATATGACAATATTTTCAAATGAAATCAATTGATTTTGTATGTGTGCGTATTGGTATATGTTTAGTTGTGTTGATAAATTGATTGGAACATCTAAAATACAAATACAATATGAGTCAAGGCTACCAATTAAGACAATTGCGTTGGCAGAAGTTAAAAAATTGTCTCAACATATTAAACATCCGCGACTGTTAGTAATAATAATAATAAAAAACACGAACGTTTCTAAAATTAAGATCATATCTCAGTAACATTTTTTTATTATGTATCTACGTATATAAAATTATTCTCATAATTATTAAGAGATATTTAAAAATAGTAAAAATATTAGTTTAAAAAAATAATGTAAAACTTGTGAATTAATAGCATCGTGCATATGTATGTGTTATTAAAAATATATTGAAAATTACTTAATCGTAACTAGTGTATGATATAGTTGTAACGATAATGGTTTTATTTATCGATATTGTATTAAAATTCCTTTCTATTCGCATCACTATAACTTTGATACGGGGTAATCTAATGTACATGTTTCATGTATAACTATTGTTTAATTACCCACACATTAACATAGAATTTTTTACACCAACGATTCTTTTTAATTTATTGATTAACTCTAAATTTCTATTCGTCATGCGAAGTAAAAGACATAACTAAATGTGTGTGTTTCTGTCGCTGTATTAAGAGATAAAGACGCTTTAATATATCCATTAATTTGAAAAAGAGATTGAAAAATCTACTACAGGACAGATATAGAATAAAATTTACAGCAAGTTACGTCATTCAAATAAATAACAATAAATTATTTATATCCTTATATTTCATAAACTATAACATATTCTCGTCTTACGATGTTCATTTTTGAGCATTTTAATGCATTGATGTAAATTATTTTCTATAAAATGGGATATAAATAAACGCAATATAAATAAACTGTTTAATAAGTATTATGTTAATTGCTTGTTATAAAGTATTATAATTAACATGTGTTAAAATGTGTTACCTGTCGCATGGCACTCCAGCTTATCAGACCGACCGATGCCATACAGAGGATTAGAGAAATGCCAATGCTTATAAACATGCCAATGGCCATGGATTCGCCGTCCTCGACGAGAGCGTTCATGTTTTCTTCGTAAGTCGCGTTGCATCTTAATAGGAAGAATAGGACAATTAATTCCTAGGCCTATTATTAAAAACTTTCTTTTCATCAGGAGACAGACAAACAGAACTGAAGACAAATCATTGTTTATCTTAAAAAACTATAATGAAAAAAATTCTAAGCCCTTACAATCGTCTTCCGCCACCGAACAGCGATGTTACTGGCAGATAGCTTGAACATGTCTCTTGGTAAGCTGTTCTCTCTACAAAGGATGTGCTGAGCTCTCCAAACTGTACCAGATTGTAGCATACTCCTCCGCCGCTTAACAAACCAGCGATCACTCCGATAATTGTAGCCAATAGTTCACACCAAGTAGCGTAGCGGAACTATGATAAAAAAAATTAACCTTACAACCTCATTGCAATGCTGATCACTCATTAGTTTTTATTTTAACGTGTTTTTTTTTAAATTTCATTGTCAGCCATGACTGTTTTTGTATAATTCACATATTAGACGCGGTTATCAGTTAAGTTCAGGATTTAAATTGTTGTTGTAAGTACAACACGACATGGTAATGGTAAATAAGATTAAGGTGTACTCACGATTTGAAAATACGATACATTAGACTCAAGCTGGACCTCATTTTTCCTGAAACGAGAAGATTTATTATAAACGCTTTTACAAGTTACATAATCATTTTAACGTTACTCCGTGAATGGAAATTTTCTTTAAAGGAATCTGCAAATGAATGAGAACAGCAAACAAGATTATCGATAACAACCAACATAATTTAAAACGAACTAGTTTATTGTGAATTTTCTTATTTAGATCAGTTTTCAAAAAATCAAAATAATAAGCTAAGATTGAGATATCCTTTAACAAAAATAAACATTCCATATACAATCGAGAGAAACAAAGGCGCTAGCGATGTAAATTAAAAAAAATAAATTCTAATTTCAAATGTAGACATCAGGTAATATAGTAGTTGGCGTTCATCAGTAATGAATACATTTTTCCTTATCTATCGTCTCAAATATGGAGATATCAATTATGTATTTATATTTATTCAGTATCACATAGCGTTAATATTCATAGTTCTGGTTATGCTAATACCTAATATCCAGACTTACAATAGTTTAATAAAATCACATATGGTACGATTGCGACTACTAATTGTGTTGCATAACATTTGAAACGCATTTGTTGTTGCATAACCAAAAAAAAAAAAAACTAGACATTCGAAAAACAAACGGAAATATATTTCCCATTCCCCGCAGTTACATTATACAAATTCGAAATAAAAACAGACAAGGTATAGGTACATTCACAAGTGTTAGTGCTTAGTGTCAACGGAGGGGTATCAATGAAAAGCTGAAATTTGAATTATACAATGATTTCTACGATATCGCGTGTATTTAAATAAAAACTAAGTTTCTTGGATACTACGCTTTTTTATAGTTTCGTACCCGTCTGGCCGTGATCACGGTTGCTTTAAAGGAACTGAAACTTCGAGATTGTGTGGTTATAAAGTAATTAAGAATGCGTAGTATTCGGACAACTTAGTTTCTTTAAAAACTGTCTGGTAGTTTAGTAAGGTACGGCTAATCATAATGTCTCGGACAGGCCTACCTAAACCAAGTAAAATTATTTTAGATTTAAATGAAACTAGTATTATTCGGATATACTACGCGGATTTTATTACTTAAAAACTACATAATCCCGACGTTTACCTCGTCTGCCCGTGATCACGGTTTCTGCAAAGTAACCGAAACGTCGGGATAAAATCCGCGTGGTATATCCGAATAATACTAGTTTCATTTAAATGAATAAAACTCGCGAAAATCTTAGATCTCATTATTCTAGATTGTTTTCGCATGAAAAATTAAAATATAATTTCGTCCTCTGTTAACAATATGTTATACTGAGATTATTTGATTTGTAAAAAAAAATATGAATCACACTTTAATATATAAATACAATATAATGATAAATTTTAATGCATAAGCCTTTAATTGATATTCGCGTAGCTAATTAAATATAAAGTTAGTATTATTATCGGAAACATTTTAGGTACGAAATAAAGCGTCAAACATTTATTTTAAAATTCAAAATCAGGACTGGCTTTAAAAATCATGTAAAATGCTACGTTTATTGAGCAAATTCTTATAAAGGGCATTATTTTCATCTTTCAATTTCTTTTCAACGAAGGAAACTTTAATCAAAAGAGTTTTAATATAATAATAAAATTTTAATTATATTACTATTTTTTTTTAACTATGAATTTCTAATAAAATAGCTATGAACAATATATGAAGCGTTTATGTGAGTCCGGCTTTCCGATAATATTACATATTTTTAGTCAATTGTATATTCTAATACTAGAAGAATAAACAAATAAAATAAAATAAATAAATAAATAAATAAATAAATAATAAATATAATATTAAAATAAATCGTAAGCACAATTGTTGCTTTCCCAGAATATACATTAAATACACAGTCGCTTCGTTGTTTGAAATATATAACCAATAATATTCTGTAATGTGTTGTTCAGGGACAAATTTGTTATCAAAGTGTTTGTATAATTGTACTGAATTTTCTCTGAATCTTCTAGATGTGAAGGAACAAGTTATGGACGTTGGAATAAATCAGTTTTAAACAGTAATAATATTTAAGAATGAAAGTTTTGTAAAAGTGAGTATTTGTATTTAATTATAGTAATTTCTTTAGGGGATAACTTATAGAAAACTTACTGCGATTTTTTCTTTTTATGTCCCATTTCGTGGTCAATTCAACATGTAAAGTATTTGTATACACAGTACGTCTGTCGGTACAAGCGCGCGCGGAGCTCTCTCAACTATTGAACTTTTTGCTTTTAAGTCCCGCGTAATATACCCTCGTTTAAGTACCAATCTCTCATTCGGCCACACTTTATCTAATAATGATCGCCGTATATTATACCTGCCTGTAAGAATTGTATACTAATAATTACGTAATAGTGCCTTAATTGTAACTATACTGTTTTTGATGAAACAATATTGATACTCCTGTTTTATGATTACACTCCACTGGCATTAGACCATGTCTTGAGATATTAATTATTTTTAAATATCTATAAACCCTAAAATTTTCAATGATATGAATTTTTTTAATTCTATGAAATAAAATTTCATAGAATTTGCAACCTAAATGTATACATTTTTTGTGTATATTTAAAAACATTCCTTTGCATTTTCATAATATAGTATACAAATAACTCAAAGCAATATTTTTAAATTTAGAATAATAATTGAAAAGTATTCTATAAAATCTCTAGGGTATTAAAAAATAAACTTAAAGTTAACATACCTCCAACCTCTTTCGGTGTCTCGAAACAAAATGCTGGTTGGAAACTAGAAAAGCCGATATCGTTTATTAAAATATTAAATGGTGGATAATATTAAAAATATGTTTTGCGTACAACAATATAATTTATCTCAAGTCAGAAAAAAACCACTGTGAATTGATTATTTATGAATATTAAACCATAAGTTGCTTTCATAGTTAATTATGTTTGTTTTTTTTCTCTTACTCAATTCGGATAAAACTCTCACCTTAATTTATAGATATTTATAATTTATATATCAGTAAAATAATAGAATAGATTTTGACGGATACAACACTTAAACCATTCTTGTGATAAATTTCTCTCAGATATTTAATCGATGTCATAAAATCTCAAGACACGGATAAGCCGTCTCTGTGTAATAACAGTATAATATGATAATGCTATAATTTTTATCAATGGTATCGTAGTGTGAATAAAACTATGTTGACTTTGAATAAATACTACACACAGTATTGTTGTTAAAGGATCATTCTTGTCTATGTCAGTCACGGTATTTTTATTGTAAAAGAAAAATGAAAATATAATTTAATATTCAATGTCGAAACGATTAAAACTTTTTATCAAATAAATAACATGATTTCAAGAGACCATTTAACGATTTCAAGTGCATACGAAACATTCTTAATTTAAATCCATTCTCTGGTATTTTAAATAAATAACTTCCTTACCATTAATATGTTCTCGTAAAAATTTGTTCTCATATTTGACGTTAAGATTATTGTACATCTTAGCCTCTTTAATAAAGTCAATTGTGTTCAATTCGCTTACGTAACGAGTACGCGTGTAAATAAAAATTATGTCTCCACACATATTCATAAATTAGAAAGAAATATTTATATAAAATTTTAAATGATATTAAAAAAAGCTTAATAATTTTCATAACGTTTCATTTTCCTTCAATTGTGATTCATCTGTTTAAATCACTTAGCACCTTCACCTAATAACATGAGAATAATTAATCGATTGTCATTAATAGAATTTAGATATAGTTCGATGTCATTCAGCCTTGTGTTTATTGATTTTTTAAATAGACATATAGGAACTTTTTGTAGCCATAGTACGTCCTGTATTTTGATATTAGGTATGTCTAATACATACGTCAAGAACCACTGTCAACGAATAAAACTAGGAATCATTGATTCGAGCGACAGGCACAGACTTCAGCTTGTTTCCAAGGTTATAATGGTTATCGTGGAAGTCAGTTATAATTGCAATTGCTACCATCAACGCTGTTTGTATAACGACAAGCTCGTACGATTTCATAAGGTAATAGTTTTTATCACGAACGATCCATCAATGTAGTTCTGTGAGAAGACAAAAGAGGATTTAATACACATTTTTGTACATTTTTATATTAATGTTTTATGTAAATACGTCCTATAAATATATTTTTTATATTTATATATTACCCGATCTTATACATTCTATACAAAAATAAAACATCGCAAAGAATTTTGGTGTGCGTGTTATAATATTAAACGCTTTTTTAAATTCTTAATTGGACCAAATTGAAAGAAACTTTTTTTTAAGTCCAACTCGTTCCCGCTTTGGTGGTTATTGAGCTGCGTTCAAAAATGTATTTATACCATAAGACAATTTTACGTTTTTTATTCTAATATCAAACGGTAAATACATTTATTTTATATATAGATTTTACATGGCTAATTTTACCTCACTATTTATAATATAAGCATGTTATATATTATGTTATTGAAATAGTAATACTGGTATTATATTTACGAGGAAATATTTAAATATAAAACTAATTATTGTGTCAGATTCATTGGATCTTTAGTATAACCAACGTAAATATGCGTTCTAATATAACACAGACTCACAGAGAGTCACAGACTTATTGCTTTGATGAAAATTATTGGCTCACGTATTTTTCTAGGGTCGACACAGCAGTACTGTTCCGTTTGACTTTCGATATAAATATTACGATGGTCATTTCTATTCAGAAGATGACTATAATGTACTCACAGTAGTTATAGCAAGCGTGATGTTTGGATAAACTTATGAATTATTTTAGGTTTTGCATACACAAGCAATTCATTGTCAAACTAATCATCTTAATTGAATAAGTCAAATGTCCTGGGAAGTATTTCTTATAAATATTTAATATGCTAAAAAACCTCAAGAATGTTACATGATGTGATATCTCATGCCTGATAAAATAATATACCTATAGTGACATTTTGATTGGACTGTGGACTTTTTGATGAAACCGGCGTAACAATCGTACTATTGTCCTCTACACCTACAGTCTTAAATATCTGTTATGTATTGTAATATTTCCTTTGTAATAATTTTCTTTATAATGACTTATATTATAAAAATTCACATACGCAATTGAATTCTTTTAGTTTCTCTTTTCTTTTTGGCATGGATGGAAAAAAAAATATTTATGTAAACTTCCTTTATTACTTTATATATCAGATCAATGACATTAATCGACACATCACTTTTATATAAGTATTTACTATATAAGCGTTAAACGAAGAGATTATTGAAGGAAGTTGAAAATGTTAATTAATTCAAAAGCAACCAATACTTTGACATCCCACAAAATACCCGGGCAACTCTCAATCATATTCCTTTATTATAAAAAACTTAACATAAAACTTTGTTTGACTATTTGAAAAAGGCACTTCAAGAGTACAGCGCACATCAATACTTCCTAACAGAAAAAATATTTACAGTGTGAAAGCGTCTTATATATTTTTTCAATAATTCCATTTCATAAACGTTATTCTGCGACAAATACATTTTGGACGCCCAGGAGATAATGGAGTGAAATTACAGTCAATTGAATGCTGACAACATGAGAATATTTCATGAATAATAACGACTGTAGAAGAAACTACTATATTATTTATAATAAACATCGTGTCAAACTGTTATATGCAATGGAAGGAGTAAGAAATGATATTATAATCTCTCATCTCCTCTGGACGTGATCACGGTCAATTTTTTTTTTTAATAAAACAATAGTGAAGTCTAATTTAAAAGATCTCATACATAAAGGACTTTAATTAATAAATAACTTTAGTGTACTTTGATATGATAGATTAATAGTTCGGTCATGAGGTCATAGTTATTTGTAGTAGCTAAAGAAATTGTTACAATAGTAACCTTGAATTATTATTATAAAGGATTTTATATTGATTGTCCTCAATGAAAAGTATACTCGATAAACTATATATGAAATTTTGTTGAGAACTGACTTTGTTAAACACATGTACATATGAAGCGCTTCAAGCGCTGCTGAAACATCTCGTTTAACGATAAGAAAAAAAATTGGTTGGTTCAATGTGAAGTTGTTTTATAACCCAGCCAGATAAAGGCCAATCTCTTTTTGAAGACATTTGCTAAGTCATCATTACATAACGAAATTTAAAAAGATAACTGGAGGTTGTGTGTTCAAAGGATTATAGTTTCCAACAGGTAATAATGTAATTTACCGTTCAGCTTTAGGAATGATAACGATTAAAAAATAAAATTAACATTCGGTTTATTATGCAATGGAATCATATATAACTAAACAACCAAGAAAAACAGATATATATATATGTATATACATTTTAATTATCAATTAGATTTTAATTCTTATACAACTAATATTCTGTCAGTAAAATATAAGGTGCCAAAATTCTTATACATAGTTATCATAGACTACTTTACAGATTTTACGTAATGTACCTAGAAATCACTTGATTATGTACCTGTCTATGTACAAGCTATTAGTGCATTATCTTTACAAAAAGTGCATTAAAATGAAATCTTTTGTAATGAAAAACCAAATATTATTGTTGTTGGAATTGGTGTGTTGAGATTGTGATGCGTGGTGTCAATCTTGTAAACGCGGAGACGCTATAAGTTCAATTAATATATTTAACCTCCGTCAGGCATCTGTACTGGCTGAATAAATACGTTTAAAAAATGTGATGTTCACTAACGTGATTCTCAAAAGATATGCTAGTGAAAAAAAAAATTCGAAATAATTAATTTAAAAACCGTTAATCGACTCAATAAATGCATGTATATACGTTTAAAAATTTAAAAAAAAAAACATTAATACTAGAAATAAAAACAAATCTATAACCATTTTAATATGTTCGTATAGATTGCTTTCCTAGTGTTTTTAACTTTTACATTATATAAATTATAACCTGTTTTCTATGTGCTAACTGCTAATAATAAATCAATCATTTATTAAAATATTTTTTGGTACACCAGTGTCTGAATTGCAGGACACTTTTGGATATTAATTTTGTTCTTATTAAATAATAAAATCTTCTCGCATGAATAAATATAAAATTTTATTAATTATTTCTTAATTGGAACTTACTTAAAAAATTATAGCAATTAGTGTAAAAAGAAAAAAAAGGAAGTCGTTATGATCAGGCGCTTTATAAAAATTAAATTAATCTATGCTTCTGTGAATTCGAAACTCGAATAATATGAACAGAGGTTTACCCTAAAGAGTAAAAATATATAAGTAAATAGGTTTGGTCTTTAGGGTAATAAATTTTCATAAGTACTTTTATAAGACCAAACAGAAGCTTGAAACATCATCTAAAAGATATTTTTTTATTACTCTTTTGTGAAGGGAATAAGGTAATATGATATTTAATTTATGAAATTAATAAAACTCGGTGACTTTTATTGTGCGGAGGTATCTATAATTTACAGATGGTTAAACGTCCCAACGGATCGAATCAAAAATGATAAAAAGTAATGATTTTTTTACTTTCTTACTAACAATAAGAAAAATAAAGAGGGGATTTTGTACTTAATATATATATTTATGTACTTAATGTTTAAGGCGGTAGCTTCTATAGGACACGATAATTTAAAATCAAAAAAAAAGTGAAGAATCTTATCTGTAGAAAGCTTTTTTATTATTTTCTTTATGTCTTTTCTAACAGACTCACACACAGATTTTTTAGCTGTTTGATTGACGTCCTGTTGTATTTTCTTAAGAAAGAAATTAAATAATTTAGCTGATAAGTAAAGATGAATCAGAGCAATGTTGTGTCAGAACGAGTCTGCTTGACGTGTAACCTAAGCTTTACTCTAAATAAATTGCTCAAGCCTTCTATTGTTTCACTTATGTCTTTTTAAAACAAATTAATTTTTAAGTATTTATTTAAATAAATAAACCAACCCTCAGAGATAATTAAATGTGAAACTAATTTATAACCTTAAAATTTTATAGTAAATCTGAAACTTGTAATAGGAATAATGAGGATGATATAAAAAAGGTAGTTACCACAACAGTCTTGCGAGACTGACTATCACAACCCCGAAGAGTCAAATTCATTCATAAATATAAATACTTAAAACTTATTTTTGTTCGTTTTGGATGATATCCACGAATGCCAAGGGCCAAGGCAATTTTCAAAACATAATCCATGCTCAATAGACAATAGGAATACTCACGTTAATAAGCTAGGAACGGATTTTTGATCTTGCACGCATCTTACACAACAATTATCAGTCATATTGGGTGATTTGCTTCCTGATTCAACCGAACCTATTATCGTCTAAATCCAAATACGAAATCTGTTGGCCCAGATTCAAGATCAACGTACGGACGTCACCAGAACTATGAATCTCAAAGGTTATGATTTTTTGGAAACATTCAAAGTACTTCTCGGTTAAGGAATGTGTTATTTTAGAATATCTCTCATATCTTTTGTATAGCAAGATATTATGAAAGAATTATATTTCAGAATCGTTTTATTTCTTGCTACTCATAAATCTTTGTATATGAGCAATTTCCAATAATAAATATGATTGTAAATTACTCCGGAATTTAAAACTCACATTTTACTTCCAAAATATCACCGACATATTCTTATAAGAATTAATATTATATTTAACTCTTCCTTAAAAAGTCAATAAACGCTAATGGCAACATTTTTTTCGCAGGCGCCTTGTTGAAAATGAAAAAAATATATATATTGATAATGGGTATGTTTAAGTTTTTTAACTTGTCAATCAATACGATTATGAACTTGTCAATCAATTACAAAGGAAGCTTTGCAGGAGTTTGATAATAAAAAAATGTAAACCATATTTTGAATTTTACAATATACTTACGTCACGACTTTGTCTTCGTTAAAGTAAAAGTTTCGTACACTGTCTCAAATTACAACTAACAAAAGAGTATGAGTAATGTTATTATCATATTCTGGTCTAAGTCTGTATGTTTGATGTATTGCGTACTCAATATAGATTAAAAAATATAATGAGATGCCATGTCGAGAATTAATTTTCCTTTATAATTTTCTTGTCTGTTAAATACACTTCGAACGAATTTTCAAGCATTCAGTACCACATTTCAACGTATAAACCGAAGATTTTAACGTATATTTTAGTAAAAATATGAAAGGAACGTATAAAATATGACAAATAAAAATAGAAAATATTTACATGTACATAAAATGTCAAAACTAAAACACGTTTGTCCTATTCCAAACCCGTGTTGAACATATTAGGGATTAGTAACAACATATTGATATTTCAGTTACTGCTATATTCAAATATTTGAAACAGCCCCTAAGCATTGGAATTAGGAGGTTAAAGAAGATGAAAAATCATAGCTTCCGCCCAGCCTCAATTAATTAAAAGAAGCTGCAATTTTTTTTACTAAAATCGATCTCCTATAGAGGGTCGAACTACTCATGTACAAACTACAACCTGCTGCACAACCTACAACATTAATCTGTCACACTCAAACATTAACAGAATTTTAGAGTTCTTAACTATATTGACTGAAAACTCGTAGTGTCATTCTCGGTATTGAAGTGAGATGTGACAGCACAGAAAAAGTTAAACAACATAACATCATTATATTTAAGACATCAGAGTATTCACTTAGATAAAACTAATATATTCATCTCTGCCCATGATCACGGTTGCTGCAAAGTAACCGAAAAATCGGGAGTTTTAAGTTTAAAATAATAAAAACGCGTAGTAGTTTATGGGAGAACAAGAACATTTCGATAGGCTAGAATCGGTTTGCCAGAAAAGTTTTCACAGTTATGTCGACATGGATTTGTATTATACCTTACATTGGAAAAAAAAAATATTAATAATAATAAACAACAAATATAACGAGAACACTAACATCAAGGAGTATCAAACATACGATTTACAACAATAATCATTTTTAAAGATAGCAAAACAAGAATAAAAACAATAAATTTATATATATCTAAAAGAATAATAATAAAAAGACAGTACACCAGAATCTTATTTTACATTATAAAGATTGTTTTTCATAACTACAAATAGAATTAGAGGTATTCGGATTAAAAATTTCAATGTTTTTATACAAATGATAATAATTATTACAGGAGCTGACGAGAAAACGATTTTTGCTATCATCGGTACTACAAAATGGAACATAAAGCGTCTGTTTTAGACGTGACGTTGGACGAGAGCAAATGTGTCGAATTTTGTGCATTAGATATTGCGAGTCAATGAAGTAGTTACAAATCTTTAAATAAAAATAAAATATCCCTTTTTTCTTGCCGCTTCTCCAAAGAATCAAAGCGGAGAACTTCAACAGCGTCGATGAAAAACTTGTATATTAACCTTTTTAAATATTTATTTGGAACATTTTCTATCGCTTTAACACTAATCATATAATGTGGATTCCAAACACAAGACGCAAATTCTAATTTGGATCTAACGAGACTGTTATAAAGTAAATCAAAAGATAATATATTTTTAAAATCACTACCATGACGAAAGATGAAACCTAACATTTAGTATGCTTCCGCAACAATATTCTCAACGTGTGTTCCAAATGTGAGATCCTGATCAGGAGTTACCCCGAGGTCTCTCAGTTACCATAGCCAGAAGATTTCTAAGTATATGATAATCATAAGGAATAGGTGTTTTTTTCTTGGAAAGTGAAAAATACATTTCACTTATCAACGTTTAAATGATAACTTAGATATTTCCATATAGTTTGTGACATCATGTCTATCACCATATTTATGTATTGACTTTTTCCGGAGGGCTGATAAGTAACTGGATTATAATGATTTATTAAATAAGATAAACAAAGAAAAAGAAAGTTATTTGTAACATGTTTTAAGAAATAGCGGACGAAGTAAGTCTGGGCCCGGGCCCTTGTTTCTATTGAGATTTATTAGATATTTTTCCACCTGATTATAATTTATGTGGATATTGTTAAGTGGTATTTGATTATCGTAAGATGAAAAACCGTTCATTTTTAAGTTGCCTACGAGGTTGCCACCAATTTTGAAAACGGACTGAAAAAATGAGGCAAACAAATCTGAGATAGATTGGCCATCGGATCCTAAACGCTCGTTTAAAAATATTCTATCTGGTATATCATTAGTTCCACGCTTGGATTTAATGAAGGTCCAAAATTGTTTAGAATTGTAAAGAATTTTACGTTCCGCGTTACTGACACAATTATTATAACAATCCATCGCAAGTCGCTTAGCTCGAGTTCTTAATTAAGAAAAGCGATCATAGTCGCAGGTTCTACCATAAATCTTCCATTTTTTATGCAATTGCTATTTTTTTTGGACGAATTTTATTAAAGGTTTTGAGAACCACTTTGAAAAATAAATGTCTATCATATACAATTTTACATGGAATACAACGATCAATAATATTATTAGCGATAGAATAAAAATGATTTACAACAGATACTATGTTATCAGAGTAAAGTTCCTGTATCCAGTTTACATTGTCTTATTCGCCAATGATGGAATCAGAGTTAGCATCATGAAATGTACGACTGATGCGAAGAGCAGTTGCCAAATTACTTTTGGTGATATTAATTTGTACTGAAATTAATAAAGCGGGCTGATGCATATCCTCAGGAACTGAGAGTGGTGAGGTTCTTTCAACATTACAACGAAGGTTAGACATAATGAGATCCAAAAGGCTTTTATTTCTGTTAAGCACATGATTGTATTGAAACCAACCAGTGAAATTAATGAAAGCGAACAGTTGCAAATTAAATTATTTTCAGAGGGATTCAATATATTAAGGGGTTAATTAGACCCCAATGAGCAAATTGCGTCCCTAATATTAAAGTCTCCCAGAACAAAAAAATTGTCGTTTGGATTGTTTAAGCTTAAGTCGGACAAAAATTCAAAAAACAAAGACTCATTATCACATTGGTGAACATTTTGAGGAAAATAACAACAAAACAGACGCAAGTTTTGATGAATGGAACCTTCAGATACTATTAAATTTATGTAACGTCTGTAAGTGGAGACGGTGGAAGATCATCTAAGCGTCTTACATCCACTGAAACCATCCCACGTCGCGCCGCTATGAGAGTTCCACCACCCATACAAACAATGTGTTCTTTATAGTCATTAAGGTAAACGACATAAAGTGAATCAAAAAGTTCTTCGTCAATTTCCAGGAGTCAGCCTGGTTTTACTAAGACAGATTATGTCATAATCAGACTCCAGCAGGTTAGAATAGAATCGATTCATATTAGCAAAGTTTAAGCAATTTACTTCCATGCTATAATAAATTAAAGTTTTATACGTATACTTACCCCAAGTTTTTGAATGAAAACAAAAGACGTTTTGTATGTAAGTATGTGGAAATGCGAACCTGTGCTAAACATATAGTATGTTAAATAAAATTTCCGTAACTACAATCGTTTGACGAATCTTTTAACAAATAACTATATAAATAGCTTTCATTCTTCCATAGGGTTTAAAACTTTACTGAAACCGGTTCTAGATTAACACAAAATTATATAAAAATACGTAATTCATAAAATACGAAACACTTAAGAATACCTAAACAATATTAATATTGTATCTTTACATTTATTTTCAATCATAATTCTGATATGTAAAAATCTATTGTATTTAATATTTCACAAATGGGAATAAAAAAAAGAAATATCTTCCTAAGTTGTTCACTTTTGTGCGTATTTTTTTTTTGGTACAGAAAGTATTTTGTACTGGTCACTGTTTAATGTCAGTACAGGAAATTTTGAATGGGCTTAATGTGCATTTATTTTACTAAATCTTTTAAGAAGCGTGTAAATCAAGGACTTATAAAAGTCAGAAATAATTCAAACGCATTACAGCGTTTTTCGTGACGTATGTACGTTTATAATGAATCTGTGAACTGTTGAATTAGTTTCTTGTTAGATAAGAATAATAATGGAATTCTTATTTTTTTGTAACGAACCATGATACTTATGTAAGAAAAAAAAATGAATATCCATGACAGAGAAGTGTATCTGAAGGTTGAACCACAATATTGTTACTCTTTTAACTATTTTATATTCCTGTGTTTATTTGTTACAGCATGTAGTCTGAAAATTAATTTTGATAGAAGACTATTATTCTAAAACTAAAAAAATAAGATTATAATCAGTTAGGTACTCTTGTAATTTTACGTCTCTAAATATAAAAATATTGTTATATTTTTATCTAATACAGTATAGAAACGAAGCCATTGAATAAATTATAATGTGGATAAACTTATAATTTTAAGAGGGGCTGAATTGTTAGGACCTAAGTCTTATTTCCCTTTGGTAATAAAACCAGTTATCGGAACGCTCAAATGAAAGTTGCCCAGCGAAGATCTGTTTTCACCAACCCAACGTCTGCGAAAAAAAAATGCCTGACTTATAAAATAAGACCACAGTGTATTTTCTTTATAATTTACGCATTGTTACTATAGTTAAGTAACACTGTCTGATTGTTGACAAATACAAGATAATAAAATAATATTAATACCAATTAAGTAATTGCTTTGATTGACTGTATATTGTTTTGATACAGCAAAATCATTGGAATTCAATATCGTCGTGGTATAGAATGAAAATAAATAAAAATCCGAAAACAATATAATATGTATATATTAAACAAATTAAATTAAACCTTTAACACTTTCTACACAACAATCTAAACGGCATTCAAATCCATAGTGTCTGTAACGATAAAACATTGTCCAATTAAAACGATAGTTATGGGGCGTGTACTAGTTCTCTGGAGATAGAAAAATTGTAGTGCTCTAGACTCCGGCTATAGCCAGTGAAAATAGACGGACGTACGAGAGCAGATAAATCCATTATGCAGCTACTTAAAAACAGGTCCGCGCTGATAAGAAATTGTCTTGATAAGAAAATATAGTGTACGCTCACAACGATCTTACAATAAGAGAACTATTTAGACATATCACGGGATATTCAACAATCATTAAAATTCCTAATGTACATTCGAAAATACGTAGAAATTATATTCAAACTTAATAATTAATTTACATATCTTCGTACACGTCTCATTAAACTATAGTAGGAATACAGCATATCACAGCAGCGTAATGAATGATTGTAGGTTGTGGTCTGTCTGAGGGCTGAGCGGGTCGTCGCTATCAGTATAGGAGCTATCACTGATCACTTTCATTGCAACCCCGAGAAGGAGGTCGCTAGGGCGCTATCACGCGACCAGCGGCAGTCGGTCGCGCGCAGTGGGTGCGCGCAGGCGTGCCGGCATCGCGTCCACATTCAAAACTCACAGACGACAACCCTGACAGCCTGAAAGCCTCACAGCCCTGACGTCCCGGCTGGAGCCGGGCATGGAGGCCTGCTGCATCAGACCTGCCGAGGACCTCGTGGGCGACCAGGTACTTTGGACAACAACCTTAAAAAAAACCTATCAGCGCGAGTGTAACGTGATGTTTTACTTCTAGTGGCTAGTTTGACAGTGCGTTTAAAATATTTTCGCGTATATATCGCCAATGGTGTGACGGACTATTAAAGTTTGTGTTGTTATATCGACACGTAATAATACATAGCTTTAAGTAATTCACAGTTCGTTAAAACATATATTATGGTACAGTAATAATGTAATTATTATTAATATGTTTAAAAGTGTAACACGTGAAGCTGAAATTCAATACGGAAATGAGGTTCGACGAAAAAAATATATATGCATATAGTTATTAACATAGTAAATTTGTTGTAACACAATAAGTTATTCTGAAAGTGTTGTTCCGGCGGCCGCGATATTGTTTACGCGGTGCGATCTTGAAATAGCAGGGAAACGGGCGGTTTCTTCGGTGTTACGAGATATTTATTTTTTCCACAGAAACATTTCTATTAAATCCTTGAGCTGTATTTACAATAATACTTCTAATTACAAACAAAAATATACGATTGAATTAATTACGTCTAATTACGATACACGTTCAACGTATGTCTTTTATATATTGTAACTCATATAAAATATAATACGTCTGTGTTTGATTATAAAGGCATTATAAAAAAATTTTACGTAGTTATGGTATGTTCACAAAAATAGCGTGCTCATAGAAAAGACTTCAACGCCTCCGACGGCTGCAACGCACTTAATCCGACTGGCAGACGTTTATTTAATCCAAATTTCATTCTGATAAATCAAAGGAAAAACTAGAGAACATAATTAAATTAGAAAAACAAACATTACCTACGTTATTCACCCACTTAAAAGTATTAAAATCGTTAGAAAATTACATAAAAATGTAACAATATATTACGTTTTCCTAAAATCCTAGCTGTATTTAAAAAACGAAGCCTTCAAACAAATAAAACATCAAAAAACTATTTTCCAGTTTGAACAAGCAAAGGATCATTGTAATAATTCACATCTTTGATTGTTATGTTCATTATAATTGATCAAGTATGTATATATTTTAACTCACAGTTATATGGTACCAGTCGTTTGTTTAACTAAGACTTTTACTATCAAAATTAACATAAAAGCCGGGACATTATATATCAATATTGTATATGAGATTCTTCTACATCATCATAATCGATAGATTATTTTAATCACATAATTATTTTATATTTTATGTCTATAATATTAAAATAATGCATTATTGCTCATTAATATAAAATGCTGGCATTAAAAATGTTTACGGTTTACATCCAAAAATTCTTATTCTGATCTGTAAAATGTTATTTAGGACAGAATATTTTTTTTTTTTTACCAAATCGATGATACGGATTTCATAAAATTATTTCTCTATGTCAAGTAATAACTTATGAACTCCCATACCGTAAAAGCATTTAATTTTGATGTCTTCATTTCGGTTTGTTCGGGTAATCCATTGGAACGACGAACAAATTATTGTCTGGGTTTCCCTGTTCATTCCCATCGATTATTCAGTCCTTTGTTTTTGGACTTTAAAAATAAACGAATCGGTATTACAATTGACAAAACATTTAAATTTAGATAGGCAGAGTCGCCGACACGAGCTTGTATGTCGTATATATGAAAAAATAATAATCTCTTGATTTTATAGACACTTGACAAGCAGGTTAACGATTTCAAATTAAAATTTTAAGACCTATTAAAATTGTATATATTTATATATATAGTATTTAATTTAAGAATTACTAGTAAATATTATAATGAAAGCACTATATAATAAAAATATTAGAGTACTTCTAAACCAGCCTAATTCAAATAATACGTATCAGCCAGTAAAATACAAACCAGATGCATCAATCACTAGGATTCAGTCTTGCTTTAATTAAATTACAATAATCTGTTTTCTAAATAATGTATTAAAAGTATCTTTATACAACAATATTTATAATCATGTCTACAGATAGTCCCCGGCGCTCCGCACGCTGCCGGACTATTTGATTCCTGGTTCCAGATGCAGGTGAGTGATATATTGTACAGGTTATACAAATTTATATGTACTTACTATCAGTCATCCATTGATATTGCAATACTGCATTGTCTTGGCCACAGTTTACCTTAAAATTTTACCGTTTTTATAAAATAGAACACAATAATCGGCGTGGATTCTTAATTATTTCGTTATAATATTATTATTAACGTTATTCCTATTATAATGAAAAAAATAATCTAGCAGTTCCAGTGAATAAAATTTTGTCGTTTACGCCCAACCTAACTCTGCTTTAAAATAATTCTACTTTAAAATGGAATGGAATCTTTTCTAAATTGTCAAAATATGTTTCTTATTTTTAAAACTGGAAGACAATATAACTATTATTAAAATTTAAATGAGTACGTTTGGGAACTATTTTCAATAACTTTTCCATTGAATATGAAAATTCTATCTTTTTAGTATGAATTCTTATTGTCAACTAGAACTGGTAGCTGAATGCTTCGTAAATTGTTTATTCTATGAGTAAAAAATGTTAATCAAAAAAAAGAGTTAAGGCTTATTTGTAATAAAAAAGTCTCTGACAACTCTATTAAAATTTTTAACTACACTTAAAATACATTTATTACATATATTGAGAAAACACTTTTTTAACATTATTTTTTTTATATAAATATTTTTATCTCAATCTGTAGACAGAAGTCTTAAAAAAAAGTTCTTTTTGAAGAAATACAATTGATTACTTTGAGGGCGTTTAATCGAATCAAAATTCAGCCGAGTATAATTTTCCTAAACTAATCCAATTGTAATGAGATCTAAGATTTTCGCGAGTATTCATTTAAATGAAACTAGTGTTATTCGGATTTACTACGCGGATTTTATTATTTAAAAACTACATAATCCCGACACCTCGTCTGCCCGTGATCACGGTTGCTGCAAAAAACCGAAACGTCGGGATTATGTAGTTTTTAAATAATAAAATCCGCGTAATAAATCCGAATAACACTAGTTTCATTTAATCCAATTGTTTTATTTTCTATCAACTTATAAATATACACTCGTATATACTAATAACACGATATACATTGAACATTCGATTCACGATAATGTGTTACTGGCAAGTGCGTAGAATAAAAATAATACAAAACGTATAAAATGTCAAACTTTGTACAAAATTGAGATTTTATAAATCTAAACTCTAATGCGTAGATTTAAGGTTTCGATTTGCAGCCGGTTATTTGTATGCACAGTAATGACATAGTCACGTATGAACGAAGTACATTATAGGTTTAGTCACATCTGGTATTAAATTTAAACTTGCATTATCCCAGCTCGTATTCTCTACACATCAATTGTACTATCACAAACCACACATTCATAATATATATAATTACTCTGTAAATTAATATTTATTTATTTGAAACAATTTTTTCGTTTGCATCCAAAAGGAATCCCTTTGAATCTTATATAAATACATACAGAAGAAATCCATTAAGATGTTTTCACGCAACATTAGGCGATAATTCAATCAAATCTTTAAAAAAATATAATTAAAAATCAAGTGCTCCCTCAATAGTAGGTATACCTGATTAGAAATGTCTGTCTTAATACTTTATATATGCAAGCATAGCTTTCTTAAACATAAACAAGTGAATTAATTTCTACGTCCGCGCTAATAAAGCGACCATACATGTGGTGCTTAAGAACGTATGATATTAGACATTAAACTGAGGCTTACAATTTCTTAAAGTTCTCGTTCAATAAAGCCTTATATGCAATCTACGTCAATAAAATTCCTTCCCAATAGGTAAGGAAAACCCTGGATGAATTTCAATGAACGATGGACCGAGCGTAGAATGAAAAAGTTTTCATACCGACAGAAGCCATAAATAAATTGCAAGTACCCGAACTTTCTAGTCTCAACGGAAGCCATTTATAGATAATGCATTTCAAGTACATATATAAATGACATTATAATAATCTATCAATCGATACCTCAATTACGCTCAGCTAATTTTCCAGTTGAAGTGTAATCGTTTGATATTCTTAGTGGGGGGAGAATATGAAATATATTGGGTGTATCACCATCATTTACACGGTACATAAAGTGTGTCGGAGTATTGTCAGCGGTCAGACACCGTGACACTTGTTACGCATGACCATTACTATCGGATAGGTTAAGAATTAAGACACGATTATTGAATTTGAAATTATTATATCCATTACAGTGTGACGGAATACATTAAAGTAATAATCTTTTTCGGACCAGCCGTTGTGAGAACTGAACATAGTTTGAGAATTATCACTAACCAAAAGTAAACATAAATAATTGTACTGTTTTTTCAGTGGCCTTTTCTTCCTATAATTTTAGCATTATTTTCATATCTATATAAAATTTAACATCGATACATATTTAATTACAATTAAACATACATTTCAATAAACCGTATCATGTATTTATTTCCCGAATGGCGTGTAAATTCCGATGTATAGTATAATATAGCAAAAAGGCCTTGTACGTAAATGCGTGAATGCTTGTCCGCCGACACGCGACGGGTGCGTACACGCATTAGCAACGTCCGATCAACCTTTTTTTGAGGATCCACCAACATTATGATTGGTAAATATAATGTGAGTGAATATTAATAAAAAAACAATGCAATACAGTACAACGATACATTATATATTTAGCATAATTTTAATTTTTTTCACAATCTTGATACTCACAGATTATATTTTGCATTAACATAATATTTCGGTCCAAATTTATCCCCGATAATTATGATATTTATAACATATACGTTCTCTTTCTCGTGACCTTTTTACTAACATCTCTTTTTATGAGTACGTGAGCATTGACATTATAACTTTATACCTCGTTCTCAATTGTTAGAAATATACAGGAATAATTTTAAACCAAGTAACTTAAACTATGACATCGAAGTTTTCAAAATCATAAGAAAACTTACTCTAATAAAAACAACACATATCAAATGAATCAAATTTGCCTAAAAAATTTATGTGTGACTAAGATCGTACAAACATTATTGAACCTTATTTGAATGATAAGTAAGGATGTGTAACGAGTGTGTAATATTTCCCGACTGTGCGTGTATAATGTTACATATTAGAACTAACATTGATAGCTTCATATCATTTTCTAATTATTCACTTTTAGTTTCATTAATGCTATAGCTATGAATACTAATCAATTGGAAAATCATCGTGCAATAGATAATCTATAGTAAAATAGTCTAAGACTAATTATAGGGCGACTCTTAGTCTAATGTAGTCTAAGAAGCGCCCTAATTAGAGGTATCAAATTCTATTTAAATAGACTTCCCTAGATAATATATATATGAATATAGCTACAGAGTTGTATGTTACAATATTATGAGAACATCAATGCTCAATAATTGTTTATCCCATCCATTAACTTGGCACACTTCAATGATTTTGCCCAGTTGCGTAAGCGCAAACGCAAATGAGATTCATATAAGGAAGACAAGAGGGGGTATGGAGGGTACGGGGGCATGGGGGGGTTGGGGGGGTTAGGGTACCAGTGACAGGATTCACGCTCCAACAAACGAATACAATGTAGCGTTCAATACGTGATCGATTATGGTTTTATGTGTAGATGTAACATTATTTGTTACATCGGCTGTATGATAGTGAGCCGAGTTCAAATACGTCTGTGTGGTATTTTATAATAGTGTTCTGGTTTTTTACAATATATTTATATTATATCTGGACGTAAATCAATCGTGTTTAATAATATACTTGTTATCATTTCATTGGTCGAAAGGTACGAAAATGCTGAGTGTACATTTTCTTGAACACTCCACATATACAGACATCTAAGATTTGCACGAGGTGCGAATCGATTTAAATATATAAGTTTTCATCAGATTTATATTAAATAAATGAAAATGTTAAAAATATAAGTCCTTTTTTTATCGCTAAATATTTTTTTTTTGTAAATTGTAACTTAATTGGGGTCATATTATTTATACGTCTGTAACAGTTATACGTCTGTTAAGAGTGGATTGCTGATAAAAGAAATGTCAAAATTATAGTTGGATATAAAAAATAAGAAATACTTATATACAATATACAAAATAATATTATCATGAAGTAATAATGTAATATTTTAAAAAATATACACGTACATCCCTATGGATGCATGCTCACATGGTCCTAGTAGATGAAACAACGCGAGATTCCTGTTAAAAACTATACTTTATTAAATTCACTTTAATCTTTTCTGAGAAAAATTAATTAAGGAACCGTGGAACCTAAATTCTCTACATCATATTTTTACTAGAATATTATTATAATAAAATTATTTTACAAAATAATATTTAAAAAAAAACGAGCTACTATGAAAAAAACCGAGCAACATAAATGAAAATGTTTATATAACAACTAATGCTTGTGTAAATGCACTTATATAGTTGGAAACTTATCAAATCAATAAGCAAACTATGAGGCTCGTTATTTGGAATCTATCGTTAAAAATACTTTAACGTTTAAGTCACTTGATAAGCTCAGACTGGATAAAAAATGATTGTCACTTTAAAGGACCTAGAATATAATATTTTATATATGACCTTATTAACTTATATAATACATACATTGTATCTTTTCTTATATTATTCGAAACCAATTACTAAATCGTTAGTAATTAATAATTGTAGATAATAATGCATTTGTGAGCAGGAATTTTCCAAAACCATATTCAGTGTTTATATGCACTTTCAGTGGTGACGTAATAGTGTGATCATTGTTCGGACAAATATTTTTATTATTATATATGTATAGACAAAAGTAGAACCAATGTTAATAAATTAAAAGAAACAAATAGTTAATTAACGAGATGTTTATGTTCAAATGTTCACTAACGAGCCAGCAGCTTTTAAATACCATATTTTAGTGTACCATAGGACAATGCTCATAATTTTTTATGATTATTTCCAAAAAAGTCTCAGACTATCTTTTAAAACATATTTTTTATGGATGACCTGTTAGGCAATGCTCCCGTAGATAGTGAGCAATAACTATTGTTAATTGTTGGGAAAATACTCCCCTATTGATATTCATAGCCAATTAAATTAATAGGAGAAGGTTGCAATCGTAAAATTCACTACCAAAGACAGTAAGTATCCAAAGTCTAAACTGATACGTATAAGTGAAGCTATTTTCTCGATCATGTTTTAACGATGTAAACAAAAAAAAAATCCCAGCTTTCAACACAGTGCTCGCATTGCCCGAATAGTTATTCCACGTCATTAAAGCTATTGTCGAAAAATTTTACGCATTTTAATAAACAACTGTTCGACATGCACCATCGAAACGCGATTTGTCGGTTTGATTTCTGATTAAACTTGTATTGAATTATTTTATTGTGAATATTAAATTTGATTCTATTCAGGACAGCTTATTATAATCCGAATATACACCCAGAAAAAGTGGACGACCTATTTTGATTAGATATTCTCTGCAGAATTTAAAGGAACTAGTCTGTTAGTAAAGTTTAAAGACAGTAAATTAAAAATTAATAACGTTAATTTCGTTCCATAAAATTTATGTACACGCAAAAACTAGAAACCTAACCATAAAATTGTTAATGACGTATAATAGTATGAACATTAAAATATATAACGCTGTCAGTACGAAATCTACTAAGACAAGACAATCTAGGTTAGGGCGTCTCGACCCCAAATCTCTGGCAGAGCAGTGTGCGAATGAGACGGAGCTAGCTGACCTAGAGTAGCAGGTTGGGAATCCGGAAGGTATGGACAAACCGGCTTCACACTGCATTTTTCCATTCAATGGAAAGCTCTGCCTTTACTTCGCTCGCCATTGGGACATTTTTTTTGACAATTTATTGTTTTCGTTAAAGATTTAACGTATACTTATATAACTTCATCTTATTAGTCTATTGAATTTTCAGCGTTAATTTCTATATTAATTACATCAACTCGTTCATTCATTGCAGCGCTTGTATTTCGTTGGAAATTTAATATTACAAAAACTTTTACTTGAATAAACAGTGGCATAAAAATTTGCTGGAATAATGCGACTAATTTATATGTGTATTACGTTGTCCGTAACCTCATTCGTAAGTTTTAATTAAGTTGGCCGACCAGTAGCATGAGCCCTGAAACTTCCAATTAACCTATTTTAGAAACAACATATTTTTTACCCTAAAGTAAATTTCGTTGTTGTTTTTGTTATCTTTATTATAAGCGTCTCCAAAAGTTCGCACATGATTTTTATATGTCAAACGTAATGTCAAAATTGGTTTTGACTTTTGATTTTTTTTTTATCCGCATCCGTATAATACCGATGTCATCTAAAGGGCTGTCCCATTTGCGAGACATCGCGGTTGCTTTCTACCCCGCGGCCTCACACATTCCAAGCTGTGTGTGGCCGATGCAAGCCGAATACTATCATATCTGGTTAGATCACCCGATCTGTACATTCATATTTTATCCAAAGAAAAGTACAAATTCAAATTTCCATACATACCTTTTTAAACTTCTAGTTTTTTTTTTACTTATAAACATTTCGAAACCTTAATTCTATGATTGCAATTGATACCACACAGTCTCCATCTTATTCACTTAAGATGTAGGTATTAAACGTAGTTTCTTACAATATTGATAAACAGTTCTTTGAGTTAAAATTCCTAATGCTTCTTTCCTTGCCCCAGTTTAACGTGCCATCGACATTATGTCTCTTTATTTGCATTGGTTATCTTTTATTGACACATTGAAACAACTTATCGTTCGACAAGTTTCAAAAACGCGACGGAGAGGTCGAGCTATGTAAAAATCAAATTTAATATTATTATCATAAAAAATTCAATAAACGCCACGGCTGTTGTTATATATGTCGTGTGTTTATTAAATTAATTGATACTTTATTAGTGCAATAAAGAAACTATTAACGATTTTATGTAACGTATGGGATATTTAGTTTAACATCGCTTGAAAGATCAATTGAACAATACGGTGTTGACTGTTACTAATAGAATAGGAGGTATAATATTTGAGCAGATATAATAGAGTCGGTTCTAGCTTACCTTTAGCCTTTATGGCTGTTTAAGTTTTGTTGAACAAAACGCACCGTTAACCAGAGGTGAGGGCGGCGGGGAAGCAGCGGGCACCTGCGCGCGCGACGAAAGTGATCGCTCTTGTAGAACGTGCAATACACAGATACGACTCCGCCAATTATTATGAAGTACACTTGATTTTTAATAACACACTAATCTAAAGTAAAATTTAAATTTAAGACAACTTTATTAGGTTTTAAGATCATTTTTTTTCAAACTATTCATTTTATGAACACCAGTTTGATATCGATTTTATAATTTTTACATTCTTTTTTATCTCTTGAGACTAATTATGTAAAGAAATTTGAAGAAGATTGATCTATTAAGTTGTATTAATTGTAAAATATGTACTATGAACCTGGAGAAGTGACAAATGTATTATGAGTACTAATTGAAAATTACATAAGTTAACACTGAGTGTTTGAATTCTACGCGAGGATCTGCGTATGAGTTTATTCCGTGCCAAGTGGATATTGGTCAAGCCTACCGCGGAACGAGACAGGTTAAGGTGCCCGATAAAAGCACCATCTTAGAGCCATTCAAGTCTTTTAAAGCATTATAAATAATTTAAGCGACCGATATGGACGCCTTGTCTTCTGTGTCGTCCAAACATTGTGCAATTGTACCCTCTGCCTAAGTGTCAGGTCTGATAGCGTAAATATACGATGATTGTGTACTTAAGCACTTTCTTTGTTTTAACTTTTTAACTCTCGACGTGTAGGACATTTAATATTTAAAGTTTTCGTCTCACTATTGATATATCAAACGTCGTAACATTAAATGTGGGTTCGCTTTATAATCATTACATATATATTAGTACAAAAAAACGAGAAACCTTGTATAGCAGTTATATAGCGATTATATATATTGTGTTCTATTTCTATTTTGTAAATATAATAGTGACCTGCATCAAACAATAATAATAACCAGTTTGGAACGTTTTAGATGCAAAATCAACCTGATTAATGGCGAAAGGTGTCCATTTGGGTTTGCTGTTATGAAACAGCGAGACAAGTGAAATATAATATTTACGTTACTCCGGTGATGTGTAACAATAAAACATTATAAGGCTAATTCTTAATATCAGATTCAGACTCGCTTAACACAGTTTCTTAAGTGAGCGAGCCAGTCAAGATTAGCATAAAATCCAAGTAAATTACTGGTTTATGTTCCAGTAATGTAGTCACTAATAGCATATTGTACAACAAGGGTCAATGGATTTGTGAGCATTAAAAATATATCTTGTAAATTTATATAGCCATATTTAGTAATAAATTGTCCCGTTAGCCGGGACTGGTAAAAATAAACATCACAGTGAAGAAAATATGTCGTGACAATGGTTGGAATTCTCTAGAGAGTAGAGACGTTGGTGGCGCAGCTAAGGCGGCACTGGCCCTAACGCCGCTCCGGGTCAAACATTCTATTATATGACGCAATGTGCCACAAACTGGATTTGCACTCCTCTTACAGATACTGTATGTTAATCGCCTTTCGGACAATCTAAACTTAATACATTTAAATGTATTAATCTTACATTCGAATATAAGTTAAATTAAACATATACGCAATCATATCTGGCGATTTACTAATTTGTTAGTAAGTAAATACTGACGTTTTTTAAAACGCACTAAGCTGTGAACGGACTATTAAGAGACATTAGCTTTCACAGATTATTAAAATTTCTCTATATAAATTAATGAGTTAATTAAACAATAATAAAATATAATTAAATATTAATGAAACATCACATAAGCGTTTATATGTTAAGAGTTTTTAATCTGTCTTTTTCTTGTCGTTATAAATTGTCATATATACTATTTCACCCACGCGTTAATAAAAATACTTCGAATACGAATAACTAATAGAATTGTGTTCGTTATTTAAATTGAAATTTGTAATATAAATCTTAGTCAAGCTTTTTGATTTAAATCGATTTTAATTTTATTACATGTAATAGTAATCTTGTTTACGGGTTTCGTAAATTAACTGTTCATTTTAAGGTTCGTTAGATTTAAAAATATATATATATATTTTTTTTATACACGACAGTCACTGGTTAAACATACTTAAATGTCAAGTAAAAAAAATATATAACTGTCATTAAATTGAATAACTGCGACAGAGACCAAGTTTTATAATAGAAATTAAATTCTTACTTAGATTTTAATTGTATCAAAAATATTGTATCAATAAATGCTTATATTTCTTTACGTAATATGTTATGAGAAAAAATATTTTATTATAAATAATGCACACGTAAACCCGATTGTGAATTAATATTATACGGGTCTAAAGTCAGATCTGATGAAATTATTACTGGCACTGATCGTAAGTAAGTATAAAAACAATATGCAGACGGATAACGAGCGTTAAACAGTTTTAACTGCTGTCTAATGTAATTTTTGCGTCCATTCAATCTTCAGAAGCGGGTGATGTAACATCTCATCAGAAGACCCATCCATGGATGTGTTTCATTGCCAAAGTGATCGTGTTGTTTACATTGTGACATCGCTGTGTGAGCAGACAGCTTGGCGCGCCACTTTTTTTATTTAAAATAAATCTATTTCTTCTCCTTTACGAATGTCAGATGACTGACTAGGTGCTGCTGAGGCGGAAACTGTTAACTTTCTTTTTTATAGCTTCCGAGAATGCCAAGATAATGAACCTCATAATATTAATTTAAGGGAAAAAAAACTATTGAAATAAAACTTCAAGAAGAAAAATTTTTTTTTATTCGTTATACAATTTTTGCAAATGAATATTTAAATCCATCATAATATAGTTAAGAAGCAAGCTTTTATACCAGTTTTCTATGTTGATACAAAAAATAAACTATGAATTTTTGTCGTAACAAGTTTGACTTTATCGTTATGGTTGGTTATTAGCTAAAAAAAACATCCTAATTGTATTAATATTAATGTAGCGTTAAAATATTTTCGGCGATGAGTCATACATTATAAATTTTATGATATAATAAATAATTCAATTATATACAAGCGGCATATGTATTAATAGAATGAGTCACACTAGTAGGTACTCTATTATTCACGTTAATGTAAAGAACTATTTACAATTTCTATAAATATAAAATATTATTATGTCATCACAATAAAACAATGGAAAATATTTTGGATGAATTATTGATAATATGACATGGATAATATGAACACTTCTGATTATTTAGCGTAAAGGAGACCTTATATTTGACCTTCTTTGTCTGTGCAATATACCGGCTTGAAGGTGATATTGGCGGTATATATACTCCTTGGTCATAGCCTGTGCGGAAAACATTCCTCTGCTTCTTTGTAAGATTTCGTCCTTCGGTCCCCATGTCTTATCCAGTGCTATAAATTCGCGAAATCTCCGTTTTATTGCAGCAATAACTAATCTCACAACTGTTACAATTACAATTAGACCAGAAAAAACTAAAACGGTATACGTAGAATATATAAATTTTTTAGAGTTTTCTAAATGATCATGTACTTCGTAGCAAAACGAGTATATCAAGAATAAAATGCTCAAACCCCATCCAACCTTCATGAAGCTGTTTGGTCGAATACCGACCATGAAATTTATGTCTTCCGAAAATCTGTTCATGCCGTACCAAAAAACAAAAGTTACACATTCCAAGACACCCACAAATGTCGATATAAGAGTTAAATGTCGTTTAAAACTGTACGCTAATAAATTAACACCAACATAACTTAATAATGGGATTGTCAGTATATAGAGCATAAGAGACGCACAGAAAACAGTTAAGCCTGGATACTTCGCCAGTTTCGGGTTCCTTTTGAATATAACCTCAAGTAAATTATAAAATAACACAAAGTTGGAATTGATAGCTATGATAAAAAAGCAGGTATAAATTATAATAAGATAAAACATTTTGTCCTGATATTCATAAATTAATCTCGGTATCTTCTCAAACGCAAATGACATGTGAGTTCTGATTATGTCACCAGCATCGGGACCGTATTTGAAAGCATACGGGCAGGTAACCATAGCCATTGTAAATATGACAATAATTGTGTAAACCGCGCATGTCATAACTGTTACAACAGTATTCGAGAAGCTTGGCGACCGGAAAGGTGCACTCGATGCGAGGTTAAAGGTCAGCCCCGATCCGATACCCAAATTGAACATAACATTCTGTATGACACTTGAAAAGCGAAAATTGTGAGCAAAAATTGTAAAATCTATATCAATCGCATCCTCATATTTCGCCACTAACCCTTGTTGCCGCATGGAACCCATCAGGAGTATCGCTAGTGTTAATATTGGAAATCCAAAGAAAATATTGATAACCCACTTCAGTGACTTGGATCTTTTAAAGCAGCTTAGGAAAATGGCGATACAGTTTAGCCCCGAAGCTAGGCATACTCTCCAGGCTATACAAAAATTACATTTATGCCCGGATTGGACCAAATTCAGTCTCCAATATTGGTATTCTGGAAATGTTTTATATAAATGATCGCAGTAAGGGAATATATTCTGGTTCTTCACACAATCTAGGTTCACTGTGTAGTTACTGACAAGGGTATTGCAAAATTTTGTGCTCCATAATCCGCATGTATAAAATGGTATGGGCGTTTCAAAGCTTATTAAGAAATAATGCAATAAAAACGCTGATACAATATGATTATAAATAAGTGTGAATGCTTGCCAAATAATTAAAAGATATCCTATGAAAGATAGGCACGGTCGAATCCTCCAGACGTCTATGCAATCTCTTGATGTAAACTGACCGACTATGGACTCCACGTAGAGCAATGGTATGCCCATGATGATGTAAACTATCATCAGGACTATTGAGAATCCGAAAGCACCTTGTAACAGGGCGTCATTTGGCATTGTGCTTATGTTTGTTATTCCAAGGAAGTGACAAATAAATATCACTATGTACGATTTCTGCGTGCCCCAAGGGCTATCGTTGTCCGTATCCATAGCTTTCATTTGACAATTAAGTTGTAACCACATAAAACTCAACCATCTAGTTACATACCAAAAATAAACAAACATCAAACATAAATCTATTTTAATCAAAAAAATAAATTATGACAGATCTTCTAAACATAAAGCTGAATAATAAATTCAATGACTTCAGACAAACCCCGAAATAGGATAGGCAAATATTTAGCAAATTAGTTTTTTTATATATAATAATGCAATGTTGCCAGTTGTTTATTGCTTTTTTTAATCTGTTGCTATCATCATATTTAATAGTTAATCATCTCCATTGTCTCAATAAAATTATAACCAGTCTTCAAGTATTTACCTGTATTCAGAACGGAGATGGGATTTAGTAAGGGGAGCCCATTTTCTCTGAATATCTATATTTGCGTTTTCCAAGATGAAATCTGGATATAAATGTACAAGATCCATACAAAAAACAGAAATCTATGTACATTTATTCAAGAATTAATACAAATACTAGTAAATGGATTTTTTTTTTACATATAACATCTATCTTCTTACCAACATAGATATAGGCATTGCCACTAATATATCATATTAAAATCAGTAAAATAAACTGGAAAGACATATATATCAACAAATGTATACGTGTGTAAGTGCATTCAAAACTATAACCAACAGACTGTTTAAAGCGAGAAAATAAATATTTAAAGAATTCATATAGAAAATTATAACAGATAAAAATTCCTGTGTTGCTGTTGTTTTTCAGTTCAATACTGTTAAAGTAACTTTGACAGTTAATTACAGACAAACATTCCAAATGTTGTCGGAGATGTTTTAAAATATTATATAGAGAATTCTAACCAATGTCAGAGTCGATGAGGGCAGGTGCTGGATAATGAAATTGCAAATAATAAATGCAACTAAGTTTCACTTTATAGACCGGGACCCGTTCTAGTTATGTTTCTGAGAGGCTTTCTTGTTTCACACTAGTCTTATCGAATGATCTCTGCTCTAATAACTCTATCGAAGCCTATTTTTGTTACTATCACTTTTAGCCGTAATAATTGAATCTCGTCAATGTACGATATACATAATTTCCGTTTTACGGTATGAGAAAAAATGCTAAATGATTTGTCAGGTGGATTTATTTTTTCGCTATCAACGAAAAATATGCATCTATTTACTTAAAAAAAATTTTATCTTTTCGCTATCTAATCAACATTTCTGCAACGAGCGGCAGTACCGAAAAGATAATGTTTAAAAAATATATACTATTCCGCAAACCCCGCCTTTATTTGTTGACCCAAATATGACTTAAGCGTAATTATTATCAAGATTAAAATTACCAAAAAAACGTCAACCTTACGTTATATATTTTACGTGTCTCATTCATAATTACTAATTTAGTTTATACCTAAACGTGAAAAAAATGTATAAAGAATTCATGTAAATTAAATTTGTGTAACTATCATTATCATGTGTTGATATTTAATTATTGATAAATTCATTTTATGCGTGCATACATACATACATTGTGCGCCCGTGGTTTATTGAACGATAGCAATTTCACATACAAATTCTTTATCATTATCATTAATTAAACATAATTAATACATTATAAAAGTTTACATCCGCTAATAGATGTTTTGTTTTAAATTTTTTTATGTGTTCTATGTATTCAATAAAAAAACTTTTGTTTCTTTTTCTATGTAATCTATATAGTTTTTGTTATAGTTTTATATACATACATACATACGTTTTTAAAAACTTGGTTCTTAAACGATCTCTTGCTTGATGTTCGCTTTTCTCGCATTTTCTTTAATGTCCGATGCGAGAGCTTATCTTTAAACGTAAAAACCTTAAATAATGATTTCTCTTTGTGATCTATATAAATTGCATTTCTTAAAGTTGTGAGGGCCAACCTTTAGTTCTATTATATTTTCAATAAGGTAACTTACTATAATTTTAATATAGTTTTAAACTTCAATTCAATTCCTTCCTACGAAAGGTCTTCTGTACAGAATAGCGATTTTCGTGTAGTAAATCCGAAAAATATTAGTTTTATTTTATTGAATACATACTCGCGAGAGTCTTAGATCTCAATATGTGGACCAGTACGGACTGGACATCGCAAAAAAATCTTTTTTTGATTTTATCAAATACCACAGAATTTTCGATAATTAAAAGAGTTCTCTCTTATATCTCGATGTTTTTACACCTATTCAAAACTTACCTTTTTCTTACTAGAAAAATTTCAGATTCGAGCTGGAAAATCAAAAACTAATCAGTGTAAATAGTTGTGTAAATTTGTTCAATATTGTGTTTCTCGGTGTTATTTTTCTTCAAAATCTTGATAATTAATTCTGTTTGATAAATGGCTACAGCCAGAAATTCGATTGTCCCAATTAATAAATTACGTGTTGCATGCTATACAAATCGTTTAACTAAAAGGAAATATATATACAAATTTATATAATTAGCGAATAGGGAGCAAAATGTTACAGCGTACAAGTAAATATTTTTTAATTATCTTAGTTAATTTACCACACAGTTTTGCAATTTTGTTTTCACAATTTTTGTGGTCTGAGATTTACTTCAATTCAATACAATGTTCTTTAACGAATTTGTTTATTCTGATAACATGCAACCCCAGGCGTCGTGTGTTGCAGGAATCCCAAAGACCGACTGATGAAGCAAGCTTTAGAGTGTCTGTGAAATTGTTGTTTAACATCCATCCGAACATGTAATTATTTTTAATCCATATTATTTAATTCGTTAGAACAATTATAAGTCTTTATCAAAGTCCTTTAACAAAAGTTCTTTTGTTTGTTTATATATATTAAAAGTTTTAAGAATAATCCTTATTATACATTAATGTACTATGTATCTTCTATTATATGTCGCTGTAAAATAATTACTTCCTACAATAACATTCATAGTTTTCTATTTCTGTAATCGTTACATACCCTTGGCAAACGAAGTCATGGTGTTATCGGAGGTGTATCTTAAACAAATAGAGCGGCTTTTACAGCGACTTAGTATTGATTTTGACTGATTACGGGCCACAAGTGCCCGTTATTTTATCTACGTCTACAGAGAAGCATTCAAGGACAAATAGGTTGGCATTTGTAATACGTAAAAATTTACCAACACGACTTAATTTATTTCTTTAGCTATTCAGCTTATTAGAGCCAAAATGTCTTACAATCACTATTTATTTAAGTAATGTTGATGACCAAAATATTATTCTACCTCCGTTGTAGTAAAAATAAAGTATCAATGATTTCTACTTAGTTTAAATTGATGTCAAGTTTTTTTTTTTAATATTTCGTTGAAGGCTACGACTATCACAGGAATTGTTTCACTCTTGGACGTTTCGGTGAATTATTTGATTATTATTATCTTTTCTGAAGTGTTGACATATATAATTTATGGCAAAAAATAAATAGACGTAACATTAGGTAACAGTAACAAAATGACTAATGGCAATGAGATGAAATACCGAAAGCTTTGTATAGAATATCGAAATCGTGATCCAAGAGTAAAATGTTTAAAATAAGCTTTAAATGGAATTATTATAGTTTCATTTGCATTATTCGCTTATCTTGGCAACATTTCACCGTCTATACGGCTGTCCCTTTCTGTTATTGGAGGCGTGATTCGCCATTACTAGCGGAATTACGCAGCGTAGCTCTGTAGAATATATCCGTCCCGGTCTCACATTGTAGCGACCCTTGACCTAATCGATTTAGTGAATGTGGCTAGTTGGTTATTTGAAGCTATTACTTATCCAGAGTAGCGACTGGTAGCTTTAGACCGCTAATGACCGGCACGAGACAACCAAAACGTGACATCTGCTCATAGTTTTAGTATGACGTAAACGTTTAATATAATCAAACATATTATACAAATAAAATATTATAAACATTTATAAAAAATTCATATCATTGGCCTAGTTGTATCTATATCAGATTAGATATTAACGGCTAAGCGAAGTTAATGTGTCCACGACTCGATGGGAGGGTATTCGTGTTTTGGATACGGCAGTACAATTAATAAGTTATATCACTTACATGCTGTTTTAAAAAAAGAACGAATAGAGAATCCACAAAATGGACGTAATTATAACAGTTTGTAAATCAAAGAAACTTAAATCGGACAAGATCAAGACAAAATCAAATCTCATAAGAATATAACCTGTTAACGTAATAGAAAGGAGCGATGGTCTCATAGCTTAATAAAATATAAAGGCAGAACAATACTAAACAATGTTATAGTGAACGGAAGCGAGGCATGGGATATAAATCTCAAAACAGACACGCACATTTTATCTCATTGTGCTTCCGCGTCCCAGCAGTTTAGATCTAAGCTTTGATCAAGGCAAGCTAAGGCTGTGTTTCCACCATGAATACACCAGCTGGCTCAATTAAGAGAACGTCTTCATTACGACGACAGCATATTTTATAATTGAAAATATCCTTTTTATAATGCCGTTTTAATATACATTATTCTGATGTAAAAGGAAAATATTTAATGTGTAATGAAATCTCAGCTTAATCCCTCTCAAGATTAATGCCTATAAGTATTGTGGTTAACATTTAATTTAGCTCTAACTTACTACCTACCTGACAGATAAGTATAAAATATGAAAGTCAAGTTCCTTATACAACTGTAATCCATGTAAATAATTCCTCATCGTCACTAAAATTGTCATCTTTAAAAAAATATTCAAATATACATATTTGTAGGTATGTTATTATATATATATCTAGCTATAAAGTAGTCTCAATACTCCGCTTATATCCAGGATTCCCTTTAAAACGTCATAAAATGTTTTATAATCCGCGTTAAACGAATTACAGGTGGTCAAGACATACTGGCAATAAAAATGAATTTTTTATCGTTGACTTTTAACAGGTAGCCACTATACTTTTATACTCCATAACAATGACGTACTTTTATTGAGTATATCATTCTGTGTGCGGATTTAAATACATCATAATACATAAATAGACTGTCCACTGTCCTACGATAAACTATAATATAAGCTCGTTGATATTTATAAAGACAATTTATATAAATGTGTTTTAAATTTAGAATTATATTTATATAAAACATTTAATTGTTTCTTAATTTATACGTTGATAATATTTATCCATAGAAAATCATAGATAACAGGTTTACTTAGCCGTTCGTTGATTAAACTATTATAATTTTGTTGACAAATGAGTTCAGACCTCTGTGTCGCCAGGATAACAATGGCAGAGCCGGTCCATTCAGAATATAAAATATTGTTATAAATTGCGCCATTCATCGTTCCGTACTGAATCATTGTGATTTAATACTTTTAATGTAGATTGGACAGCGGAACGTTTACGTGATTTAGATTTTCTAAGAACCAATTCGTTTTAGATGTGTTCGATAAGACTGCGTTCAATACTAAATCTACATGCAACAGTACTTAGGACGTCATTTACGTCTAGCGACTTTTGAAATGAAATAACATAATATATTTTATACGTAGTAAAGAATTACGTCTTGGTTTGTCGGATCGTCTCGCTAAAGTGACGTTGTATTAAGATGACATTATACTATAATCATGCTACAAGATATTCAATTTAATTCACGTATAAATATTAATTCTTCTATGTTTACACAACTCGACTACATGTATTAGTTTTTCATGTTTCGACAATACGGAACCAAAACCTCAACTTGAAAATGAATTATAAAACAATTGTAATGTCTGTTTGTAATAAATACGCGATAAATGTACAATATTATTCTTTTATAATATTTGTCTGTCTGTTTTTTCTGGTTATTCTCTGAAATGGCTGCACCGATTTCAAGGAAATTAGATCGGCAGATACCTGATAAAATAAGGAATGATATAGACTATTTAAATTTCAGGAATCTAGTTTATTATTACTTATATTAATAACTAAATAATAATAATAATAAAGCGAATAAACCTGGTGCTATAACGCATAAACATTTTCATATCTTTCATGAGACTAACATAAACTGTGACTTATATTCAGTTTGTTCAGTTTTATTTAACTTAATTAATTACGTGGTTTTATTAGCCATTATAAAATTACTAAGGTTATATACCTATATGGACTTGTAACATAAAAATTTTGTTATAATATCGAGAACATATATGAATTATTGTTAGAAAAATGCGGTTTTAAATTTTAACCTTGTCTTACACAAATATGAATTCTCCAATGGTCAACAAAGTAACAAAAGTAATATATAATTTATAAAAAGACTTGTAGTTTAAAATAATGTACTTATTTTCGTGTATAGAAGCAAATTGTTGATCGATTCCCACAGATCTCTAGGTTACGTAGTGTAGTTCTTTGTTTGGGATTGTACAAAATAAAGATTGTAGAAGAATCCCTGAGAATACTTTTATCACAAAAGTTTTCCTCACAGAATTACCGTTCATCGATTTGTTTATAGAAATCGCTATCAGGGATTTCGTTGAATTTCATCTGATAGACTTACCAATGTTGACTAATGATTGGAAAAATAAAGTTTTAAATTAAAAACCAAGCGGTTTTTAATATTAACTGGTAATACGATGCCAATTACCTTGATGACATCGAGATGATGAAGGAAGAATAGGCTAAGTAATACGACAAACAGAAAATGGCAGTAATAGTGACTTCATCAGGTGCGCACTGGTGCGCGGAAAAGAGAAAGAGTTCCTTGAATTGCTATTCATCTCGACCTGAATTGTCACCCGCGAGTACTTGGTGAAGTGGTGACGTCATATTACACATATGTATCAGTACAGCCACTATTAAACCTTTCGTTACTAATTATACAAAGTTTACTTTCATAATAATTGGAATTGTTAATAAAAAAACAATACTTTATTAAATTTACACGTAATATTTTTATAAAGAAAATGTATTGTATGTAGAGAAATAAGAGTTTTGATAGAGACTACTAATTTATTTGTGTTGTTTCATAATGACGTCAAGTTACAACTCCCATTCAGCCCACACATGTCCCACTTAAAAAGTAATTTATGTATTACGCTGCAAAAATAAATCTCTCAACACTTTCGCCTTAGAAAACACAAGTTAAAAATATAAAAAATTTCTATGACAATGAGCTAAGATGATTGTTACATCAGTTTTCAAATAAAGTTAACGTTTTCTCTGTTTCTTAATGTCATTGATCATCTACTATGCCTATGTGTTAGAATAGAATTCACTTTATAATTGTCAAATAAATAGTCATACCTACATTTAAAGTCGTGACACTGAGAGTTTTATAAAAGTATATATAATTTGTCATCAATCATGTAGTTTGAAAAAAAAAATCGTAAAGAAAAAGGATGCGACTGTGAGTCTTCGAAGAGTGGATCAATGGGCAGGTTATCATCCAATCAATCTCCCCACCTGCACCGTAAAGTACTATATCTTCATTATTGTCAGTTTTTAAGAATTTACTGTTATACTCACCACTTATAGACGAATCGCAGCGCTTGAAACACTGCCCGGAGACTTTTATGTTGATTTCGAATGCTATAAACAATCAAATGCAAAATATATACTATAATTTTGTCATTGTATAAACATAATATACGTTAGAGTTTTGACATTTTTATTTTTAATAGTCCATCAATTATATGATATACGATTGAAGAATTATTTTTTATAAATATAATAAGACGTCGTGATTTATAGCAATAATACGTTACTTATGATAGTTCAGTTTGCAACAAACCTTTGATAGGTCGATACCATATTTAAGAATAATACTATCTTAACATAGATAATAACCTAAAGTTTGTAAATTTATATACTGGAAACATAATAAGCATTTATTGTCTTAAAGACAAACGAAAGCAATAGCAGGTAACCTGATATTCCAGAGCTTGCAGCTTCAAAATTCTTCTCGTGTTAATGAATTTTTCATTCAATATTATCTATAGGAATTTGACATCAAACAAACAAAAAAATTTTAGCAGTCAATAGTGAAACCAAACAAGTTATACGTGTTTAAAAACAGCGTTTATATATTTTTACTAACATTAGTATTAACAACTTTTCTAATCTATAACAGTTCAGACATATTTGAAGCGTAAGATAGAAGTTATTCAATTGTTTTTTTTACGTCTTAAGATATATGTGACACTATGGCCCCAATTGTCTCACTGGTGCCCCTGTGAGTCGGTTTTGGAATTTGGGGTAACAGGTCGATGTAGAAACAAAGTAGATATTTAAAAGAAACGCATGACCTTAGTGATGTGTTGTAAATGAATTGGTCCAGAACGAAGTGTACTTGTTTAAAAGAATATAAATTTGAGATCATTCAGAGAATGCACAGTTATCGTATTGTAAATAAGCCTTTGAAGGTTTTTTTTATATTAATAAGTATGACATCCAATCCTAGCATTCTTGTTTTCCGCCCCTGGATCTATGGAATCGACAAATAATTTAAACAGTTAAAAATGTAATTACCGGATTAAAAGCTTCCAATATGACGGACAGCCAAAGACGATTATATAAATTAATCCATACATCGTAAAAAAAAAACATAGGATTTATTTTTTTTTTTTAACTTTAACAAAATGTATAAAATCTTAATGAATTATAAATAACTTGTCTATAAACCACTTTCGTCGCCGTCGGCCTCTGGATGGTTTGTTAAAATATTTTTATATAACGAATAAAAAAAAAATGGCTGTTGAGATGACGGCTGTGCGTCAGTAACAATTGGTCCATCGAAATTTATCGCTGTATCAGATGTTTAAATTAACATGGTTATATTGAATTTTCTCTTTGATCGATTTGTTCACTGTATAACGAATTTGAAACGAGATATCTGGTTACTATCCATCAAACCGGGTACGAGTCAAGATAGACTCGGAACGTCATTAAATGTGACCGAAAAGGATTTAGACTGGTCTTAATAAGAAAGGCTTTAGCTGGCCTTAAAAGTTACTGTTACACTATGTTAAAGTGGACATCGGAGCTGCAATACTCACGATAATGTCACGTTTCGCTGTTATTGAAATTAATATATGTAGTTTAAAATAGCTAAATGATTAGATTTAACAAATTATGTCCTCGCAAGTTTTTTTTTTTTTTTAAATTCTTACAGGCTAATGAAGATTAATTTAAATGAAAATAATGATATAAAGCTTCCGATTTTGAAAACCTGTCATAAATTTAAAATAAATGAAAATTGTAATTCGAACACGGAATAAAATGAGGTAATTGAGTCATATTTTCATTTTATATAAAAAAAAAACAACATTAGAACATTCGTTATAATACAGATTATTGGTGAAAGTTTAGTGGTTCATGGCAGCAATCAACATTTTTTTTCCTCTGGCGAGTTGATTAAGATATAGTCTATAACCAATGGGAAAATAGCAAGGCTGAGAAATCTTGAATTATTTTAAAATAATGCTAATAAAAGATTAACAGAACAAAATTATGGTATCGAATATTGAATATAAGCATACCATATCGACATTTTCGGAGAATATAGTTCGTAATTCAGTACAATAAATACGTATCATGATCGAAATTAATAACTACATGATTATTTTGAGATCGGTGACGTCCTTAAGTTAGTACGTTGCCTAATTAAGGTAATATCTATTTGTGGATTTCGACATTTGTACATCCACTTTTATTATTTTTATTCAAACAAAGTGTGCGTCGCGTGGGCGGTTCGTTTTCTCGCAACCCGCTATGTCAATAGGCTGACGAGCTGTGGATTGTTGCTATTCTTAATGATGTACATAGCATAATCAGCTGATAGTACAATTAAACCGATAATGTTTGCTGTTGAAATTAATTAAAACAAACGTCTAACGAGGATATAATAATGTATTGGTTGTGGTTGATGAGCTTAGATACTTTAAGTTACTTTTTTATCAGACCGAAAATCCTTGATATATATTTTAATAACAGGATATATGTATGATAGAACATTTCTTTAAACTACTTAATATGAGTGAGTGAGTGAGTGAGTGGGTTAGACTTTCAACATCAATATCATAAAAAGTATATTTCTTTGCACATTTTGAAAACTACGAAAAATGGACGAAGTGCTTAAAAACTAATCAATGTTTTTTCAATTGAGAGCAAATATAAGATTTGTTCACAGTTTTATTGCTTTTAAACCAAAGCTACCGATGAACAGCCTATCTGACTTCATCCGTGTTCAGAGATGAAATGTAAGTAAATTGAGTTGTTTAAATTTAATTATAATTACTGTGATAAAACTGTTGTCATTAGTGGTCAGAAATTAAAATACAAAATACAAAACAAATAATCACTTAATATTAACAAACTACGCTAACCAATAATGAAAGGCACAGATATATGAAAAATACAAGTTTTAATGTTTTTTAAAGTTTCACTGGTAGTTTAAATCGAAAATCAGGCACCATAGTTTTAGGATTAAACTCTCTTATCGCATTTTTTAGATTACTTTACAAAAATCGTGTTAATTAAAAGATAATAGTAAGCAGTCAAGTTGATTTCTTAATAAAATAAGTCTAAAAATTCACTTCTTCTATCAAAGTGTTCATACAGAGAATATATATACCTTATACCACAACAAAATGCAGCTCTATGTAACAAAGTTAAAATATAATCTCTAAATCTTTATTATTAAATAGGTTTTAATACTGGTTTAGTATAAAAAAAAATGACAACCAATGAATAATAAATTTAGTATACAGTATTTACGATACCTACATGCTAATGAGATATAGCAGAGGTTCCGTTAAAATGTTGTCTATTACGGAATCCATTCATTAAAAAAAAAATCGCGGGCGTATAATATTACGAGTTCTGTGGGCTATAAAACATAGGCTTTATAAACTACCAAAAGAATATTTTATAATTCACTATATTATGTATGTATAGGATGTCGGAAATGTAATTTAAATACAGTAAATCTCAATGGTATGTGTAGATGATGTTGATGTTGTAAACTGGAATTGCTGTCCACTTTCCGATGGATTTATTGATGTTATTTAAAATGCAATTTTGGGATTGAGCTTGATAAGTTTACACGATATTACTTTAATTATAATTTTATAACATATTAGAATGAAAAAAATATATAATATAATTCATCATTGTTGATGATGAAAGTAGAATTTGAACGAAAGCGTATTTATGTGCTTTTCATTTCATATCTCATTTCAAGCGGTTAATCGTTCCTAAAACTTAACAATACATTTATAATTCAATATAAATATCGACGGCAATAGTTTATTTTATGAGTGTTTATTTTATGTATTATATGTTTATAATAGAATATGGAAGAATGAGATTAAAATTAAGAAATGTCAAATAAATAGCATATAACATGAACTTTGCGTGGTGGCCTGGAGGTTAAAGGACCGCCTCTCATGCGTGAGGGCGCGGGTTCGAAACCTGGCAAGTACCAAAATGATTTTTCATAGTCATATGTACTTTCTAATAGTATTTAGACACCACTGACGGACAGTGAAGGAAAACATCGTGAGGAAACCTGGACTTATAATTTCAAATTATAAGTTTGAAATCGCCAACCCGTCTTGAGCAAGCGTGGCGATTAATGCTCAAACCTTCTCCATGCGAGAAGAGGCTTATGCTCAGCAGTGGGCTTCCGATAGGCTGATGATGATGATGATGATGATGATGATGAACTTTGACATAAAAGTCTTCACAAACAGAACATACTTCAGCTGCTTATATTTTAATAAGGTTATTAAAAGTTTAACAAGGAAATATTCTTTCGAAGGTTTAACAGAGTAACTATAGTTAAGATTAACTTGTAAATGTTATTTTTTAAATTTATAGTTTTCAACTGTAAAGTTAGGTTTAATAGAACTTAAATATTTCATTGTTCTTGAAATATTAGTTACGTTGTTACGTAACGACAAACATTATTATTAGTTTCCCGAATAAGTCCCATGGAAGTTTATTTAATTAATTAGTGCAAGTGAAAGTCATGTCGTGTAATGTAATGAACATACCTACATACATATACATAATGTGTCCCCGAACTAATGAATTTCAATAGCAGACTGCCGTTTTTCGGGAGATATTGTCTCCTTTATCATTATTCTATATTATTTAATAAAAATATTTTTTAATTGAATTTTAATGAGATAACTCAATGTGACGTTGATTGAATCGTTAGTTGAAAAAAATAATACATGGGAATATATTTAACAAAATAAAATTGTGAACACAAAGCAAATGAATGTTCCTGTTATAGTTAGGAATGACGTCAGTCACCGTCGTGATGATGCGATTAGCGCTTGACTGACAGCTAGACGAGGCAGCACGCGCTGGACTAACCAGCTACTTACAATACTAAACAACTACCGTACATTAATAATACATTATATTTAAAAAAAAAACTATGAGAACATTCCAAAAAGTTTTTTTATCGTTTCAAGAGCTGATGTTAATGGGTTCATTACATTCAAATTACCTTACATCGAGATCGCCTAAAACAACGTATGTATCTCGGGTAGCTTTTATGTGATGTAAAAAAATATATGCACAATTCGTTCTAATGACGGAATCGTGAGCAGCGTGCAAACATTAAGTTTTGATAGCATCTGTACGATATTTCCGGCAGACGCGTGGGCGTTGCGGGTTCATTTCCCGACCCGAAATTTTAAAAAGACAACTTCGCACACTTGAGCACATCACTTCCTATGATAACATAAAACTTTCCATATACTTAATTATTTTCTCAACGTTTTAGCGGATGTCATTCAACTTTAGTCCTACATTTGGATATAAAACATAATTCAGTGCTAAAACCATATATTTTGTTTTCTTTACTAAAACTATGGCAAATCTAAACAATAAAAGTTAATGTATCATATGTAATAAATATATGAAAAAAATATAATCAATATAATTACAGTCGCAGTTAAAATAAAAAAAAACAAACGTAACGAATTTTCAAAACAATCAATTAATGCATGCAGTCAACAAAACGAATTTAATACAAATATTTAAAAAGTAGTATTTGTTGGCTATATATTAAAATATTTGAAAGTATGCGAGTAGACATTTCGTTTTGTTCATATGTGTGAGATTGAAATAACTAGTTTGATCTGTCAATGTATTTGTAAACCGCTGTGGTGCGAGAGTGACGCGTGCGCCGCATTCTTTCGCGTATTCATTCATACATAGAACTACCAAGTAAAAACTCATGATTGAAGCTAGGAAGAGGGTTATTTTAACTTAACTGTCGTCGATTAGAACATAATTTTAACAATGTTCACTGTGACATTGCCAACAATTAGAAGATATAAACGTAAGCTGTATACGTGACACTGTTTTAATATTATGAAAAAAAATTACAACGTACACACCATTCCACAACTTCACAACGAAAGCATTGTCTTATTTCGTCATTAAGATCGTGTATTTACTATTATTAAAATACATTGATGCCGAAATTCTATTTTTCGCTTCTCTTAGGTTTATGGACGATATAATCAATGTGAAAAAATGCTGATGAGTCATGCATAAAGACAAACAATATATTTTTTCAAAACTCGTTACGTAGAAAAAACTTTAAGGTAGGTACAAGATTATAAAATTACTTTAAATGAAAAAATCAAAACCAAAGGTAACAAAACAATTAATAGTCTGTATCTGTAACATCTTTGGTGTGAATATGAAATACAAATAATGAAAAAAAAAATCTTTAAACTTAAATTACAAAAAAAAAACATGATGTACCTATTACACAAATGACATGATCAAATTTTATTTATTTACATTATTTTCAAATTTTCAACTCATGTTAACAATATAGAAAAGGTAAAAGATGAAAGAGATAATGAATTGTTCTTTCAATAAAAAATAATTTAAAAAAAAATAATCTTTAAGTAAATAAAAAGTTTCTTATGCCTAATGCTCATTCCGTTTCAAGTTAAACATTCAAAGAATAAAAACCTAAAGAGAATAAAATGTTACTTCCATTAAGTAATTAAATATGTTAATTATGTATTTTTGTTATAAGTAATCTAATGTTCAACAAATTGTTGCCGGACATTAAATTACTTATAACATAAATAGAACATTCATCAACAACAACAAGCAACATTTACAATTCCCTAAGTGCACGCTATTTAACATAAGATAATCAAAATACCTCATTGTATTTGAGTCCCATGTCGGGCTGCGGGAATTTTGTGAAAACTCAAAGAGACTTAAAAGCTTGCGCGCGCATTTATTGACTTGCCATAGTTTGAATTCCACCCCAGCCCACCGCCCTCTAAACGCCGTGATTGGACGCACACAAGGAAAATATTTATACATAGAACACAATTATACATTTCTATATACACATAGCTATACTTTAGCTATGATCTCATATATACAGTCTTAATTTCTTACAAAAACATTTAGTACTTGAGCGTTATCTTACTCAAATTCAGTAATCAGATCGTATCATAGAGACGATATGTTCATGTAAATTTACCATATATTCGACTGTCAAACAAAATTCTAATGTAACAATTCAGTTTTAATGTAAATCCACTAAAAATATTCATGTAGATGAATGAGTCTAGAAAATTTACTTTTCGGGCAAAAAATATATATACGTAATATTAATATTATAAAATATTCTCGTTGAGATATGATTCATCTTTCGATATATAACCTTCTAGATATTCAAATGATCATTATAAATGGTAAAACTTGATACACGAACAATGTAAAATTTAAATTTTATTGTATTTTTTTTTTGTTTATATATATAAATATATTTGGTAACATATGATTCACGTTAAAAAAAATTTTTATTCGTTATCCTATATCATTAATAAAGAAAATACTTACTGACTAGTAGATACATATAAAAATAATTCACGTATCATTACTTGATGGCTTCATTGCACAACGAGGTTGACCTTAGTCGGTAAATTCGTTTAACGGAGTTGTTAACAGCATGAGGTTTATTAAAAATTGATTACACCAAACAATAAGATAGTTGAACATTCGATCGTTCGCCAACTCGTTAAAAGGTTGCTCTCGGTGGCTAAAGGTCACTATGGGAAAATACATCTGCGTCGCAACCAGCACCTGAACGTCTATAGAGCCTCCTACGCTACAATAAATTGTATTAAAAGCTGATACCTAATACCTATACCGTTTATAGTTTATATTATGTGATTATTGAAGCGACGTCGTATAGTCGCTGTCGGCGTATTATTTTCCACTATACCCTATTTAGCCCTACATCGTTTACGAGTTCAGACGTCAAGCTAAAATAGAACAAATTCTATACCATTAAAGATCACTGTCTCCTAAGTAACGTCTGACCCCTCAACCCCCCGTTTGTACTCATTCAATTTACATCGTTCAAGTTATGCGTTTTTTATTGCACTCCCCTATAAAACTGACGCCTCGATTATTAAGAACTGTTTGAAGACAATGTGTCTTATGGCTAAATAAAATAATAATTTTACCGTCACCTTTATAGTTTGCTTCTAGCTATTAAAAAAAAGTATAATATTCTGAAAAGATAAGCGTTTATTTTGTTAATATTATTATCAGTAATGCTATACTATTGAAGAGCGTTTATTCGACATTCTGAGTACGTGTTTTTAGCAAATAACTTTTAATAGGCTATACTTATACAAGTAAAAATACGAAGTGAATGGGAACTTCGAGCATTTAAATCTGATTAAATGGTACTTATAACGCTTTACAGATTTTTCGCAGTCCGTCATTATGTGATATAATTTTATAACTTTCCCCCAAAAGGAAAAATCAAAAGAACATTGCCGTTAAAAAATAATTTTCTTGTTACAAACCTGTAATATGATAAGGCTTTATGTCGTAATACATGGTTATTACGTATTTTAATGTATTTTTTAAGTATAATATTTAAATAAGCTCATGGAAGCAACGTCAGTGACACCCGAGATGGTTTTGCCTGATGACGTGCCGCAATCCATTACAGAGCCTCGCGAAGGGTGGCCACAGTGTTCGCCATCCATTAGCTAATTAGCGATCAAAACCCCCTTCTTACCAGATTGTTAAAGCACCGCGGCGCCGGCTTTTGTTTGCTAATTGATTTTAACATATTTAAAGGTAGATATAAAATTTTAAAAAGCCGTTACCCGCCCGTAGACTAACATATAGGAGCTTTGTCTTGTAATTTCCCTTTATTTATCCATACAGTGGGTAAAAAAGTTGCAACCGGATAGCAGACTTCATATAACACGTCAAAAATCACACCCCTGCACAATGCAACATATTTCTACTCAGTGACGCCATCAAATTAAAAAGTTAAACTTTCCCTAGTAGGGTTGGTATCACTACGGGCATCTAATGAGGTAATGGTAAAGAGGGTCAAATCGACACGTGGCGTACACGCGACCGGACTCTTCAAATAATTTCATTATTATAATAAAATGATTATAAACGGTACACGATACAGTGACCTTCCGTCCAAGTCGATCCCTTCAACCCTACATCGGTGTAAAATATAATTATGGATTATCTATTAATTTTATTTAAATTCCACATTAACATGACATGCGAAAAGACGTTTCGATATTATGTATTTATTGTTAACATTATGTTATTGAAACAGTTAAATAACTTATGAGTAATCATCAGATATGTGATTTACGACATGATTTCAATGTAATATAAATAAGAGCTTTTATATGATTTTTTTTTTTTTTGATGAAGTCGACGCAGTATAATTATTTTCAGAAACTTATTTTAACGGATCGACCAGAGACGCTTTAGAGCAAAGGTTATAATTAAATGTAATATATTTTAACATATCAGAATCATGACGGTTGTTTTATGAAACTATGAATAGCAGACGTTACGAAAAAGTAACTCATCGGACACAATAAACGTTATGGAGGCGTTCATTAATAGCTGACCGCTGACAAACGGCGTCTGCCCCCCAATGTCCTAACGCCACAGTTACCATAAACCCCGGCCTCCCTCCCCCATATCTGTGCCTATTCGCCCATCTCCCCATTCGACCAGGTGTAAAACTGCCCGGTCACGGAAAGATAGACATGCAATGCGCCTAATATGTTTTTATTATTAAAGCTATATGTATTGCATCCGACGCGGGGGATGACCGGGTGATATTTTTACGGTGATTTGTTCATAGCAAACTACATATCTTTATGCATTAATTTATTTTAAATATGTATGTTAATTTTTATAATTTAATTAACTAAACACGTTTTGTTGGTTAGATAACAATATTTAAAAGTTCATATTAAATGTTGTCAGACGTTTTTGTAGTTTAAATCATTGTGATTTTTTTATCTTTCATGTCATAAATGTGTACATAGCGGGATTGTAGGGAATAAGGATGATGAGCTATAACAGGAAGCCTAGATCAAGATATAATCTAAGTCGTCATTCCCGTATAAATTCCTGTAGACAAACATATATATGAACTATAACGTACTTTATAAATGATAATTTCTGATCATCGATTTTTTATAACGCCACACAATATATATAATTAAAAAATATATAATTAAAAATTTAATGAACGTTAATAACAAGATTGCTATGAATTATATTGTAGGAGACTTGCCGTGGTTTTATGAGCGAAAAAAGGAATTTCGACAAGTGATACCTTAAACAGAAATAATACGCCGTCTCTATATGACAGTCAACAAAATTAAATAACAGAAAACTTAAACACAAATTTCCGAAAAAAAAGAAATTAAACCAAATAACTACACCGACATAACATTTAAAATACTTCCGTAGTTCATATTTCGTAAAGTAGGTTCTATTGCACAGTTATAAAGTGAGTAAGTCAGGTGGTCTTTCAACTTAGTATGTTGAAAGCTGATGAGTAATCGGCTATGTGCGAGTTATGTGAAGTTTAGTACCGAGTTATCTTTATGCTTCTATCGGCAAAGTCCCGCTTCCTTCTTTATTACAGGATCCGATCTTGGATATGATATACAAGTGTTGATGTCTCTTTTGAAATTCCATTACTAAATTAAATTAGCGACTAGAATTTAAATCACTTAATAACTTAATATGATTCCTTTGAATTGTCAACCAATTTATCATAGTATTAATAAAAATTTACATAAAAACAATAGTAATTTTAGTGTATCATTAATATTTTCTATATATAGATACAGAGTAATCTTATTTAAGCTTAATTTTAATAAAGGTATCCTATAAATTTTTCATTACTCGTTTCTATATGATCCAATAATAAAATTTATATAAGTGTGGCGTGCGAAGTGGATTGTTGTGTAATTGGTGGCGTGCTTTGTGGCTAGTTACTAAATGACGCCTTGGGAGCGCTAAACACTGCAGCTTTGAACATTCCACGAAGTATTACAATACTTGGCTTGGCGCTAGATTGTTTGTGAGATGGTTCTTGGTTGACGCTCGTCCATATCTCAATACAGCAACCATCTCGAACATCTTTGGAGTTATAGTAATGATAAACGAGATACAAGAAAATTTATATTCTCTTTTGCCACAAGAGAACAATAAACATAAGTTGGTAAAACAATATTTAAATATGTTCATTCGTTTATATAACTTGAAACCATTACATGAAATGACTTTAATATATATTAGAAAAAAAAAAACATCTACCATAAAATTTCTTCCTTACTGCCATCTATGAAAATCTTCTGGAAACTTATAGATGACTAAGAAATCACAAAAAATATTACTACCGTATCAAGACACCGTTATGTAAATTATTACTATCCAATAATAGTGATTAAATCACAAGGCGTTTCTGACCTGTTTGGAGAGACTTGAACACAGAAATTAAAACCATTTCAAATTTAAAACTCTAATTTAGTTTAATAGAGATTTCGTCATTAATCGAAGTAGTTGAGAGCGCTGTTGTAAAAAAAAAATAACTTTTTTTATAATCACTTATTGATTGTAATTAAACTAGGTGATTAAATATTTTTCACGTTGCGATCGGTAGTGTTAATTTCATTCCATACTCCCTTTCTTTTAAAGTATCTATAAAAACAAAAATTACTATAATTATTAATAACACAATATGTTCACAAGTTCCATTTGTTTTCTACGCAATAAATTTGTAAAATAATTATTGCTATAAACAATAACAACGCTGGCTGGCTCGATTGAATATAAAATGTACATTTTAGGCATTTTTGATGGAGCGCATTGCGTTCTGGCAACACCCTCGACCCATCGTTTACCAAAAATTATGGGAAAAGTAAACATTACTCGTATTACAGAGTCTTCGTTCCACTGTTTAGTATTGACGCGGTACGTAATGTTCAAATTATTATATTACTTTGACATGTTTATAACATGCTTCGTTAGACGCTGATGGGAAATACTTATGTAATATTATGTATAATACATTAATTATAACTTTTGATTATCTGAACAATTACTATGAATATCAATATTAATTGATTCTTCTTTATAATATACATGTAATAAATCATATATATATACATATGCTTCTTTAAATAGCTTACAGATATTATGACGAACAATCCAAACAAAGTAGTAGTAATTTTTTTATAATAATTTTCGCAATAGCCGAATGGCTGGGCTGTTTATCTATTTCCGTGGTTCGCTATTATTTAGTTGGTTTTTTTTTCGTGTACCCATAAACTTCGTACAGCCACGACGGAGGGCGGCGCTTCTCATCGATCGCCGCCCGCCCATCCGCCCTACATGACCCACCATGTATACTTTTAGACCATAACATTTTATTACTGTCACAATAGACATTTCATAAAATGAATTACACTCATTACTAATATAACAGTTTTACTGTTTATTACAATTAAGTAGCTGTGCCTAAATTAAATATTTAAATATTTGTACGAGTAACTTAGAATAATTTAACATCTGGTAAAATTATAGATTTCTCATATCCTAACCTTATATAATAAAAGTGATAAATATAATAAAAAATATAGATAGATTTAATATACATATAAAACAGCTTTAATGTAAATAAAATGATGAAAAATTCACAAAAAATATAGTGGAAGAAGAAAAAGATAAGTCCTTTAAGAATTCAAATTATAGTATATTTTTATCATACCTGGCATGCGTCTAAGATAACAATTACTGCATAATTGAAATAGTAAATGATGTGGAATTATGCGATTACCTCCCTTGGTAGTGTTAACGTATATTTAACATCAACTTTGAACTCTATACGTACGTATTAAGGGTCGTCCAAGAATTTACAAGACCACTTAATCGTGATGCGAGCTGAAGAATGAGTTAGCGTGGGTGTCCATTTGAATTATGGAAATGGAACGTCGGCACAAGCCGATGCTATTCAAACAATGCCATAACGGGATGGCACGGCAAATTTTATTCAATACAGAATATGTCGTCAAATCAGAGAACGAACCTTGAAAAAAAAATCGAAAAGAAACATTTGTTAATTCTACTTTTACATCATATAATACATTAGTGACCGTTTGCAAATGCAAAAAGTAAAATTTTAGAAAAATGTATAAGATATAATAATTATCACACAATTTATTTACAATTCTGTAGTGTACTCAGCTCTGAATTATGATAATTAAACGTTCGTGCACACACAGGCATCATTTAGTTATAATATTTCACGGATTAGGACACAGGAAAACTATATAAATTAAACTAATCGAATACTGCATAGCAACATTTATAAAAGCAAGAGAAAATTGCTTTCATATAGCGACGCGTCACGCGAGCCTGTGATTGGTTGAAAAACGTAGAAATGGCAGCGGAAACTAGGAAAGCTTTTTGTTAGCGATAAACGTTTTATGGACAATGCCTACTTTTTGTGAACCTTAATTGGAATTCAATATAGGCTGTGTCTGTATGCATCTAATCGAAGTTTATACAAGTATGACGTATAATGTCTATCTGATCTATTAAAATAAAAAAAAAATCCTATAACATAGGTTTTACTTATAAAATTATATTTTCAATTGAATTCGGACGTATGCCGATTATTGTTTTAAAAAAAAATTTAAATCATCTCGATTTTTTTATTATATATTCAATGAATGAACTACCTACAAAAAAAAACAATTCGCAATTTCGTTAAAACTGCCGTATTTGATTTCCTAAATCTATTATCAAGTCTTTAGATAAAGCAAAATTCATATAAAGAACGTATAAAAAATAAATTTGATAACAAAATGGCGCGAACGTAAAATCCCAATAACATTTGTCATTGGTCGTTTTTTTTATATAAAAGCTTATTCACGTCATCCGCTATCGCAAGAACAGCCAATACTGAAATGTAGGCACTGAAGAAGTTTACAAGAAACAATAAAGATAACTAATGCAACTATATTTCTTTTGAATCCAATTTTTTTTTCTTCATCCTTATCTATAACTATATTTATTAATATGGATTGTTGTTATATTAGTATATATACCTAATATTGAAATAAACGTTAACATTTAGATTATTTAATTTAGAATATTCAATTACACAACCTGACAAAAGGTATAAAGGCATAACATGACAAGCCATCCGAATCTGCTTATTTAGCGTCGTCTGGAAGTGGGTTTCATTTCAGCAAAATAACGTGAATCGCTTAAGGCAAAGTATATCTATATATACTAACATCTAGTCAAATCTGCGTTATACGAAATACACTATAATGCTGCTATAAAATGTATTGGCATTATAATGGAATGTAATTTTCAATCCGCTTAACATCAACGTAGTATTACAGAATTCTACGTCTTAATAGTACATATTGCGAAATCAAAATATTAGCTGCTTTTGTTTCGTTGTTTTAAGTAATAGGTATAACATAAAATAGGAAACATTAAAAAATTAAATCAAATGTGTGATCTGTAACATATTTAATCTGTGTTGCAATTGCCTAAGCTCGTCTAGCCGTAGAGATGTTGGCGCAATCCGCAAAGGTCAAAGAAGGAATTCGCGCGGTCCGGCGCTTGCGACACAACAAGGAGGTTCTTACCAAAGGGTTACCGATCACAGCTGCACACAGCAGGTTGATCTGATATTTACTCAATAATCTATTCATGTTGAACGCTTTGTTTATGTAACTTGATATTCTAGATAAATCCCTGCCAATTTATGTCCAAATTTATGATAGAGATGGCTCGATCTTATATGGCAAAATTTATGTAGGTATTTTTCCTATAATAAAAAAAAAACAGTTCGTATATAATATCTATACTTACAAAATTATGATTCTTATGTAATTAAAAAGGAGGGCATATTTTGATAAATGTTAAAAGTAAACTGTGAGAGTTTATGTTTGGAACAGCCGGCTTACGCACTGATAGCAAACAAAACTAAAATTCGAACCGAAGACTTCTCATCAGGCATTCAAAGCGGATCAGTTATCCCGCTCATGATTGTATACATAAGATGTTGAAGTGGACTAAAACTTCATACAAAGATGGCAGCCAATAAAGACAAATTGTAAGTTCGCCTCGTCACCTGCGTCGAGCGCGTGGGCACAGTATCCATTGTATGCTAATGCCTCGCAGCGTTCCTCATATCTGCGGATCACGCTCTGTCCACGCTGAACAGAGAAATTGGAAATTAAGCTATAACACCAGCAGATATTTTTTTTTCAAATCTGATTATAAACAACGGTTGCCTTCATAAAAATTGCTCTCATATCTCATACCAAAAGCTGGGTCAAAACTAAACCGTTCATTATACTAAATAGTAGATTCTAGATATTAAAAGTACTTTAGAGGATTTAAAGGCTAATTTGTTTAAATTGTCTTCTCTGACTCGCATTTTGTGTTAAATATATAGATGTCTTCTTTCATCGCTTTTAACAAAATTATATATCAGGTGGAATTTTGCGACGTCATTAGTTTTTGGATTTTTTTTTTTAATATACTTCTTACTAATTAATTTAATCTAATATATAATATAATAATCTTACTAATTAATTTAAACTTGTTTAATCCTACTAAATCAAATTTAGCACCGAATCTCTATTCCCAAGTATCAAATCTAGTTATTTTAATGGACCTCTCCACATGTTATAACTGGATCAGGCAATAATTGAACAATGTAGTTACTGAATAAATTTTGTTACCTTAAAGGCTAGTTTGATATAAAAATCATGAATACAACCCTTATATTATCCACGGACAGTATCCGATTTTAAGTATATGTTGAAAACTAAAAAACTTAGATACTAACATATAAACTTAACCCTCCAATCTCATACAAATTTCAGACATCTGAGCTGGAGTCACTGCTTTGTAAGCAGGAGGGAGCTTCGCTGGCGCCGTCCCACATGGAGCTATTTGATGGCGGCACGAGCTCGCGAGACGATGCCTTCCTTCGTCCCGCTCTGTGGGAAGACATCGCCTCCTCAATCAGGAATATCGATCCTGAAAACGCGAACATGCTTGCTCCCCTCGGAGCCACACACGTTAAACTCGAGGCTGAGGATGCACTTCTGGAGGAGTGCGTCACTCCTTTGCTCAGTCCCCTGGAGATTAAGACGGAAAGGCTCTGCGCTCCGCCGACGTACGCGCAACCTCAGCCACCCCAGCATCAACCCCATCAGCAACCAGCTAGCTCATTCTCAAAGTACCCACCGTCGAGGCTGATTTACATGTCTCCGTTGACTCCACCGGGATCCGATCAAGGCAGCCCAGGGAATTCGATGCAGGTAAAATAAGAAATAATTTTGATGTATATCACACATTCTTGAGCTATGCGACATGCGACTGCGACAGATGGTACCGTCTTATGCTTGCGACTATATAATGTATTATGTTGTGTTTCATCTGTGTATTGAAAATTTAATGATGTTTATTACAAATGAGAACTAGATAAAATTAAATACATTTATATTAATACAAATCGTACAACGTAGATCGCCTGTCCCTTACAGGGCGGGCCACGTAGGACGCCGCCACCGCCATACCACGCGCCGCCACATCCGCCACAGCCACCACCATTGCTGCGAGCACCCCATGCTCCGCATCCACCACAACATCCTTTGCCGCAAACTCATCACCATCCGCAACAGGTGAGATGCCCTCCAAATCTTACATTCACATTGTCTTCGTGTACTAAGCTAGCAACTATAATCCCCAGGCGATGCAGCAACCACAGCAGCAGTTACAGATGGCGCCACAACTGCCCCCGGTGCCTCATCCTCCACCGCACTCACGACTCACCTCACTATCCGTTAAATACAACAGACGGAACAATCCTGAACTAGAGAAAAGAAGAGTGCATCACTGCGACTTTATCGGTACCCATATACGTACATATAAGTTTAAATACTCAGAATTGAATTATTCTCAATGGAATTATTGAATTTTAAAACTGACTTGAAATAAATTATTTTTAAATATGAACTTAAGTAATAATTATGGTGAATTTTGAGTTATATCAAGAATGTAACTTTATATTTCATAAACATTTATCTGTATGTAATAGCTTATGTTATATCTAGAATATAACAAAAGACCTACTTTTTTATGGGCGAGTTTACTTAGTATTATGGATGAATCGTTGTTTATTGAATTTTCGACTCATTTTAATAAAATATAGGTTATAATTTATTTAAAAACCCCGTGTAGTTTTCTTGTAAAATTGTATTCTACAAGTCACATGTCTGATGTCACAGACATGATGTCTACTAGTTGATTACAATATCTATTTTATTTAAGCATACCTAGATGACTGACTGATGAATTTCCCTCTGAATACAAATAGGATATACATACGGACAAAGCCGTGGAATCGAATTAGTAATTAATAAAATAATCATATGTCTTACGACCAACATCAAAAAGTAGGAATATTTGAATGTTCCTTTTTAATAAAATATATTTATTTAACAGAAAGTTTTTCAGAGTTTTAATTAAATAATATCTGATTCAAGAGAATTCAGACTCTTAATGATAATTTCCGGCTCGGACTACTGAGATTTTTTTTTGTTATAAAAAGTATTTTCCGTTAAAAACCATAATATGATCCTTATAATCTAATATCTTAAAGAAAATTAAAATGTCTTTTATCCTATTTCAGGTTGCACTAAAGTCTACACCAAAAGTTCTCATCTGAAAGCCCATCAGCGAATACATACAGGTAATATATATATACTAACACTTAAAAGTATCGCATTGCGAATATATAACGCAGCAAAGGCGAAGAGATTCAATAGCGCTGACGAGCTCTTACTTAATTTATTAATAAATTAAACCGAACCATAATATTTTTCTAACTCCGAGTGTTTCATTACTAAGATTAAACGAGAGCTTAACGTATGAAATGCGAATGAGTAGTTATAAACGACACAAAAAGGTAACAAAAATGGACAAAATTCTCTATTATTTGAACAAGACGCGAATGTTTTTAAGATCTTTACAACAACGGTATAAATGTTAATAAATTTTAGGAGAGAAACCGTATACTTGTCAATGGCCTGAGTGCGAATGGCGATTCGCGAGGTCCGACGAGTTGACGCGCCATTATCGCAAACACACCGGCGCTAAGCCGTTCAAGTGTGCGGTCTGTGAGCGCTCTTTCGCCAGGTCCGACCATCTAGCGTTGCACATGAAGCGGCACCTGCCCAAGACGTCCAAATGACAGATGAGAAGAGGCGGGGAACCGTCCGCGCCTCAACCTGTACATGTGAGCCTCGCCATTAACGAATATCCGATTCCAACTATAGCCTAACATAAAATACATGTTGTTGTACTTTTATTAGAAACAGTACTTCACACTCGACGGCAAAATAGATATTCATAATCAACAGTCTGTCATCTTTATGTTTCTGTGTTAACTGCACAGTATATTCCCATGTCAAATCTACACGATTTAAAAGTTTAATCAAAATCAGCGTAGCATGTTTTACTTGTATATGAAAAAATACACTACATACATTCGCACAAACGTTCCCATAAAAAATAAACGAAAAAAAATTAAAGTAAACGATATGGTTTTATAGTCATATTGATGATGACGAATACTTAGTGTCATAGATAGTCTAACTTTTAACTATAAATTACATAAAAATCTTATATAGATTTCACAGTTAATAATTTAAAAATGTTTGGTAGTAAACCTAGCAATAAAGGTCCTAAGATCACTACGCCTGGCCTCACTTTCTTATAATATATCAAAATATTTTGCTGAATTAGTAACGCAATATATTTCATTTTCAGGAGGAATGTAGCGAGAGCCTCTTTTTAGAGTGCGATCTGGAGACAAACCTGATGGACACATTATACAGCGTGCTTTGACTTTGATGTCTCGCGAATGTGTTACAAGTGAAGTCGACCCTCTATAATGTCAAAGCGAAGCTAAAAATGAACAACTTTATAATTATCATACCCATTAAATAAATAAAAAAACATCACGATATATCTACACATAATATTTAGATACGTTTTGTGAATGTGTAGCGGGGAGTTAATCCACAGTTAACCATATTGTAAATTATAATATAAAGTTTTAAAATGAAATCACAATAGGTACAATATTTACCAAGGAAATCGCTTTACATATCTACATACTTAATTATTATTGTATATTGTTAGTTCAGAGTAATCTATTAAACAACCCAAAATATTTTATTAATAAGTATTTTATAAATATTTATGTACATTTAAAATGACAATTATTTTAGTGTAACGTTATGTTTCGTGGACCCGCGCTCTTGTGTCGATGAAAATATTATCGATAACATTTTCTTTGTCACCTATGAAGTAAAAATAAATATACCGTATACAAAAACGTCGATAGATTTTTTTATAATCGATAAATTTAATTGAATTTAATCGACCCTAACTTTAATTGAATTTTTAGAGACAGTTTTTTAATCAATCATGACTAATCGTCCTATATTTTTTTTTTAATAAATAATTTAGCGTCTCTCTATAATTGCTCACTGGAATAGAGATGGGGTCACGAACATTTCATTATAAAGCTCTTAGTATTCATTAGTTATGATTAATTTATTGTAAGTTTAATTAATATTAGGAAACAAGATATATCCAAGATATTAATGATATTTTGTTAATTATGAAAAAAAAAGTATCACAATTAGGCTGTAGAAATTAGTGTTTATTGCGTGTTTTTTGGATTTTACGACCTGATAATAAAAAAAAAAAACATTATTTGATAAATCAAATTCATTTTCATAGAACGTCACCAATGATAACCAATACCATATTGATGAAATTACAAAATAAAAAAAAACGCTGTTTTAGATATAATCAAACGGGTCGTATCATTCGGAAACTTTCTAGTCTCAATTTATAGCAATTTTTGTTTCGTCTTATAAGCACGGCCATACAGATATATTATTTATAAAAGGCTTAACATCTTTAAAACATTAATATTTTTTTTTTTTACCACATACCCCTGGTACGCACATCTTTTAATCTAAAACAAATATTACTATAGTTTATATTAAATTATATATATGTATAATATTAAACGCTTTAGTAAATTTAAGAAAAAATATTTATATTCAGCCTTATTGCCTCCGTCCACTGAATAATTGCCACATAATATCAAGAGTGCCTTTCAAACACGATTTACTAGTATGTGAATATTATAAAGTAAATGCCATCACTTATAGTCACTAGTTTTGTGCTAATGTAAGTTGTGCTTATTTATATAGAATAATTATTATAATAAATTCGTAACACTTAAAAATATTTGGATATTAAACTAGCACACGCTTCGTCTTTACTGACTTACTGTTCTGCAGACGGATGTGTAATTTTTTACGTTAATATTTCTTATATCTAGGCTTCATTGCCACAAGTTTCCATAGTATAAACACAATATCTATCATTATGTGTAAAAACAAGCGAAAATCAAAAATATCACATGCTAAAATCTTATAATATCTGATAATACTTTAATTTAAAACAAAATTTTTGACTGTTACATATATATAAATTATAATTATTTAGTCTTGCCACTTTCTCTTTGCATTTAATATGTTGTTAGTAATTTTAGATACTTGACTAATAAAACATTACGAAAGTTTTAAAAATAAACTTTTCAGTATACCCAAATTAGATTGTTAAATTCGGAGTTGAGAATCACGTTAAAATCATTAAAGTACGCTTTTCAATTCTGTCTTTCATCATGATGCATATTTTGTTATGTCTGCCAATGTCACAGATTATATTAATTGTATTCCGTTTCTAAATAAACTATTCTTGTAAATTGTTAACATGTGATTATCTCGTGCATCGTTTCTCACAAAAAAAAAATCGTCATAACTTTAATTTCGTAAATTGCAAGAAGTACCTATGTTTCATTCATTATCTATATTTTAATATTAAATCTATCGACAACCACAATAAAAGAAAACAAAGCACGTGATAATAATAATTTACTCAGTATTTGACATCATTTTAATTTATTTTCCATTACATTTCTGCAATACAATAGCAGTAACGAACAGCGTTCTCTATACCATCGTCAATGTAATCTTCATTGTTAATAAAAATTCAATTTATAGAAAACATCAAAAACATCAACGTACGCTTCCGAATTTTGTATTAATTACCTCCGACGTAGATTATTTTATCTGTGCCTTATGATGCGTACAACTTCCATTAAAGTCGCATGACTTAAAGCACAATACACACATCTTGTTGTATATAATGTTTGCCATATTATATGTCAGGAGATGCCATACTGTAGAGACATTATTATTATTTTTAGTTTTATTAAATTGTTATTAATATTATCTTAAGCCTGTAACTTTATGTATAGAAAATATAGTACCTCACTCCTAACCTTTACTTAGTCCCTGTATCTATTAATATATCGACATTTTTTTTATTGTGGACATAAGCTATTTATAATTTTCCGTTTTATTTAAGTTGTCTTTTAGATTTATATGGACTAAGTCACGAAATAATTTATTACCAATGAACTTTCGAATTCTTTTATACTTATATGGATATTATTTACTGTTTTTTATGTATAGGAGAGTGTAAAAATATTATGTATTTTAGATAAGTGAACATTTGCATAATGATATAAAGTACCTAGTTTCATGAGTTGCCAGACGTGTGATTTACTAACATTTTTGTTATTTAAATTTTTTTTTAAATACGCACAGAGTAATGCTTGCCTTAGAGGGTTTACGATGCCCTTGCCCCGAGTATTTAATTGATTGAATTGTAGTTTTAGGTAATCTTAAAAGTCTTAGTACATAAACTAGCCTTTTGTAATCAAACAAATCTTTTATAACGGTTAAATCTTTTGTGAATATCGTCTTTTTCACTATACGGAAAATATCTAATTTCTTATTGTACAGATATCACTGTGCCATAGATCAGAAGTTATAAGTAATTCGCACAAACATTTACTCATGCATTGTACCAATAGCTTATAAAAATAATATTTCACACATAAATGTGTGTATTGAAGATTCTTAAATACTTGTTTTTCTGAAAAAAATCATAACTTTATGAAAAATTTTTTTTTTGTCTCTACCAAATTTATTTGGTAACGAGCGAGCTATTGCATTATTTCCATAACTTATTGATACAACTGTTTGTTCTTTTGTAATTGTAACTTACAATTTGAGTGTAAAACTTAATTGTAAAAATTGTTTCAATATTCGTACTTCGGAACAAATTAAATTAGTCACATTGATATTATTTGTTTCATTAAATACCCATTTTACAACACATTTTAAATTAAACCCGAATTTACGTATTTTTTAAGAATCGCGGTCAATAAAAGAAGTAGTGATATAAATATTTATTTATTTTTTTATTTATAATTTATAGATATATGCTCTTTTTGCTTTAATGTAAGCTTGGTTTTGGAGTTTTCCATGATTTAATGATTTGGTTATCTTTAAAATTCACTAGTCAAAGTTTTTATACTCGTCTCAGTGCAATACTATCTTAATACTACATAACTTCAACAAACAAACAATAATTATAGAATAAAGTATTTAAATTTCTGTAGATTGTAAGGTTGATAAAAGTAAATGCCTCGATCTCACAAAACATATTTCAATGATACTTACAAGTTTAAAGAGAGCTTCTTAATAATCTCGATTGAAATATCAGGTTTAGGGCAAACATTTTTTTTTTTATAATTCTTAGGAATAATCGGTATAAAACAAACAAGAGACAACCTCATTCAAAAAAGGAACATAAATGAAATAATTCTGTTTCAATTGTAGGAATGATTTGAGATAACTTCACCTGAATCTAATTTACGATATTATATATGTTGCTGGACAAAATCTTTTGCTGGTTGTACCCTCACCAAAATCTGTGACGTCAAACTACATACCTACGTTAATTGTAAAATGAGTGAAGATTTATGAATGAAATACTATCAACCTGAAAATTTGGGGTAAACATTCCATTCATCATTTTTCTTTGTCGTTCAAAAAAACTGCTTGTCATAAATCCCAATGAAACTAATTGATATGAAAATGACACTATTTCAGATGACCGCACCATTTACATACTATGACTGAAAGTGCTAAACGAATAACGGCAATTCCTAACAGTCTTTACAAATAACCTACCGTTAGGGTCTACTTTATTTAAGTTTCATGTTCTGACATCGTCCGCTCATTTCGTAATTCAAACCATCCTATTGAACACCCATTCGATAATGTTCAGACATTAATCGTAGCATATCTACATCTGATATTTCCTTAGTGCTGAAAAACGGAGAAAATGACAAGCAAATTATTTTGGTTTATTTTTATAACATCAGTTATCGCTATTGCAGCGTTTACTGTTTTGGAAGACAATTTCGAAGATGAAGACAACTATGACGTCGATACTCATGGAAGAAGAGAAGGCAAAATTTGTAAGTACCTATCAATTCCAATATTTTTTTTTAATATCTATATAAAAAATTATTTATTCAAAAAATAAAATGCATACGCGACGTCTTTTCGAATCTCCCTTAGTAATAAATTTTTAGCTCTGCGACTAAATTAACTGTCAATAACTATGAATTAAACAAAACGGAACATGAGTTGCAAAATGAAAAATCGTATATAATTTTTACGAAGTATTTTCTTGATAAAACAAATATAAATAATCTATGTTTACATAACTATGAATAATAATATGAGACTTTTATTTTAATTTAAATGAAACTAATATATTTTCGGATATACTACGCGGATTTTATTATTTTAAAACTACATAATCCCGACGTTTCGGTTACTTTTCAGCAACCACATCTCGTCTGCCCGTGATCGCGGTTGCTGAAAAGTAACCGAAACGTCGAGATTATGAAGTTTTAAAAAAAAATATCCGCGTAGTATATGCGAAAATATATTAGTTTCATTTAAATGAATAATACTCGCGAAAGTCTTAGATCTCATTTTATTTTAACTTTATCAAACAATTTTTGGTTTAGTTTTTAAAATTATTCCTCTCTATTTAAATACAAATAATTCGTCTTATTGTTATTATTACATGCGTGCGCTTACTGGTCTTTCCTCTCATAAACTTGTTGCTTGTGTTAAAATCTATTTTCCGTTGTCTTATACAACAAAATTATTTACTTTGTATATAAGCTTTCATTTTAAATTTGGTAAAAAAAATGACAGTATGCATCCAAAGTTTAAGGTTATACATGTTTTGTAAAAATTAAATCAAATATTATTTTTAATATTAACTACAATGTAAATAACGCAAAGAAAGTATTCGGAACAGCCAGCTGTTCAATAATTTCTTTAAAGAAAACTCAAAATATAACGATGCTGATAATTTGTGAAAGTCAATTGATGGACGTAATTACTTGTAAAACTGGACCAGCCGGAACATTACTTACAAAAATCTGATCAAAATACTTGTGGATTAGGTTAAGTTTACAACAAAAATTTATAAAGAGTTAAGTTAAGGAGGTCACTTAGCACGTTTCTAGCGTGTCGCTTGTAAACAAATAACTAGTATGATATTAACTAGGATAGTGGGTTGAAAAAAATTTCTTAAAATCTACTGCACACTCCAATTCTAATTTATGTCAATTTTATAACACTTTATAACAATGTCTTCTAATTATAAAATAATTATAATTGTTATAAAATTCACGAATTTCGAAACTGCAGTTTTTGATTGAATATATATTAAAAGCGCATCTAATGTCTATCCCTCATACATACTAGGTATATAACTTATTTATGGTATTTATTTGGCTTTGGGCGGTTCTTCGTATCAAAAGCTAAGGCAGCAAAAAAACTGTGTTTGCAAAAGTAAGGCAGTGTTTCTTGAGGGACAGCTATATATCATCATCAGCTATATATATCAGCCAAATATTATCTAACTAATTGGACTCTGTGAGAATCATGGAAAAAGACATATCGGTGGCCGTGATTTGAATAAAACCACTCTACTCATGCCTGAATACAAGTTTAAAGTAGCCAGTCTCTCAGTATTTTATGATATACTAAAAAGTACAAATGAAACTAATATTATTCGTTTTACTACGCTTTTTTTTTAAACTACATGCTCCCGACGTTTCGGTTACTTTTCAGCAACCGTGATCACGGGCAGACGAGATGTCATCTCATTTCATTTAAATGAATACTCGCGAAAGTCTTAGATCTCATTACTGAAGAGTGTGCATAGGAATTACACAATTTATATCCTATATAACCTTTTTACCATCGGACGACCAGTTGGACGAAGAGTCCCCATACTTTCATCAGAGACAACAACTATTAGAACAATTTGCTCTATTTCCTGTGTCTCTATATCCTTCATATTATAATTTGGGTGTCCTCAAGGCTAGAGTGGATATACCGTTACTGAGTTCATCGCCTATGATTTCGTTCCCACCACTTCTACCAAGGGATGGAATGGCAGTAAGCACTAAATAATAATCATTACTCTATAAATTATTCAGGTTTTATTTGTTTACAGTATTCCCGTTCGTCAGTATCGTCCGTTTCGCCAACGTGGAATGTTCTAGTTCGAGTACAATGAACGGCATCTGTCTTGCTCGTCGCGAATGCAATAATCTTAATGGCACCATCACAGGCACTTGTGCCTCTAGAAGAGGCAGATGCTGCATTGGTAAATATTAAAAAAAAAAAACTAAAAACTTTGTATGATAGTGTCCATTTTGAAATCACTTTGAATTTGGTATCTAAAACGTACCTAGAGTTTACTTTTCATGAATATTGTAATTGTTACTTATATAATAATATAAATTTGTAGTATCAAGAAGTTGTGGGGCAACCACAAACGTAAACAACACTTACTTCACTAGTCCGGGATATCCTTCGGCTTACGCTGGCGGACAATCGTGCAGCATCACAGTCAATCGCTGTAATAGCAATATTTGTCAGGTAAATATTCTTTATTGTAAGTCAATAGCCAACGACAATGATGAAATTATCGTATGCTATTTTTGCAGCTTAGAATTGACTTCTTGGATTTGGTTTTGGCGCAACCCGATGGCGATGGCATCTGCAACACCGATTTCATAAGTATAACTGGAGGGAATACAGTTGTCCCTCTTCTTTGCGGTGACAATACTGGTCAGACTTTATTCGTTGATTTCAACGGAAACACCGCTATAACAATAACCGTGACAGCAACCCTTGCCACCACGTTTTCAAGGCGATGGAACATACTGTTAACTCAACTAGGATGCGATTGTCCTGGAATTGGTAAGCAATATTATCACCACGCATTGCGTCATTGTAAAAATAAATATATTTTTGGAAATCTAAATGAAAAAAATTCCAGCGCCAAATGGATGCCTGCAATACTACACGGGTACTACTGGGACCATAAACAGCTTCAATTACGGCACCGCAGCTAACACTGCTCTGAGTGCCTCACTCGTTACAGGAACAAGACAAATCGCCAATTTAAACTATGGTATATGCATCAGAATGGAGGCCGGTTTTTGTGGAATACAATATGCACAAGTAATGTATAGTACATATTTTCTAAAAAAAAAATCTTTATCTGAATCTAATATATAACCGTATTTGTTTTTTAGTCTGCAAGTAGCGTTTTTTCTTTCACTGTGACGGGGGACGTGGAAGGCGCTGATAACACAGTGTTGGGGACGCCAATAGGAGCTGTGAACGGGGTCGCGTGCACAACTGATTTCGTCGTTATACCCAATCCTGTGACTACTGCTACCGGTGTACCAGTCAACACTGATCGCTTTTGTGGTCTTGGTTTCGTGCCCGTGCAAAGTAAGCTCTATTCAATTGTGATTAAAGTCTTTTTTCGTTTATCATCCAGCTTTAATCTCTACCTTAATTTTTTGCATTAATAATATTGTCTCTATTCCTCCTTCCATCTTTATGACATTAACTAGGAAGGCAACAGTTTAAATAAAATTCCAAATATATAAAGTAGAAGATGAAATCATAAAAAATATCATTCTCAATTACAGCTAACGCTAAACCGTTCGTGTTATACGTTGTAACGAATGGTAATGAGGGTGTGACTGCAACGACGCCGCCAGATGTCGCCAACAGAGGTTTCTCTCTCATGTACACTCAAGTCGCCTGTTAGATGAATCAGCCAGAACATTGTTATTATATTAAATAAATTACTCAAATTAAAACTCAAATTAAAATAACGTATCACACTTAAAAATTAGATATCAGCCCCACACGATTGGATCACGCTAATATTTTCTTTTTGATGTGCTAATTTTTGTTTAAGTAAACTATAATAACTAATAAAATATTTGAAATAAGAACAGGACTTTTTCATCAACGTTTTATTAACTAGCAACATAAATGTTTCGTACTTAAATTACGCCAATTAAATAAATGTACTGTATTTTAATGATGAGAAAAAATTAAGATTATCTCAGATGAACAATATTATCACATTTTCATAATACGTAAATCATGTACCGAATTAATGGTCAGAAAGTAAATAGAATAATAACAGCTAAACATATTATGCCCACTTCTATGTTAACTTGGTTACAAGGAAATTCTTATGTATCATTAAGCATAAGAAGCGAGATGTTTTCCACTCGTTTCTTTCATGTTCATCTTCATAGCTTGGAACCATTGGCCTATACTGGTGTTGGTCTTTAGATCTTCGAAGGCACCACAGCCCTCAATACTGCTGAGGACTCCGAAAACCGATATATCTGCTAGATTTGGTTTATCACCACCCAGGAAGGGAGTGCCTTTTTTCTGGATAGCTTTCATCCAGTCATTAGCAGCATCGTACAGTGATTGTCGAACATCATCTTTAATGTTGTGTCTGAAAACAATTTTCATGAATAGGTACATTAATAATTCATGAAATCTATGGACTCTACAAAATATAATAGATTAATATGCTCCCAAACCATATAGGAATAACAAAAAAAAATAAGTATAAAAAAATACTACAAATTAAATATCCACACATCTGAATGATTTAGGTTATATTAGGTAATATACTGTTTTTCTTTATTTAATAAAAATGTTAAACACCTGGACTTTAATCTCTTTGATATAATCCACATAGCTGCTGCACCAACATACACCATTAATGCACACTCCCAGGCCGGGAAAGTTTGCTTCCAGCCACCAACTTCTTCAAACCACTTGAAGGTCTCCAAAGCCTCCCCGACAGTCCTATACACATTGGGTGACAAGGTGTGAACCAACACCTGATCGGCCCACTGCCGCCATTGGCGTTCCTCCCTGAGGAAATACCATTCTTCTTATAATTATCACTAAATACATGCAAAGTAATACTCCACCCAAAGAGATTTCCCAGCCCTTCATTATATAACTATATAATTTTCACTAAATTCATGAAAAGTAAAACCTAGAACATAGATTGACATACAAAGAGACAATTTTATTCTTTGTTTGATGAACCTAAATGGTTATGTGAAATATATAACATATACATGAGAGGTATAGAATTTAAAAATAGTAAAAAATCATATAGCAAGGTGCTACTGAGCTCAACTGACTGAAATTATCATTTTAATATATAAATTAAAGAATAATACAAAAAAAATAACATGTTTCAGTTAAATTTATTCACAATTTGAATGCATTACTTACGCTTCAGCAGCTTTTTGCTTTTCATCAAGCAAAGGTGCGTTGTTCATAACAAAATATTTATTTGTTATGTCCGTTGCAATTTTCCCGGAGTCATTAACAAAGCGGGTCGCGGGATAGAATTTTACAATATCGCTCAATTGATAAGATTTGTCTCTCAAATATGTTTCTAACATAGATATTATAGCAGTGCTGTCTAATAATTGCTAGAAAGTTAAAAATACAAAAATTTATAACACATTCGTCATAAACAAGAAAATTATTAAATCAATAATTTTATACTTGATATCCTCCGTCCACTTTGGCTAGCAGAATAGGCACTTTCTTGTAATTCGACCATCTGATTGCTTGTCTGAGTACAGCATCGACCTCAACAACTTCATAATTAATACCACGAGCGTCGAGGTATGATCGAACCTTGCAGCAGAATGGACAAGTGCGGTATTGGAACAACACCAATTCCAAATTACTGTTATCGGAATCGTTAACAACCTTAAAAATTACATCGCATGATATAATTACTTGTATATGATAAAAATTTATTTGATGTGGAAATATTTAATACAAATTTATAAAATTATCGCTTAAAGAAGATTGAAAAAAAAATTGCTGACAAATGTATGTGTAAAAATTGTTCAACCTTAACCCATAATCTATATATATATTGTTATGTAGTATAGATTTCATTATCTAATGTTATATAGATCTAATACACAGAATAGAAAGGACAAGAAAAAATGTAATTCATAATTTTTTCAGTCGCACAACATTCACCACCTATTATAAATTGCATCTTCTGATAGAACGAAATGGCATTTATTGAAAATATAATGCAGGCAAAGACATTTGCAGAGGCAAGCCTTAGCCAATTGTTAACTGCTCAACGGGAGGAGCTCAGTCTTCTTATGTTAAAATAATTACAATTTATTGTACATTCATTATAATTTCTTCTATATTACTATTTAATTCAGTACAGTTCAGCTTCCGAAACGCAGCCCCACACATTTAAGTTACTCTTTTCGCTAAGACTGCTATGGTATAAATTTATTAATACAAACATTATTTAATATACTTGATGAAAACAAAACATGAAAATATATGCATAGCTTGTATTAACAGTTGTTTATATGAATTTATTTAAGAGACCAATGCAGATTGTAGGCTCTTCAAACAATGTGCTACTGGCCTTATGCTTGCTTAATACCTGGTTTTAGTGCTATAAGGACATTAATAATTTATTTAAAAAAAATATGACAAGACTCCATAAAATATACATATGGAGACAGCATGTTCGAAAATGCAATGTAGAGGTATGTAATGAGTTAATGTAAGTTTTTCTGTTTTTTTTACGTATGTGTAAAATTTTATCGTGAGTACGATAGGCCACTAGACCAACGATTTTTACCTCTGAATAAAGAGATACGTACTCTATACTGGGCTTGATATTTAGGGGCTTCTTTTAGTAAGACGTATTCTTCCACTTCTGTTGCTTTCAGAGGCTTCTTAACATTTATCTTATAATGTGTGTAACCACCATATCCAGCCCCAACTAAAATACCCACACTGGCACTTATAAGGGTTAGTTTTGCCGTCGAACGAGGAAATCGGCTTTTGGTGGAATAAAATAATTTTGAAAATGAGGATTTTTCGTTATAGTGGGAAGGGACCACTTTTCGAAGAATTGTAAAAGTAGGACGCCACATTTTAAATTGAACTAAATATCATTAGACGTTATTCTTTTTCTATTTCAATAATAGGTACTAACTCCAATATTTTTGGCAAAAGAATTAGATATCATATATTGGTCTCAATTGTCATTTGTCAATTTTTCAATTGCCAACAGATAACAAGCTACGGTTAATCCCATTTATATACGTAGGTATAAAGGCACATTGAGCTAAACTGCAGGATATTAAATGAAATCTAGTGAAGTTGTATCTTAAAATAATTAAATTCGTTTTCTCAAAAATTACAGGATACGCAAACAATATTCTTTAAAACTCCTTTAAAAGCATTGAAGAAACTTTAATTTTTTTTTAAATTGAAGTAATTTTAAAAGGAATTAGGCCTGCAAGTATGTGCCTTTCAAACTAAAGCCATTATTCAAGACCTAAATTACAACTAAAAGCACGTTTCTGAACTTTAATTCTGAATTATAATATGTATGTATATCCTTATAATAATTAATTTTATTTTCAGAACTATAAATGTGTTCTAAAAGTTTTATTTTTCCAGTTATACTGGGAAAAATATTTAAAAATGTATTAATGTACACAAATCCAAATATGTATATTTTATTAACTTGTCATAGGGAACCTAAAGATAATTTTACAATTCATGGCAGCTTATTTAAACACTACCATTAGGTATTTATCTTAAAATATTTACAAAACATAAAATTGATATAACAAGGAGTCTTAACCACAACTACTACTTAATGTTAATTTGTGGAAAATTTTGTTTTCTTTGCTACATATTTTTTAAACAAATGTGTTTCAAAATAATCATATTTACAGTGATTTCCAGTGCTATCGAAACATAAATAATCAACAAAACACTAACCCAATATTTTTATGAATTATATAAACGTAAAAATATTTATAATTATTTAGTTTTAAGTGATTATGTATACTATGTAAAAGTAAATATGATTTTTATATCTTACTCTTGAGTTTAGAAGTACCGGTGCACATCACTAGCTTTCGAGACTAAACGTCGTATTTGTGAATTGTGGTTCGTCGGCCGTCGTGATGTCTAATTGAAACATTTTAAAAGGAAACTAAGATGTTTAATTTTGTTTTTGTTTTATTTTTCTTTAAAAAAGGCTACGAAAGTTTTTTAAAAGAGCAATAAAAATTCGTAATTCTGGTTGGCGTTAAAAGAAAGGTGGGTATTTAAGAAAAAGTAATTACACCGAATGTTCAGCAGTTGGCGCGTTAGTGAAATAGACGTTTTATTTCGGCTTAACCTTTCAACATTCTACGGATTTAATATATGCGTAGAAGCGTGGTTATGCGCGGAGCATGCCGTCGACGTCTCGGTCGCGGGGCTCTGGGCGCGGGGCTGATGGCGCGCCGAAGCCCCAAGTCATAGCCCCCATGTCGGAGCGGCAGCAGTTGGCACTGGTGATGCAAATATCATCCCAGGATGCCCCTCCAGGTACCGCAAATAGGTGGAAAACATATATATTGGTATTTACTGGTGTACTATAACTTCCCGCCATTTTTGGTTTAGCCGCTCCGACTCCGGCCGAGGAACGGAAGCATACTCGACAGCAACGAAATGAACGCGGAGAAACACCATTACATGTAGCAGCTATAAGAGGAGACCATGAGCAAGTCAAGAAGCTTCTTGATCAGGGTCAAAACCCAGACATTCCAGATTTTGCCGGTATGTGTGTATTTTTTTATTCTGCTCATTGTTAATGTATTTTGTGTTAAGGTTAGTGTATTTATTTCATAAAGTTCTAGTGTGTGATCAAAATAAACTTTATTTACATATTTCATAAATATTATCATAGACTTTTCAAACATATACATCTTAACTAACATTAACAATAACTGACTGAGGATGTAAATAACGATTTAAATTCATTGAGAACATTTTTAATGTATTAAAACAAAATATATAATATATATATTGCGGGTAGATTATATGATTTTAGTATTTTCCACATTATGTCACATAGCTTAAGTATTAATACCGGGAATTCCTTACATTTGTTCAGTAGTACTAATAAAAAATGGCTCCATACTTAAAGTAAGAATAACTGTACTTGATATTTGGTGGGACATGAGTAGTAACAATTGAAAACAATATATTTCTAGTGTGCCTCCCATCTCGTTATTCATAATTTTTATTGAGTGAAGTGTCTTGTGTAGTGTTTGAGAAGTTCTTTACTTTTGATACAAATGAAGAGAATACTTATGGTTTGTAGCTATTATTTCGGTCTTTTCCCTTAACACAAACTTTATACTAAGTATACAGGTGCAATTTTTTTAATATTTTTTATTTTAAAGACCGATTGAGGGTGCATTCAACAGCTGATTAATTTTTTACTATCCATTCTCAGTGACATTGATTGTTTGATTTGTGAAAGTATTTATTTATTGAAGATTTTATTACAGTTATATCTATTATGAGCAACTCAAAATAAGAATTTACACTGGTCGAGTTAAAAACTAATTACAAGTGTTGTTAATTAAACTTATATGATGTTGTTAGAACAAAGATAGTTAAAAATTTTATAATGTTTTATTTTCATAATATAAAAAAATTTACCAAATTTTATTTGATGCAGTAATGCCATGTACACATATGCTTGAATGTCCATCGATGAATTTGTTAAGCCAAAAATAAGTCAGGTTACAAGTTTAACAGTATTTGTTATTGAATATGACCAAAAAGTTACAGGTAAATAAATAATATTATCTAATAAATTATGTTATAAATGACTGTATCTTTTAAATGAATTGTTCTCGGTATTCGTAGGAGTGGTTAATAGTAGGGCAACATTATTGACCCACATATGGGAATTTTACCCTTAAATCGTATTTAATCCTAATAAAAAAATAAATATTTGGTATGCTTTTTTTCATGGATATTATGTATAAATATATAACAATCAAGTGTTTGAAATTTTATTATTAGTTTTTTTTTTTAATAAAACCTGACAAAGGTGTCTTTTGTAAATAATAATTTTTTAAATAAGGAATTTCACAGACTCATTTATGTTATGAATGTAATTTAATTCTGTCGAACCCTCTATCTGTTACTTTAGTAACTAGACTCTAGGTCGTTCAATATAAGCCTTGTTTGAAGGTGAAAAATAATAGGTCAAAGGTCAAAACACTACTACACATCTCAGTTTTTGAGAGAGATGATGCTCTATTTCAAAACCAGCAAACTGGCAACAAACTGGCAAATGGTTACCTATAAGGTTAAATAAAAAATATTATATTTAACTTAACATTTTAAAGTTACATTCATACTGATAACAGTTGATATATAGAAATGCTTCCTAAACATAATAATTTTTAACATCAGAGCGAAGTCAGAGGCAAAAGTTAGTGTAATAATAAAATTTTGCAACAAATCAAAAACTTAATACAAAAAATACATATACATTATAATTATTTTTTTGGATTTTATTTAGTTCAAAACATTTGTTTTGAATATTGATGTCAAATAAAAAATTAACTTGTCTACGAATATAAAAAATATTGATGTCAAAACAAAAAGTTTTATTTACATTTTAATAAAAAAAAACTTATCTACCAGTGAAGTAATAAATATGCCTTTTACAATTTACTCTTTCGCTATTGTTTATTTTGTAATGTAAGTGTGAGTATATTTACTCATAATTTCTTGATCCTCAATCAAATATACAAGAAATAATGATATATTAAAGGTAAGTCACCTTTATGTTATAAATGTGATGGCAGAACAAATTGTGATAAATTATATGTATATATATATTTTTTATAGCATTTTTGCAAGATTTGTTTTGTTGCTGTTATCGTTTCTTTTATTTTTTTCTGTATTCATATGTAAAAATCTAAAAGGCACATAGTGTGGAGTAACTTGTTTTATGAAAGTGACTATTACAAGTGTTTTAAGAGTGATACCCATTTCTTCAAAACAATAAATTATGTAGCATAATTTGAAAGAAATAAAAAAAAACTATTATTAAAAGGCTTTATATATGCTAATAGTATAAATATGTCTTAAATATATGTGAATAAAATTATTAAAATGTAATATTTTAATGTGTTAGTGAAAGTTACTTGGTCGGTTGGAATCTTTGCCGAAAACATTGTTCTTTTATTTGCTACTTTTTTTTTTATTTTCGCCAATTTTTGTATAACGTTATCAATAATTTTCATATAATGATTGAATGGTGTCCTGCAGGCTGGACAGCGCTCCACGAAGCCTGTAGCTACGGTTGGTTTGAAGTGGTGACTGTGCTGGTAGAGGGCGGTGCTAATGTGAACGCCAAGGGCCTAGATGACGACACACCACTCCATGATGCCACCACCTCCGGGAATCTTAAGATGGTCGAACTGCTCATAGAACGTGGGGCTGATCCGTTCGCAAAGAACGCAAAAGGAAAAACACCCTCAGATTATGCTACACCACACATCTTTGAATACCTCCAGTCTTTGAAAGGTTAGTAATGTAAGATACTGTTGTTGTAACTATTGCTCGAGCTTCAATTAAACGTAGGTGATTTTTAAATTTATTTCCTCTACATTTGTTATTTGCCTTATTTTCTCTATAAAACTTAAAATCATGAAAATTTTATAATTTTTTTGGTCTCAGAGAATGCACACTCTTGGACTTGTATTATATATATATATATATATATATATATATATATATATATATATATATCTTGCACTTGTATGTAGTTATATGCATATATATATACTAATAACTATTAACTACCTTAAAAGTCCCCTCTTAATACAAGATAAGAATGTGGTAAAATACAATAGTGCTTTACGTATGAAGATTTGTATTGTAGCTAGATTTTTTTGGACATGAAAGATATATATTTTTTTGGTAATTACATTTTGATATAGTAAATATATCATATTAAGCGGTTTTGCTGGTACAGCTATGATAATTTTGGTCCACATTTGTGTCATAAGGATGAATCAATGAGGATTTAGGGAAATCTCTTTCAGAACTCAATTGAATAGTTACTGGTTACCAACTAGACTGGATTGGTCTCTGCTTATTTTATTATTCTCTGTATGTTCAAAGTTTTGCAGATAAGTTAACATTAAATATGATCTTGAAACGTGTAACATGTAAAATAAAATCTAGGAAGTCTGCTTTCATTGTATAATTTTTATACATACATTTCATGCTGGTAAACAAATTTATACACTTTTTCACAAGGCTCGACTAATAAGGGTTTTCTTCGTTTTTGGTTGAGAACTAAACATTGAATATTACTATACTAAAGATGATGTTAACAGGACTTAAAAAAGTACCTGAAGTTTATGTTCAAAAAGATAAGATTTATTCGTTTTTCTATCCTGACTGTTTGAAACATAGAAACTGTATTAACATCACTGAATTTTGTTTAATATATGTTGAATAGAAGTAGTATTAAAGAAATTAGCTATTATAATCTAACAAAAAGAAATACAACCTCCATACCCAAGAAAATAACTGTATTTGATTACAATTGAATAACAGATCTATATATACTTTTGTTCATAAAGATTGAAGTTTTTGGTAACATACTCCAATTATAAGTAATTTTTTTCATGACATAATTTAAAAACATTCCATAACATGACCAGTATTTTATGTATCCTCTGACCATATAAATGATTGAACGCACACAATGTGAACGTAATGACGGCTAAATAAAACAATTAATTTTTCACATGATACTTGCGCGCAGTGTTGGTAGATGACGTCAAATACTAATCACGCAAGTGGTAGGGGACGCGAAATTATCGTAGTATTGTTTTTATTAAATAAAAACTACAGAACATCAACATACACATATAAGCTTTTTCGCTTACATGCTATTTTGTTTCAATCCAAGAAAGTAAGATAATTACTTGCCTATAGTGTCCAAAGACATCTTTTTTTTATATTATTTTGACAAACTGTACTTAATCCCTAAAGTTCATTCAAAACGTGTCTGAAATTTAATAAAAATAGGTATTCCTACATCCATTATATTTCGACTTGTTATATATATAACACCTTAATTGTTCAACTTGATTTTGTCGATAATTTCGATTAGTTACAGTCAAATATTAAAATTTTTGTTAAACTCGAATAAGGATTATAATAAGAACGAAAATACGCCATATTCACTAATAGTAATGCATAATATTCGCTAAGTAATATATCATATTCGCGGAACACAGTTTTGTTGTATAAACATAGAAATTTATTGTAAAAGTAAAAATGAAAAGTAAAAATGAAAAGATTGAGATTTGCACTGCGAAATTACGTTAGTTCTTTAAATATATCTGTATTGGTTGACAGTTTGATATAAATAGATAATCTGTTCCGAAAAGTGAGGGCATATAAATAAGAAAAATAAGTTTCATGCAAGAAGAAGCAAATGAAAAAATCTTATGTGACTTTCCTAAACATAAAAAAGTATGAATGACGGATTGAGAAAATGGCGGCCCCACCAAAGACAATTGCAAACAACATGTTAATATACAATATTTATTCCAAGATGCATTACTTAAAAAGGATAATATTAATGTAAAAAATATTAATGAATAACTCTTATATTTTTAATTTGATTTTATGTTTAATTATAGTTCATAAATTTGAAACCATAACTACGCTTTAGTTGTGGTTTGGCGTTTGGTTCTTCGTTTGACAGATTGTCAATTCTTAATACAAAGTACATTTGCTTGTTGTAAAGTACGATATTTTTTTTATTTTAGATGCCAAATAATCTTTATTAAAGTGTTCTTGTAAGGTAAAATCTTAATCACTTAAGAAAAATTTGCTTAAGTACATTAATCGTGAAACGAAACGTTGAAGCTTCAGGGGCGTGTTGCTAAAACTGTCGTTATGGCCGCTTCGTAACGTCAAAGTCGAAGTGATTTTTGGAAATGAATAATTAATTTGAGGAGAAATTTATATTAAACGGCGCGCTGAGAACTAAAAATAGTGTGGGGCGTCGTGAGATGCAAAGGAGAGCTGTCTCGCATAATAAAGGGGAGTTGATTTCATTCGTTTTTTTTCAAGTTTGTGTTAAAACATTGCACGCCGCACTTAAATCACGATTAGATGCTGTGACTCTCGAAAACTACTAATAGTTAATGACCCGACTGACGTGACAGCATAAATAGTTTAGATAGACTTAGTATGCCGAGTAATTGTAAAATGTACACGGTACGACATTAAGATAGCCGTTCGATAATTGCGTTTTGTATTTATATTTTCTCCATCGTTCGGTAGTATTGATTTTATTTTCAAAAATATTTCATTTATGTCATACGAATAAAATAGAAGGACAGTATTCGTGCTTGTATTAGGTTTTATAAAACATCGTTAACCTTACAATGTGTGTTAATTATGTGCACTTCGCATATATGTATTATGTGTGTTGAATAATTAAATCGTCGATTAAGGTATTTGCTATAAAAACATAAAAGATTTTCGTCATCAAAAGGGTTATAGAAGCAACAATTTAATCTATTATATTTATTGTTTGTTTATATGAACATATAAATATGTATAGGTTAAATTAATGTGTCATAACCATGATTGTCGTGTTTATTATGTCCGACATCAATACAATATAAATATATTTTATTGATAAAAGTCATACTGAATTATGTGTTGTTTCATAAGTGGGTAATTGTAGGTAGTTTTGTTTATTATTTTAATATTTGCAACAACAAAACGTTTGGTACAGATAACGCGAGAACTGCAAATACAAGTCGTGCAAGGGATGACAGCAACAAGAAGGGCAATGCAAGTGCAAACAGCGAATCACACAAGCGAAGTAACATGGAGGGCCTAGCGCAGGGCGAACATTTGGAGGGCAAGGAAACCTCCACTCAAGAGAAAGGCAATGTTGAAAGTAGAGATGGTAAAAAATATTTTGTTTGAAGAGTTGTGATCATAAAGAAGCATGGGTTTATGATTGTCATAACAATGTAATTAAATAAATTATTACTAACAATTGTTTCTGTTCACTACATTATGTTGTATTATTTTTTAACTACACACTTTTGTTTATTTCTTCTATGTTTCTCATAATATCATGTTATTACAGATGGAACATCACAGCTGAGTAGTGGTGTTGTATCCTCTACTCAGGATGAAGTCAATCCTGGCAACAAGAGGTTGTATACAGAAGACGGTCAAGAGGCAGATGTGACAGAGGAAGATGTTTCAAAACGGAAGAAGAGAAAAGACAATGAAGAAAAGGAACCCATGGCCAAACCAGCACCTGTGGCTCGAGGTGGTGCCGGCCGGTAAATAACAAAATAGGCTTTATATATTAGACGTATTTCTATATATAGATTAGATGCCTTTTTTTTTATTTACTTTGTATGCTTCTGCTTATGTTTCTTTTTATTTATTTTAACTTTAAGTTATTTCTTAAAGGGGTTTTAAATGAGTTATTTGTAGTTAGTATAAGGTGGTTTGAAAATACGTTAACAGAATCCTAACTGGTAGCAAACCTCCGGGGCCGGCAAGTAAGACGGGCGCACAGCCGTTGGGCAAAGGAGCACAGAACACAAAGGGCGCGGGTTCTTCTTCTGGAAAAGGTGCGCAGGCGCAGGGGAAGGGGGGCGGCGCCAATGCCAAAGCTAACGCGCAGGGATCTCATCAGGTAGATTCTTTAATTTACATTGATTAGTATAAAAAAAAGGTTGTGTAATTGCTGTAAATACTATATTTATTCACTGTAGGGTAAATCAGGAGGTGCAAAGGGAGCATCAGGGTCACAAGCTGGCAAACAAGATCGGAAGAGTCCAGTCGCAAGCCCGAAGCCAAATCAGGGTAAGGATGACGACGAGGACTCCAAAAGCCAGGAATCGTCTGCACCGAAAGTGCCACCCCTGAAGATAGTAATACCAGGAGGGGCGGGTGGTTCCGGAAGTCGTAATGAACAGGAAGGCGATGGTAAGACATACATACAAACAATTATATATAATAATTGTAAAGATTCTGTTAATGAATAACTCTTAAACTGTGATATCCATAGCATAGTTTTATAATTCCTGCTCTTTCTTATTTGTAGCACCCCAAAGAAGGGCAAGTGGTATGTGGATATATGAAATTACTTGTTTATTTTCGAACCATCCATGTTAAAAGATTAAACAGTTTTTTCTTCTTTACATACAATATTAATAATGATATTATGTTGATGGTTCCTATCTTTTATTATATTCAACCGGAGATTATTTTAAAAGTTTATAATCTTTTCCAATATTTATAGTGATACTGAAATATCATAAATATATATACGGTTGTGGTCATTTAGGCAGTACAGGTCAGCGTGGTGGAGGCAAGGGTCGTGGTAGCCTGTCAACGCTGCCATATGTCATCCCATGCACCAGCGCTGACACTGGACAGACATCAGACAGCTCTGACAACTGTGAAGACAAGCGAACTGGGGAAGCCAAGGTGAGAGGAGCTTTAGTAGGGCTGTAAAGGCTACTTTTTTTGTTTCTTAGTATATTGGTTTCGAAATTATTATTATTTTCTTTTGCCTGTCATCTTTTCGTTCAGCCAGTCCGATGTCGCTGTTGACCTTTGAAACGTGATAGTGAAAATTATGCAACTCAGTTACCTTCTCGTATCGAACTAAGCCGACTTATTATAGTTTCTTTGCGTCCGAGAGCTTTGTTATATTACTTTTGTTACGACATCTTTGAAATTATTATTTTGGGGAGCAGCAGCCTGACGAAAGAAGGACCCTTTCCTTTATTTTTTTTTTAATTTTCAAATGACCTGACACATGAAGTGCTTTCTCTTAAAACGAGCTAGTCCAAAGAAAAATTAAAAACTTGTCTTGTAGGCCGGGCAAAGGGTTCTCCGCTCCCACAGAACGAATGACGGTGATAAAGATAAAGGGATGACCTCTCCGCTAAGAGGGTCGGAGAATCGCTCAGGCTCAGGGCAGAATCAGGCTTTGAATTCCAACAAAAGTCCACCACCCTCTGTAAGTACTGTAACAATCGGAGTAGAAATTGTATTATTGTCACCCTCTTGTGTTCGCCGTTATTCTAAATGCTTATTCCATTCGTTGATGACTATGATTTTTCCAGGGGCAGGACGCTGACCACGCTACATCTACTTCGTCGGGTCCTGGTGGAAGATCAGAGTCAGGTATAAATGACAATACGTATTTTTCAGTCTTATATCATTTCATTTGTCTATATTTTTTTATAATCGACCTCAAGAACACCAGATCTTGTTGGTGTCATGAACTCTTATAAAAATATATGCGTTTCGTACCAGTATGTACGTATGTGAGTTGTGAGTCAGTTTATAAATCAGCTGCCACTCGGAAAAGGAAAATGAAAGACAAATCTAGAGACTATCAATACTGTTTAATACCATTTCTATGGTCTTTATATTCTGTTTCAAATAAATTACATTAAAAAAAGAACTAGCTACACGAAATGTAAAATTATAGTTTCCATAGTAATATTTTCTATAGCAAAATTATTGTACAATTTCTTACAATATACATATTTTTCAGCTGCTGGTCCGTCTGTGGAGTTGCATCCTCGTAAGCGGAAAATAAAAGCATCGAAAGATAATCATTCAAGAGACAGCAAGAACGAGCAAGTCCCAGATAGCACCACGCTTACTCACAACGTCACACATTCCAACCCCTATCAAATGTATATTCATATAAGGAAACAGGTAATATATTTAAAAAAACCACATAAGTATGAAAGATGTAATTAGTTCATTGAAAATTATCGGAATACCTGAAAGCTTTTAAAATTCAACAAAAAAAATCTTCAAGCCAAACGAACCGTTCACTTTGAATGATTATATTAATAGTAATTCTTCTGTTCTAGATCGAGAGACGTCAGAAGGCTCTGTTTCCAGTGAAACCAAAGCCGCCTAAAGACTTCAACAAGTACCTGATGAACCGTTGCACTTACACTCTACAGAGTACTGTTAACCCAGAGCCTCAAGTTGAAATACCACCCAACCTACCATCACAAATGGTGAACGAGTTTTTGGCTCAAGAAAAGGAAAGGTAAATAGCTATGTTCAAGTATTAATTAATTTGTATTTTATCTTAATAGTGTGAAACATTTGCTTACATGATTATAATGAATGACAGGACAAGATTACGTATCCAACACCTTGTTGAGAAAGAGAAGCTTGTTTTGGCCGTCGAGCAGGAAATATTGAGAGTACACGGGCGCGCCGAACGCGCTGTGGCTAACCAGGTATAATGAAAAAATTTACTTTACTATATATTATATACTATTGTATATATAATAATAAATAGATATTAGTATCCCTTGGGAACCCAACTTCCCCAAGACAATGCCATCAAGGTAAACAAGTATTACTAGTTCACTAACGAACTCACTAGTAATAGGTTCGTTGTAAATTTGTACGCGGTAGAAGTAGGAGCGAGAGCTATAACAACCAAATCTCTCTACAACCTACTAAAATAATTGGGCCTGTACAGAACTAAAATCAGTTCTTAATCAGAACCTACTTCGAAGGCAACCCTAGTAGGTAGGTAGGTTCGTTTAAAATTTGGTTAGGTAGAGAGACGAGCTTGGACGGTGGAGGTGAGCGTTTAACGCGCGTTAGATAGGGGCTCCTTAAACCTACACCTGGGTCGCAAGTCCCAGGCACTGTTGGACGCGATGGACCCGGCACCCGCACGGTGAATCCATGGAATGCTGATAGGTTTCGTTTCTGTATAATATGTATCGGTTTATTCGACAGGCTCTCCCCTTTTCCGTGTGCACTATACTGCGTGATAAAGAGGTTTACAACGTGCTAGCACCGGAACAAGAGGAGAAACGCAACGCGCAGCGATCCCGTTGTAACGGACGTCAAATCAACTCGTGGCTCCAGGAAGTCGATGATAAATGGGAGAAGATCAAGGTATATTGTACCCTTGAAATATTGTTAATAACCGAGATAGGCTGTACTGCCCTTCGAAGCCACATAATTCTCATTTAAACCATGTGCATTGCTTATTCTCGAGTTCTATTAATGTTTTAAAACATTAAATAATGTTTGTATTAATAAAGATTCAACTTACAGGAAGGTATGCTTCGCCGTCAGCATACGGAAGCTGAGACCTTACACGCAGTACAGACCATGGGATGGGAATGGAAATTAAAAGAACACGGTCTGTGCGACTACAAGTCCACGCCGAAGATAGATCCGACACACGTACCACAGATACACGTGTCGAATTTTGACTTGCCCGCTTGAATTTTATGTTCATATTGCCTGTGTTCATGTAAGGCTGGCACTAAACTTGTGCTGGCATAAATTTATTTATCATTATTAAGATCTTTACACTTTTTAACATCGATTGGTAATACGACTCAAGCGGAGCTACAAAATTGGATTATAATAACATTTCAAAATTTTCATCGACTTTCGTCGACCCTTTCTGGGACTCCTGCTCTCCACGCGCCGTTAACGGATGATACTTGACGCGGAAATTAATTATTACCAACTATTTAATGCTTTATATATATATAAAGTGTTAGCATGTAAAGAAATCATCCTTTATCGGAGTGTGGTGTATTATATTATAGTTTTGAAGTCTTATACCAGGCTCTCTTGACCTGAGAATCATCTTCTGTATATATATCACGATCTAATACGTTTATTTTTAATGTGATTGAATGATTTTTTTTTAAATGCCGTTAGTTAGGTTCTATAATAAGGTTTAATTCATTGCGATTTACCTTTTTTATTCTATTTGACCTGTTATTTTATGATGAATGTTATATAGTAATTTTATCGTAATATTTTTTTTTTTAAATAATGTTCTCAATATATTCTGCTTTTTTTCGTTGTATTTCTATTTATGAATCATATAACGAATATATATATATATATATAATTGGATATACATAATTATGTCAATGTAAATTTAATATGCATATTGTGTTTTTGGTGCGACACTTATTTTAAAGATGGTTCAGAAATCAGTAAAATTTATAAAATTTATTTTAGATTATATTAAAATTTAGGCTAAGGTAAAAATTTTATAATATCGTCGTAATTTGTTTGTCTATTTCAGAACAAATATTCCTGATGCGTTTTAAGTATTCTGTGAATTGTTTTGACTCATTGTGATTTATCGTATAAAATATTAATTTCATAGTCCTCGCTGAGTATTATTAAAGACTCAAATACTTTAAGATGTTTTAGTTCATTGTCGACCTGCGATCGTAGCTTAGATCCATCTCAAATCAAGCTTGCGTTTAGTGTAAAAATGTTATTACAGGAATTTTTTATTGGTATATAATTGTTGTGATAGTATTTTGTAAGGAAACGTGGGTTAGACATGCATAAATCTCAATTTAACCACTTGAGTCTGGGTATGGTGTCTTAATTGCTGAATCGACTGGAACATGTAATTTAAACCTTGATATATATAAATATACTTAGTGGATTTAAAGTTAAAAATTGATAGAGCCCAGACAATGTGTCTAAGCATATAAATTGAATTGATCAATACAGAAATTGCGTAGTCACTCATCAACTGAACAAAATATATAACAATTATGGCATTTACGTAAATAATTTGGTTTAAATTTCGGTATAATAAATGTAGTTTTTTGTCAGTCTGAATTATCCTTTATAATTTACTAAATATTAAAGTTGTAAAATTGTATCTTGTAGAGACGAATTTCAGATCCGGCCCCAGATTTTATAGGTTTTGCTTCAGTTTTGCAGTTAAAATCAAATAAAATAAAAATCAAAATTTATAAAATGCTATTTAATTAGGACTGTACAAATTATATTCGTGTAATGATAAAAATACTAAACAAAACAATTAAAGATTTTATTGTATAATTAAGTTTTACTGATGCCTAGCAACTAAATAATCTATAGTATTTACAACAATTACAAAAGAGGCAGTTTCCTTACAAAATATCTGTGCCACATGACTGCTGTGAAAGCGGAGAGCATATACCAGGTGATGAGGTACGAAAGATGTTCATTTCTCATAGTGAAACGTGTCTGGTTCGGTAGCGGCCAGCCTTCAGGAGGGTCGCTGATACCCTGAGCGTCCAACCAAACAGGAGCGCAGTCCAAGTGGGAGCTCATTTGATGCAGATCTCTGTCAAATCAATCATTTCACAATATAAAAAGAGCCAAAATTTTTTGTTATTTCTGAAATCCTTGTGTAGCTTGAACATAAAATTGCCATAAAGCAATAAAAAAATTAAAGAAAAATTATCATAACTTTTCATCGTCTCATTTTTCAAACAACTTCTACAACTTAGGTTATCATTTAGTTTATTTTTTTTTGTCTTTATACAAACCATTCTAGCTCAGCAACAGCTCAGAATTTAGAATCAACAGAATTAAGTATGAAAATTAAAGATTTTCTCTCTTAAATGATACATGTGTTTAAAAAGTACTAACCTGTACAGCCAAGATCCCTTCTCCGGGTTATTCTTTGGCATGAAAGGACTTCTATTTTCTGTAAGACGTACTATGCCATTCAATGTAATCTCTCCCTCTACCATAGAAGCCTGTCGTTTCTCCTTGGGTCGCAGATTTTGTGGTATCCAACCTCGGTTAATTAGAATGATTTCCCTAATGGAGTAAACAAGTTATTTATTTATAGAGAATAACAACTCAAGCTATTAGGTGGATAATAACAATTGATAATTAAAAACAGCCGTCAACTTTCATCTTAAGTCACAATATAAAATCTAGATTATCTAACATACCATTGAAAGTCATATAAATTTGTTTCTATATTATACAAATTTGTATTGTAAATACAATGCAATTCTTACCCGTTATGGGAAAGCTTAAAAGGTGTCACAACCAAGTATCCCTGATTTTTCTTTGGATCCGATATAAGGGATCCAGCCCTAGGCATTGCGACGTCATTTTCAATGAGTGCTCTTGGGCCAATGAGAATTTCTTTGTCATGTAAGAATTCCCCCTGAACTCTGACTGGTCTAAATTCCATGGTTTGTAAATCATTAAAACTGAAAAAAATGTCATAATTCAGTTTATAAATGAATTTGATAAAATGTTCATTTGTTTATTTATTGAATTAAAAAGTTGTGCAAACATTAGTGATTTATAGTCACATGTACTTTAGATTTTTTTTTCTACTAAAGACTAGAGTAATATACAGGTCAAATAATAAATATGTCCCTGCAAGCTTGAACTGTGGTAAATCTTAAGATTTAAATGCCTATCTGTGGGTTTACCTATATGTATTGGTAATTGTTGAAAAGAGTACCATTTTTTCAGGTTTTTACCATTTGCATTCAGTATATGCTAGGTTTTACTGCTGTCAGCTGGCAGATGTTAATTTTAGGAATAAAACAGTGAGTAACCTTAACTAAACTAATAACTATGAGGACATTTATCATTAATAATTGGTAAATCTTAGGTTTTACTGGATTTAGGATCCCACAGTTCTAGCTTATACAGTAACATATATATATATAGATATATATTTGAAAATGTAGTGAGTCCATATACAAACAGCCTAAAAATCACACTACAAGAGTAACGTTACAGTTTTACGTTACTTTTCTGGCATAGGTACAGGTGGAGCATTCGATTTTGACTTAAGCATTTGTAGGAGTTCAAGTTTCCACTGCAGACGATAAACTTGCCAACATCCCAATCCAAATGATGTAACTGGAATCATCTACAACAACATTTAGTTGATCTGAATAATGACAAAGTCAAATCTAAGTTTCACAATGATAAATAACAATGAGAATAGGTATATTATAACTGTACAGTTGAGCTGGTGGGAGTGTGGCATTTTATGTTCAATAAATAAGCTTGCAGATAGACCCAACCAACTTAAAAATTTGAATTTTTGAAATGTGTAGATAACTATGTACAATTAATTTGTTGGTAGTATTTAAATTTTCATTGATAAGAATACTTGGCAGAATACTAAAGTTTGGTAATGTTATTGATGAAATCCAACCTATTTTAACTGTTATATGTTCAGATAAAGCATTTTTCTGTCCTGCAGAGTTCTTGGGTCGAACGTTTTGCTTTTAGATATTCCAGAATAGTTTTGAAATAGGACAACAATCACTTGTTGAAGTTGGTATATTTGATTCATTACAAAATTGAAAATTTTACTATTTTTGTTGAAGTTATAAAATCAGACATTGAGTCATTGCACAACTTTAAATAGTAAATTAAATTTAATATCTATCTTCGTAATTTTTTTTTAAATTATGATGTTCTTAACCATTTTAAAACAAAACAGTTTGTAAATCTTTGGTAAATGATTTTTGATCTTTTATCACTCTAATAAATTAACCAATGAAACTTACTAGTAAAATCCATTTATAAATTTCACCTGGTTCCTTTCTTTGTGGTTTTTGCAACTTAAGAGAAGGCGCGAGAGTTTGTTTTGGTCTGGTAAAATTAACAATAACATTTCTTGAATACTTTTGTTTAAATATTATTGAATTATTTAATAATTTTGCTATTCCACGGAATATAGACATTATATGTGATAATATTAAATAAAATCAAATAATGAAATTTTGAATGTTGTGAAAGTGGTAATTCACTAAACCTAAGGAATAAGGATATAATTATCACTGTCACTTTGACATAGGTGATAGGAATGGACACAGATATTTGATGATCATAATGTCACGTTCTATAGATATTAGATTCTATAAGAACTTAACTAATACTTTTTAGAAATGTATTATACATAGGCCAAAAAATTCTTATTTTGATATTTAACCGATAACGATTTTATAAACATTGATATTACAGTTTTTCTTGTACTGAAGACCAATACAGGAGGGAATAGATTGACTATAATGTTTTTAAAGAACTTAATCCAATGTTCTACATATCTAATCTTAATACATATTAAACATTTGTAAGTAATCATATAAAAACGAAAAGGAAGTTACTTCTATACGTGAAGACAAGAAATGAAAATAAATTTTTACCTTATGATGAGGTAAAAACTTATTGTAAAAATTAAATGACCTCCTACGTAATGCTGCGACAATGGTGAAGATTAATAATTTATATATTGTTTTCTCGTTAAGAAATTTAAAAATGCCTGGTTTTCTTGCAAGCAAATATATTTTATACAAATGAATTGTTGAATTACGCCATTGAATGTTTTAGTAGAGTCAGATTTATCGCTATTATTTTATAAATAATTTTATTTACATTTTTTTATTTACAATATTATTATTGTAAATAATTTTATTTACAAAGACTGATAAACATATTGATAATAATAAGTATTAAAATATAGTCTTAAAAGTATTGCAACGTCTAGTTTTCGGTACAACAAGACGTTTCGTGGCATGGTTTAGTTACACGTAATCAATGCGTAATGTGACTATAGATTAAAAAGTTAATATTTAACTCAGATAATGTATAGTTCAGTTTGATTCCATGAATTTGCAAATGCTTTAATTGAAGGTTTAATTTACGATTTTCACATAATATATTTTTTATGTTATTGTTTAGTGGAAGATCGATATAATTATATACAACTAGGAATTTAACATATATTATTTAACATGGATATGCGTACTTTGAAATTTAGGATGAATTTGTGTGCTTAAAAAAAAACTGGTTATTAATCATACAAACAAAATTTAAATACAAATATTAACGGTTTTATTTTTGCGTCTAAGATAAATATTTTTATTTAAAATAATTGAATTATATTTTCCTTTCACATTATATGTAGATATTATAATAGACTTCTTACAATGAGAATAACAGGATTGCCAATAGAAATAATTTAAGTTTAAGACATAAACTTTATGATATCACCTAGTGTGATGACAACTAAGCAAATGTTAGTCATATTTAATCTTTCATTTCAGTTGAGACTTTACCGGCGTGCGGAGTTTATCTAGAAACGGGGATATGAGTGCAGGCGTGAGTCAAACGGTGAGTTTAAATTTTATTTTCAATATCTTTATTTTTTTATCATGACAATAATTAAAATAAATTTAAGCATTGAATTCTTATTATAATACAATTCTATAGAAATATAGTAATCATGTTTCGAATGCATTAAATATAATAAAACTATTTAGTTTAAAGTATTTATCATGGGTTCACTTTAACATATGTTGATTTAATATAACCATTTTTAACATTTTAAAATTTATTTTAAATTTATAACTGAATTTATTTAACTATTTTAAATTCTAAAGAGCGATGCGAAATGTAATTTGCCATATTGAGCGATTATTATGAGAAAAATATATTAAATATATATCAATTAATTGATCCTAATCCACTATATCAATCAATTAATGATGTTACATTGATTTCTTTCTAAATTTTGTTGTTATGTGTAACGAACACATGTGTGGGTATGTGTGTGGGTGTATAAAGTATATGTGAACTTTACCTCTCTTTTAAATTTTGATTTTCGTAAAAGTTTATCTTCATTATATGTAGGTTGCAACCCAATCCGACTATAAACGTAATAAATTTATTTTATATGAAGGTAATTATAAATTGGATATTGCAGTATATCAAGAGCATTTTAATTTTATATTATTTATTTAATTTTAATGTTATAAAAAATAATAATATTACGAATTTTAAATCTTTTTTTTAAATAAAATTTTAAATCAACATAAATATATCAGATTAAATATCTATAGGTAGTTTTAATCATAAGATAAGGATTTATATAATTAGATTTGGCGAGTTAAATGATTTGAAGATAATAAAAAGATTTAAAATTGTTGTCTCTAACATTTTAACATTGATTTAGCACTTACATTGATAGAAAGGTACTATAATAAAATAAAAAATATATTCATGACTAGACTGCACAAAAAATAAAAATAAAAACGAAGGTACCTATTTTTCTCTTAAGTAGGTATATTTTTTATAAGATCAATAGAACTTAAAACTGCATACGAATTAACATTGGTTCTATTTTTCGTTCTCGACTATTACATCTACGTCATTTAAACAGGTACATGTATCAGAACGTTATTGTTTAACCATTCTTCTGCAGCTGTTTAAAGATTGGTTAAGGTATTATATATGTATATTCATACGTAGAATTTATTCTTATAATATTTTCTATGTGCTTCAATCTTTATTTTACAACAATATAACTTATCGGTATAATATGCGCTTACGGTGTAACCGTGGTAGATAACCTTTTTGAACAGTTAAATCGGGTCGGTTTTTACTTACCCATTAATTATCAGTAGAAAGCTCATTTAATTTAGGCTTACCTGGATACTTGTTTTATTGAGTATAAATCTTAGACACGAACTTTAATATCGTGTTGGTGGTTTGTACTGAGGTTAAGCTATTTCGAAAACAAATTAGTTGTGGATAGCCCTCTGACTAATTTTATTATTGAATTTTTAAATTTAGTTTTGTCATTCTCGTGAATGACCTTTGTTAACCTCTTGTTAATATATCTACCTGACAATCCACTCGCTTGAAGAATAGTGGTCACAATTACGAGTAAGTTATGATAACCCACGAAAAAATAAGTCGTATTTAAACACTTATATCTTATTATTGTTTATTTATGTGTTTATAAAAAAATACAGAAAAACAAACATGTTTTATATTAATCCATAGAAATTTTATAACAAAAGGAACATAATAATTATATTGAGCATATTTTATGAATCACAGATGATAAAGATATTAACTATTTTCTGTACATTTATTAAATTTTAATTTATCAAAAAAATAGCTAAAACTGCAATGGTTTAAAAATACTTATAACATTTCCAATGTAATGTAACTTATAGATATTTAATTTGTTTTATATTAAACAGTGGGGCGAATTTTTGGTGCAAATCCAGGATGTCAAACCGTTATGGTCTGCCCAACCCACGTACATCATTGTACAGAGTTTTTTCGTGTTTGCCGGAATACTAACTCTGTTACATGGTAAGTAAAAGTGATAAGTTTTTCAGACTAGAATTTCTTCCGACTTTCCTCAATTATTAAAGACTAATAAAATTGAAACAGTAGTTTTAGATGTACATCTGTGTGTAAACAATTTGTTAAAATCACCTTAGTGCGTCATGATCGTACTTACAAGCTCTATCACATTATTTATTCGATAATAATTATAGGATAGTATTTAATTACTTATCATTACAAGAATAAACGTGCTTCGTAATCAATATTATTTGCATTTAACAAATTTTACCAATTAAGGTTTTTCACTTTTCAGCTTTGAAAAAAGGGGGTCGCTGGCCGTACTTCTGGCTGGGCACGTTGCTCCATGGCATTTATGCTGATAATTTCTGGCATTTTATCCTCCCCGAATTCGACAACTTCTGGCATTCACAAACGCCCCTTATGTTTTTGGGTGGTCGACAACCTTTGCATATAATTTTGCTTTGTAAGTTGAAATGAACAACTCTATTAGAGTTTACATTAATGTATAATCTAGTGACATAAAACAATTGTCTCTTCAGATCCAGTCTTTATCTACAACGCTGCTTACGCAGTTAGCCAGATCAATCTTCCAAAGTACGCTCAACCATTTGCGGTGGGACTCCTCACTGTCCTCATCGACCTGCCCTATGATATAGTGTCAGTGAAGTATGTTCACTGGACGTGGCACGATACCGACCCCAACATTTTCGACCGTCACTACTGGGTACCCTGGAACTCGTACTATTTCCACGCCACCTTCGCTGCTAGCTTCTATTTCTTCTTCCATTTCAGCAGAGAATGGTTCGCCCCAAAAATTGCGAGATGGTCATCAGCTTCGTGAGTTTCAAATTTATTTTTTTCATGTATTAAATATGATTGAATTTTAAAATGAGTAATTGCACATATTTTTTACAGAAAAGCTGTTGAATGGAAATCTCTCTTGGTAGCAGTTTTGATCGGTATGCCTGGAGGCATCCTAATGTTTGTGCCTATATACCATCCTTTACATGACACATATAAAATTCATTCAGAAGTGACTTTTTTCCTTCTATTTTCGATTTTCTCTGTAATTATTCTGTCTGGGCTATTGAGCGAGCGTGAGAAAATAAAGGAAAAGTAAGTTTTTTCTTCTATACTACGAGATTCCGCCGACTTATCTCGCCTGTTGGTTAAATATATTGCCTCTTACAAAATTCAGTAGTTTACGATTCTATAAGAGATTTTGAAATTGTTAAAAAAAAAACAAATATTACTAAAACAATTTAATGATTTTATTGTGCTCTCTTCCAATATTATATTCGTTATAGAAAAAATAATTAATACATACATACAAAAAATGTTTATAAATAACGATTCGTATATTAGAGAATAAAAAACAAAATATTGAAACTACTGCCCTCAATAACATATATAATTTAAAGCAGTTTTTAAACGTTTTAAATTGTGTTTAAATTATATAAATTTATTTGAAATTATGATTATATCTCATAATTTCGTCAAAAAAGCTAATCAAATACAATAACGATGCAATAATTTGAGGTCACATTGTTTCAGAACTAAAACCGTTGTTAGCTCGTTTAAATCGTTGCATGAGTAGATTTTTTTTTTTAATTCTTTATTTGAGTTAAGCGACATTACTTTTCAGACTCAGCGGCATCGATTACTTGCTATTATTTCAATTGTTCATCCATTATGCGATGTTTTTCGCCATCGTGATCTTATTTAACCCTGAGGACGAAAGGTCTCTGGGGCTCCACGAACCTGTCGGACCCTGCACTGAAAAAACTTCTTTGGTCACGCCTTTTGGACAGGTACACTAACAAAATAATACTATATCTACAACAACTAACTACTTATTCTTGTAAATCTGTGTACATATACGAAGTCTGTTCAAAAACTATCTCGAGTTTTGTGTTTTGTACAAAAACATATGTATTTATTTATGAATATTTATTTTTCAAACTTAAATGTATCCCTTGATCTATCGTGTTTTTCTTGTGCTCAACGTATTATTAAAAAATATGGCCATCTTATTCAGCTTGTCCTACGTGTTTATATAATTGTCAGAAATTAGGCAACTTTGTCAGTAATTCTATGGCGACCTATCTCATACCTAAAACGTATGTAAAAATGTAATGGCAGAACCTAATCGACGTTTTTAAGTCCTCAGTAACTTTTCTAACGGTGATAAGCAAACACTATTTTCTTGATTTTATTAATGTCGATATTTTTGGGCAATTTAATTATTGGGTGAAAAAAATTATTGGGTATCTGGAACGTTCTTCCTTGTTCAACTTCTTAGCCTTCTAAGAGCATCGTGCCAGCGATAAATATTTCTCCAGTGTCAAGTATTTTGATCGTAAGAAGCAGAAGAAAATTATACGTTTTTTTTTAATTGAATATTGCATTAAGATTATTTGATACCTTTATTGGAATAGGGGAATACGAGGACGAGCTGATTGTCGGTTTAAAGATCATATTTAGAAATATAAAAAACTCATACTTACAGTATATTTAGATATATGTAGCTCGCAGAAATTCAAAAGTCACGATACTCTTTGAACAGACTATGCATGTCTTTTTGGTAAGATCTGAAATAGTTCTTCAAAATGAGAATAAACATAATAACCAAAGAAGTATAAAATTCGTCAGCGTATTTAGAATTGCTCGGTTGGGTGATTCAAATGCAAATTACTATAGGACTGTCCGTCAAACTGTGCAGTCATTTTCTTGAAATGAAGAATGTTTTATGAAACGACAATGCCAGTGATATTCTTTTCGTACCTATTTAAACTGAATAGAGATGTTTTGTCGAAAGCCTTTAACATTTTCACTATCTCTCTTCTCATAATGTGATGTGAGATAGATAGAAAAAATAAATTGTTATTAAATAAACAATTTTTTTTTATTATTTGTTTATAAATTGTTTTGTAATGTTCTTATATACATAAAACGAGTTTAATATCTACAAAAACAATTTGTGATTTCAGCGCTTGTTTAAGAGGAAATATTTGTGCCCTGACGATTACGACGAGAAATATTTCGACTTCCATTGCACTCAGAAACCAAAGAATGGCGACAACTGGTATCTCATTTGTGGAACACCCTTTGAGTAAGTTTAATAAGTTTTTATATAGTTATAATCTCAAATCAAAGTTAAAATAATGCGGGAATCGGATAAATAAAAGAATTTCTATCATCACAACATTTATTACGACAAACTTTTTATTTGTAAAAAGGTTCAGTACATTCAAAATGATGAACTTTATGTGATGGTTAAATCTATGCTATATTATGCTCATTAGGTGTAAACCATAGTTGATGTAAGATGAATATAATACAGTAAATGCGGTCGTGATGACTACCCTCAAAATTTTACTAGCCTGTATTATGTATACAGTATAAATACAGATTGCTGTAAAGAACTATTTATATTCATCTCGTATCTGCCAAAGCTTATCGGACCTCCGTGACTACTCCGCAAGCACATCTAGACAATTTTAAAAATTTCCGACTGTGGTACTTATAAGTTAGAACGATTACAAGAATACTGGATAAGTGGCTAGCATTATAAAAATTTTCATGTCGCCGATGTCGACATTGCACATGTCGAAATTGGCGACATGGAAAACAAAAATCGAGATTTTGTTCTCAACAACAAACGACTTTAAAGCCAATTTAAGAACTAGTTGCCACTGATATTATCGTGAAAGTGTGCAATTAAATGCTGCCAGTATTTTAACGAAGTCCTAACATTGCACTTATAGTATTATCTATGGTTAAAACTAAGAGATTATTTCATAAAATCTTTTCAATCTTTTTAAGGCATATGTCCTTCCATTATATATCATATTTACATTTATTATCCTTAAATACTAAAAAATGCGTATAAATATATAATCAAGTCGATATAAAAGCGTTAAAGAAACCAGAATATTACAAAGGTAACATAAACAAGACATCATATCTTAAACTGCCTAACCTATACACTCGTATGAACCACAATGAGATGAAAGAATAATTAAGATAAAATAACAAAATTAAAAATTGTAACATTGACGTCAGGATGATAGCAGGAAAAATCTTACGAGGTTACTTTAATTCTATTCTAAACACAACATTTTCTATAAATACTGATGTTAAGATATATCCTACTAACTAGACAAGGATGAGATGAATGAATAAAGATTCAAAAATCTTAAGATTATCTATCAACTAACAGTGCGCTTGATGCAAGTTTTCGTCGCTGGCTTTTTGGGTCAACGATGAAACAAGCAGGCACAATGAAAGTGCCTACAGTGTTTATAGTCAATGTTTATAATAAAAGGAGTAATGCGACAGAATGTCAAGTTAAACGAGTGCTAATCAATTAATTATATACGGTATATAAGTAATCAAAGGCCTTTTACACGAAAGTTCTTACGCACGATAACTGCGACCGCAAAAACTGTCAAACCGACCAGTTACGGTAGTTATTCTGAGCTAAAGGCCAATCGTGTATTAGTTTCGTTGAGTCAATGAAGATGATAAATTAAGAAGAACGCTTGAACCAGCGAGGGAGATAACCTATTGAATTGAAACAATTTGTAACCAATGGAAACTGTAGAATAGAGTAATTCAAAGTGAAACGATATTGCAAAGAAGCGAGAAAAACAACATCAGGGGACTGGCTGTCCTTCTGTTGTTACGTTTGTAACACAAGTGGGGTGAAGGATGGTGGTACTACCCCAGGCGAGACGAGCGTCTCTACCACCTTAAGTAATTAAACCTTCTCATTAAAAAGAACTAAAGTTCAAAACTTGACATTGATTATAAGTACGATACCTACATTTACTATAAATACTGAGGTTAAGATATATCCTCCTAACTAGACAAGGATGAGATGAATGAATAAAGATTCAAAAATCTTAAGATTATCTATCAACTAACGCTGCGCTTGATGCAACTTTTCGCCGCTGGCTTTTTGGGTCAACGATGAAACAAGCAGGCACAATGAAAGTGCCTACAGTGTTTATAGTCAATGTTTATAATAAAAGGAGTAATGCGACAGAATGTCAAGTTAAACGAGTGCTAATCAATTAATTATATACGGTATATAAGTAATCAAAGGCCTTTTACACGAAAGTTCTTACGCACGATAACTGCGACCGCAAAAACTGTCAAACCGACCAGTTACGGTAGTTATTCTGAGCTAAAGGCCAATCGTGTATTAGTTTTCGTTGAGTCAATGAAGATGATAAATTAAGAAGAACGCTTGAACCAGCGAGGGAGATAACCTATTGAATTGAAACAATTTGTAACCAATGGAAACTGTAGAATAGAGTAATTCAAAGTGAAACGATATTGCAAAGAAGCGAGAAAAACAACATCAGGGGACTGGCTGTCCTTCTGTTGTTACGTTTGTAACACAAGTGGGGTGAAGGATGGTGGTACTACCCCAGGCGAGACGAGCGTCTCTACCACCTTAAGTAATTAAACCTTCTCATTAAAAAGAACTAAAGTACAAAACTTGACATTGATTATAAGTACGATACCTACATTTACTATAAATACTCAGGTTAAGATATATCCTACTAACTAGACAAGGATGAGATGAATGAATAAAGATTCAACAGTCTTAAGATTATCTATCAACTAACGGTGCGCTTGATGCAAGTTTTCATCGCTGGCTTTTTGGGTCAACGATGAAACAAGCAGGCACGATGAAAGTGCCTAGATTGCTTATAGTCAATGTTTATAATAAAAAGGAGTAATGCGACAGAATGTCAAGTTAAACGAGTGCTAATCAATTAATTATATACGGTATATAAGTAATCAAAGGCCTTTTACACGAAAGTTCTTACGCACGATAACTGCGACCGCAAAAACTGTCAAACCGACCAGTTACGGTAGTTATTCTGAGCTAAAGGCCAATCGTGTATTAGTTTCGTTGAGTCAATGAAGATGATAAATTAAGAAGAACGCTTGAACCAGCGAGGGAGATAACCTATTGAATTGAAACAATTTGTAACCAATGAAAACTGTAGAATAGAGTAATTCAAAGTGAAACGATATTGCAAAGAAGCGAGAAAAACAACATCAGGGGACTGGCTGTCCTTCTGTTGTTACGTTTGTAACACAAGTGGGGTGAAGGATGGTGGTACTACCCCAGGCGAGACGAGCGTCTCTACCACCTTAAGTAATTAAACATTCTCATTAAAAAGAACTAAAGTTCAAAACTTGACATTGATTATAAGTACGATACCTACATTTACTATAAATACTCAGGTTAAGATATATCCTACTAACTAGACAAGGATGAGATGAATGAATAAAGATTCAACAGTCTTAAGATTATCTATCAACTAACGGTGCGCTTGATGCAAGTTTTCATCGCTGGCTTTTTGGGTCAACGATGAAACAAGCAGGCACGATGAAAGTGCCTAGATTGCTTATAGTCAATGTTTATAATAAAAAGGAGTAATGCGACAGAATGTCAAGTTAAACGAGTGCTAATCAATGAATTATATACGGTATATAAGTAATCAAAGGCCTTTTACACGAAAGTTCTTACGCGCGATAACTGCGACCGCAAAAACTGTCAAACCGACCAGTTACGGTAGTTATTCTGAGCTAAAGGCCAATCGTGTATTAGTTTCGTTGAGTCAATGAAGATGATAAATAAAGAAGAACGCTTGAACCAGCGAGGGAGATAACCTATTGAATTGAAACAATTTGTAACCAATGGAAACTGTAGAATAGAGTAATTCAAAGTGAAACGATATTGCAAAGAAGCGAGAAAAACAACATCAGGGGACTGGCTGTCCTTCTGTTGTTACGTTTGTAACACAAGTGGGGTGAAGGATGGTGGTACTACCCCAGGCGAGACGAGCGTCTCTACCACCTTAAGTAATTAAACCTTCTCATTAAAAAGAACTAAAGTACAAAACTTGACATTGATTATAAGTACGATACCTACATTTACTATAAATACTCAGGTTAAGATATATCCTACTAACTAGACAAGGATGAGATGAATGAATAAAGATTCAACAGTCTTAAGATTATCTATCAACTAACGGTGCGCTTGATGCAAGTTTTCATCGCTGGCTTTTTGGGTCAACGATGAAACAAGCAGGCACGATGAAAGTGCCTAGATTGCTTATAGTCAATGTTTATAATAAAAAGGAGTAATGCGACAGAATGTCAAGTTAAACGAGTGCTAATCAATTAATTATATACGGTATATAAGTAATCAAAGGCCTTTTACACGAAAGTTCTTACGCACGATAACTGCGACCGCAAAAACTGTCAAACCGACCAGTTACGGTAGTTATTCTGAGCTAAAGGCCAATCGTGTATTAGTTTTCGTTGAGTCAATGAAGATGATAAATTAAGAAGAACGCTTGAACCAGCGAGGGAGATAACCTATTGAATTGAAACAATTTGTAACCAATGGAAACTGTAGAATAGAGTAATTCAAAGTGAAACGATATTGCAAAGAAGCGAGAAAAACAACATCAGGGGACTGGCTGTCCTTCTGTTGTTACGTTTGTAACACAAGTGGGGTGAAGGATGGTGGTACTACCCCAGGCGAGACGAGCGTCTCTACCACCTTAAGTAATTAAACCTTCTCATTAAAAAGAACTAAAGTACAAAACTTGACATTGATTATAAGTACGATACCTACATTTACTATAAATACTCAGGTTAAGATATATCCTACTAACTAGACAAGGATGAGATGAATGAATAAAGATTCAACAGTCTTAAGATTATCTATCAACTAACGGTGCGCTTGATGCAAGTTTTCATCGCTGGCTTTTTGGGTCAACGATGAAACAAGCAGGCACGATGAAAGTGCCTAGATTGCTTATAGTCAATGTTTATAATAAAAGGAGTAATGCGACAGAATGTCAAGTTAAACGAGTGCTAATCAATTAATTATATACGGTATATAAGTAATCAAAGGCCTTTTACACGAAAGTTCTTACGCACGATAACTGCGACCGCAAAAACTGTCAAACCGACCAGTTACGGTAGTTATTCTGAGCTAAAGGCCAATCGTGTATTAGTTTTCGTTGAGTCAATGAAGATGATAAATTAAGAAGAACGCTTGAACCAGCGAGGGAGATAACCTATTGAATTGAAACAATTTGTAACCAATGGAAACTGTAGAATAGAGTAATTCAAAGTGAAACGATATTGCAAAGAAGCGAGAAAAACAACATCAGGGGACTGGCTGTCCTTCTGTTGTTACGTTTGTAACACAAGTGGGGTGAAGGATGGTGGTACTACCCCAGGCGAGACGAGCGTCTCTACCACCTTAAGTAATTAAACCTTCTCATTAAAAAGAACTAAAGTACAAAACTTGACATTGATTATAAGTACGATACCTACATTTACTATAAATACTCAGGTTAAGATATATCCTACTAACTAGACAAGGATGAGATGAATGAATAAAGATTCAACAGTCTTAAGATTATCTATCAACTAACGGTGCGCTTGATGCAAGTTTTCATCGCTGGCTTTTTGGGTCAACGATGAAACAAGCAGGCACGATGAAAGTGCCTAGATTGCTTATAGTCAATGTTTATAATAAAAGGAGTAATGCGACAGAATGTCAAGTTAAACGAGTGCTAATCAATTAATTATATACGGTATATAAGTAATCAAAGGCCTTTTACACGAAAGTTCTTACGCACGATAACTGCGACCGCAAAAACTGTCAAACCGACCAGTTACGGTAGTTATTCTGAGCTAAAGGCCAATCGTGTATTAGTTTCGTTGAGTCAATGAAGATGATAAATTAAGAAGAACGCTTGAACCAGCGAGGGAGATAACCTATTGAATTGAAACAATTTGTAACCAATGAAAACTGTAGAATAGAGTAATTCAAAGTGAAACGATATTGCAAAGAAGCGAGAAAAACAACATCAGGGGACTGGCTGTCCTTCTGTTGTTACGTTTGTAACACAAGTGGGGTGAAGGATGGTGGTACTACCCCAGGCGAGACGAGCGTCTCTACCACCTTAAGTAATTAAACCTTCTCATTAAAAAGAACTAAAGTTCAAAACTTGACATTGATTATAAGTACGATACCTACATTTACTATAAATACTCAGGTTAAGATATATCCTACTAACTAGACAAGGATGAGATGAATGAATAAAGATTCAACAGTCTTAAGATTATCTATCAACTAACGGTGCGCTTGATGCAAGTTTTCATCGCTGGCTTTTTGGGTCAACGATGAAACAAGCAGGCACGATGAAAGTGCCTAGATTGCTTATAGTCAATGTTTATAATAAAAAGGAGTAATGCGACAGAATGTCAAGTTAAACGAGTGCTAATCAATGAATTATATACGGTATATAAGTAATCAAAGGCCTTTTACACGAAAGTTCTTACGCACGATAACTGCGACCGCAAAAACTGTCAAACCGACCAGTTACGGTAGTTATTCTGAGCTAAAGGCCAATCGTGTATTAGTTTCGTTGAGTCAATGAAGATGATAAATAAAGAAGAACGCTTGAACCAGCGAGGGAGATAACCTATTGAATTGAAACAATTTGTAACCAATGGAAACTGTAGAATAGAGTAATTCAAAGTGAAACGATATTGCAAAGAAGCGAGAAAAACAACATCAGGGGACTGGCTGTCCTTCTGTTGTTACGTTTGTAACACAAGTGGGGTGAAGGATGGTGGTACTACCCAGGCGAGACGAGCGTCTCTACCACCTTAAGTAATTAAACCTTCTCATTAAAAAGAACTAAAGTACAAAACTTGACATTGATTATAAGTACGATACCTACATTTACTATAAATACTCAGGTTAAGATATATCCTACTAACTAGACAAGGATGAGATGAATGAATAAAGATTCAACAGTCTTAAGATTATCTATCAACTAACGGTGCGCTTGATGCAAGTTTTCATCGCTGGCTTTTTGGGTCAACGATGAAACAAGCAGGCACGATGAAAGTGCCTAGATTGCTTATAGTCAATGTTTATAATAAAAAGGAGTAATGCGACAGAATGTCAAGTTAAACGAGTGCTAATCAATTAATTATATACGGTATATAAGTAATCAAAGGCCTTTTACACGAAAGTTCTTACGCACGATAACTGCGACCGCAAAAACTGTCAAACCGACCAGTTACGGTAGTTATTCTGAGCTAAAGGCCAATCGTGTATTAGTTTCGTTGAGTCAATGAAGATGATAAATTAAGAAGAACGCTTGAACCAGCGAGGGAGATAACCTATTGAATTGAAACAATTTGTAACCAATGGAAACTGTAGAATAGAGTAATTCAAAGTGAAACGATATTGCAAAGAAGCGAGAAAAACAACATCAGGGGACTGGCTGTCCTTCTGTTGTTACGTTTGTAACACAAGTGGGGTGAAGGATGGTGGTACTACCCCAGGCGAGACGAGCGTCTCTACCACCTTAAGTAATTAAACCTTCTCATTAAAAAGAACTAAAGTACAAAACTTGACATTGATTATAAGTACGATACCTACATTTACTATAAATACTCAGGTTAAGATATATCCTACTAACTAGACAAGGATGAGATGAATGAATAAAGATTCAACAGTCTTAAGATTATCTATCAACTAACGGTGCGCTTGATGCAAGTTTTCATCGCTGGCTTTTTGGGTCAACGATGAAACAAGCAGGCACGATGAAAGTGCCTAGATTGCTTATAGTCAATGTTTATAATAAAAAGGAGTAATGCGACAGAATGTCAAGTTAAACGAGTGCTAATCAATTAATTATATACGGTATATAAGTAATCAAAGGCCTTTTACACGAAAGTTCTTACGCACGATAACTGCGACCGCAAAAACTGTCAAACCGACCAGTTACGGTAGTTATTCTGAGCTAAAGGCCAATCGTGTATTAGTTTCGTTGAGTCAATGAAGATGATAAATTAAGAAGAACGCTTGAACCAGCGAGGGAGATAACCTATTGAATTGAAACAATTTGTAACCAATGGAAACTGTAGAATAGAGTAATTCAAAGTGAAACGATATTGCAAAGAAGCGAGAAAAACAACATCAGGGGACTGGCTGTCCTTCTGTTGTTACGTTTGTAACACAAGTGGGGTGAAGGATGGTGGTACTACCCCAGGCGAGACGAGCGTCTCTACCACCTTAAGTAATTAAACCTTCTCATTAAAAAGAACTAAAGTACAAAACTTGACATTGATTATAAGTACGATACCTACATTTACTATAAATACTCAGGTTAAGATATATCCTACTAACTAGACAAGGATGAGATGAATGAATAAAGATTCAACAGTCTTAAGATTATCTATCAACTAACGGTGCGCTTGATGCAAGTTTTCATCGCTGGCTTTTTGGGTCAACGATGAAACAAGCAGGCACAATGAAAGTGCCTACAGTGTTTATAGTCAATGTTTATAATAAAAGGAGTAATGCGACAGAATGTCAAGTTAAACGAGTGCTAATCAATTAATTATATACGGTATATAAGTAATCAAAGGCCTTTTACACGAAAGTTCTTACGCACGATAACTGCGACCGCAAAAACTGTCAAACCGACCAGTTACGGTAGTTATTCTGAGCTAAAGGCCAATCGTGTATTAGTTTTCGTTGAGTCAATGAAGATGATAAATTAAGAAGAACGCTTGAACCAGCGAGGGAGATAACCTATTGAATTGAAACAATTTGTAACCAATGGAAACTGTAGAATAGAGTAATTCAAAGTGAAACGATATTGCAAAGAAGCGAGAAAAACAACATCAGGGGACTGGCTGTCCTTCTGTTGTTACGTTTGTAACACAAGTGGGGTGAAGGATGGTGGTACTACCCCAGGCGAGACGAGCGTCTCTACCACCTTAAGTAATTAAACCTTCTCATTAAAAAGAACTAAAGTACAAAACTTGACATTGATTATAAGTACGATACCTACATTTACTATAAATACTCAGGTTAAGATATATCCTACTAACTAGACAAGGATGAGATGAATGAATAAAGATTCAACAGTCTTAAGATTATCTATCAACTAACGGTGCGCTTGATGCAAGTTTTCATCGCTGGCTTTTTGGGTCAACGATGAAACAAGCAGGCACGATGAAAGTGCCTAGATTGCTTATAGTCAATGTTATAATAAAAAGGAGTAATGCGACAGAATGTCAAGTTAAACGAGTGCTAATCAATTAATTATATACGGTATATAAGTAATCAAAGGCCTTTTACACGAAAGTTCTTACGCACGATAACTGCGACCGCAAAAACTGTCAAACCGACCAGTTACGGTAGTTATTCTGAGCTAAAGGCCAATCGTGTATTAGTTTCGTTGAGTCAATGAAGATGATAAATTAAGAAGAACGCTTGAACCAGCGAGGGAGATAACCTATTGAATTGAAACAATTTGTAACCAATGGAAACTGTAGAATAGAGTAATTCAAAGTGAAACGATATTGCAAAGAAGCGAGAAAAACAACATCAGGGGACTGGCTGTCCTTCTGTTGTTACGTTTGTAACACAAGTGGGGTGAAGGATGGTGGTACTACCCCAGGCGAGACGAGCGTCTCTACCACCTTAAGTAATTAAACCTTCTCATTAAAAAGAACTAAAGTTCAAAACTTGACATTGATTATAAGTACGATACCTACATTTACTATAAATACTCAGGTTAAGATATATCCTACTAACTAGACAAGGATGAGATGAATGAATAAAGATTCAACAGTCTTAAGATTATCTATCAACTAACGGTGCGCTTGATGCAAGTTTTCATCGCTGGCTTTTTGGGTCAACGATGAAACAAGCAGGCACGATGAAAGTGCCTAGATTGCTTATAGTCAATGTTTATAATAAAAAGGAGTAATGCGACAGAATGTCAAGTTAAACGAGTGCTAATCAATGAATTATATACGGTATATAAGTAATCAAAGGCCTTTTACACGAAAGTTCTTACGCACGATAACTGCGACCGCAAAAACTGTCAAACCGACCAGTTACGGTAGTTATTCTGAGCTAAAGGCCAATCGTGTATTAGTTTCGTTGAGTCAATGAAGATGATAAATTAAGAAGAACGCTTGAACCAGCGAGGGAGATAACCTATTGAATTGAAACAATTGTAACCAATGGAAACTGTAGAATAGAGTAATTCAAAGTGAAACGATATTGCAAAGAAGCGAGAAAAACAACATCAGGGGACTGGCTGTCCTTCTGTTGTTACGTTGTAACACAAGTGGGGTGAAGGATGGTGGTACTACCCCAGGCGAGACGAGCGTCTCTACCACCTTAAGTAATTAAACCTTCTCATTAAAAAGAACTAAAGTTCAAAACTTGACATTGATTATAAGTACGATACCTACATTTACTATAAATACTCAGGTTAAGATATATCCTACTAACTAGACAAGGATGAGATGAATGAATAAAGATTCAACAGTCTTAAGATTATCTATCAACTAACGGTGCGCTTGATGCAAGTTTTCATCGCTGGCTTTTTGGGTCAACGATGAAACAAGCAGGCACGATGAAAGTGCCTAGATTGCTTATAGTCAATGTTTATATAAAAGGAGTAATGCGACAGAATGTCAAGTTAAACGAGTGCTAATCAATTAATTATATACGGTATATAAGTAATCAAAGGCCTTTTACACGAAAGTTCTTACGCACGATAACTGCGACCGCAAAAACTGTCAAACCGACCAGTTACGGTAGTTATTCTGAGCTAAAGGCCAATCGTGTATTAGTTTCGTTGAGTCAATGAAGATGATAAATTAAGAAGAACGCTTGAACCAGCGAGGGAGATAACCTATTGAATTGAAACAATTTGTAACCAATGGAAACTGTAGAATAGAGTAATTCAAAGTGAAACGATATTGCAAAGAAGCGAGAAAAACAACATCAGGGGACTGGCTGTCCTTCTGTTGTTACGTTTGTAACACAAGTGGGGTGAAGGATGGTGGTACTACCCCAGGCGAGACGAGCGTCTCTACCACCTTAAGTAATTAAACCTTCTCATTAAAAAGAACTAAAGTTCAAAACTTGACATTGATTATAAGTACGATACCTACATTTACTATAAATACTCAGGTTAAGATATATCCTACTAACTAGACAAGGATGAGATGAATGAATAAAGATTCAACAGTCTTAAGATTATCTATCAACTAACGGTGCGCTTGATGCAAGTTTTCATCGCTGGCTTTTTGGGTCAACGATGAAACAAGCAGGCACGATGAAAGTGCCTAGATTGCTTATAGTCAATGTTTATAATAAAAGGAGTAATGCGACAGAATGTCAAGTTAAACGAGTGCTAATCAATTAATTATATACGGTATATAAGTAATCAAAGGCCTTTTACACGAAAGTTCTTACGCACGATAACTGCGACCGCAAAAACTGTCAAACCGACCAGTTACGGTAGTTATTCTGAGCTAAAGGCCAATCGTGTATTAGTTTCGTTGAGTCAATGAAGATGATAAATTAAGAAGAACGCTTGAACCAGCGAGGGAGATAACCTATTGAATTGAAACAATTTGTAACCAATGGAAACTGTAGAATAGAGTAATTCAAAGTGAAACGATATTGCAAAGAAGCGAGAAAAACAACATCAGGGGACTGGCTGTCCTTCTGTTGTTACGTTTGTAACACAAGTGGGGTGAAGGATGGTGGTACTACCCCAGGCGAGACGAGCGTCTCTACCACCTTAAGTAATTAAACCTTCTCATTAAAAAGAACTAAAGTTCAAAACTTGACATTGATTATAAGTACGATACCTACATTTACTATAAATACTCAGGTTAAGATATATCCTACTAACTAGACAAGGATGAGATGAATGAATAAAGATTCAAAAGTCTTAAGATTATCTATCAACTAACGGTGCGCTTGATGCAAGTTTTCATCGCTGGCTTTTTGGGTCAACGATGAAACAAGCAGGCACGATGAAAGTGCCTAGAGTGCTTATAGTCAATGTTTATATAATAAAAGGAGTAATGCGACAGAATGTCAAGTTAAACGAGTGCTAATCAATTAATTATATACGGTATATAAGTAATCAAAGGCCTTTTACACGAAAGTTCTTACGCACGATAACTGCGACCGCAAAAACTGTCAAACCGACCAGTTACGGTAGTTATTCTGAGCTAAAGGCCAATCGTGTATTAGTTTCGTTGAGTCAATGAAGATGATAAATTAAGAAGAACGCTTGAACCAGCGAGGGGATAACCTATTGAATTGAAACAATTTGTAACCAATGGAAACTGTAGAATAGAGTAATTCAAAGTGAAACGATATTGCAAAGAAGCGAGAAAAAACAACATCAGGGGACTGGCTGTCCTTCTGTTGTTACGTTTGTAACACAAGTGGGGTGAAGGATGGTGGTACTACCCCAGGCGAGACGAGCGTCTCTACCACCTTAAGTAATTAAACCTTCTCATTAAAAAGAACTAAAGTTCAAAACTTGACATTGATTATAAGTACGATACCTACATTTACTATAAATACTCAGGTTAAGATATATCCTACTAACTAGACAAGGATGAGATGAATGAATAAAGATTCAAAAGTCTTAAGATTATCTATCAACTAACGGTGCGCTTGATGCAAGTTTTCATCGCTGGCTTTTTGGGTCAACGATGAAACAAGCAGGCACAATGAAAGTGCCTAGATTGCTTATAGTCAATGTTTATATAATAAAAAGGAGTAATGCGACAGAATGTCAAGTTAAACGAGTGCTAATCAATTAATTATATACGGTATATAAGTAATCAAAGGCCTTTTACACGAAAGTTCTTACGCACGATAACTGCGACCGCAAAAACTGTCAAACCGACCAGTTACGGTAGTTATTCTGAGCTAAAGGCCAATCGTGTATTAGTTTCGTTGAGTCAATGAAGATGATAAATTAAGAAGAACGCTTGAACCAGCGAGGGAGATAACCTATTGAATTGAAACAATTTGTAACCAATGGAAACTGTAGAATAGAGTAATTCAAAGTGAAACGATATTGCAAAGAAGCGAGAAAAACAACATCAGGGGACTGGCTGTCCTTCTGTTGTTACGTTTGTAACACAAGTGGGGTGAAGGATGGTGGTACTACCCCAGGCGAGACGAGCGTCTCTACCACCTTAAGTAATTAAACCTTCTCATTAAAAAGAACTAAAGTACAAAACTTGACATTGATTATAAGTACGATACCTACATTTACTATAAATACTCAGGTTAAGATATATCCTACTAACTAGACAAGGATGAGATGAATGAATAAAGATTCAACAGTCTTAAGATTATCTATCAACTAACGGTGCGCTTGATGCAAGTTTTCATCGCTGGCTTTTTGGGTCAACGATGAAACAAGCAGGCACGATGAAAGTGCCTAGATTGCTTATAGTCAATGTTTATAATAAAAAGGAGTAATGCGACAGAATGTCAAGTTAAACGAGTGCTAATCAATTATTATATACGGTATATAAGTAATCAAAGGCCTTTTACACGAAAGTTCTTACGCACGATAACTGCGACCGCAAAAACTGTCAAACCGACCAGTTACGGTAGTTATTCTGAGCTAAAGGCCAATCGTGTATTAGTTTCGTTGAGTCAATGAAGATGATAAATTAAGAAGAACGCTTGAACCAGCGAGGGAGATAACCTATTGAATTGAAACAATTTGTAACCAATGGAAACTGTAGAATAGAGTAATTCAAAGTGAAACGATATTGCAAAGAAGCGAGAAAAACAACATCAGGGGACTGGCTGTCCTTCTGTTGTTACGTTTGTAACACAAGTGGGGTGAAGGATGGTGGTACTACCCCAGGCGAGACGAGCGTCTCTACCACCTTAAGTAATTAAACCTTCTCATTAAAAAGAACTAAAGTTCAAAACTTGACATTGATTATAAGTACGATACCTACATTTACTATAAATACTGAGGTTAAGATATATCCTCCTAACTAGACAAGGATGAGATGAATGAATAAAGATTCAAAAATCTTAAGATTATCTATCAACTAACAGTGCGCTTGATGCAAGTTTTCGTCGCTGGCTTTTTGGGTCAACGATGAAACAAGCAGGCACAATGAAAGTGCCTAAGTGCTTATAGTCAATGTTTATATTAAAAGGAGTAATGCGACAGAATGTCAAGTTAAACGAGTGCTAATCAATTAATTATATACGGTATATAAGTAATCAAAGGCCTTTTACACGAAAGTTCTTACGCACGATAACTGCGACCGCAAAAACTGTCAAACCGACCAGTTACGGTAGTTATTCTGAGCTAAAGGCCAATCGTGTATTAGTTTCGTTGAGTCAATGAAGATGATAAATTAAGAAGAACGCTTGAACCAGCGAGGGAGATAACCTATTGAATTGAAACAATTTGTAACCAATGGAAACTGTAGAATAGAGTAATTCAAAGTGAAACGATATTGCAAAGAAGCGAGAAAAACAACATCAGGGGACTGGCTGTCCTTCTGTTGTTACGTTTGTAACACAAGTGGGGTGAAGGATGGTGGTACTACCCCAGGCGAGACGAGCGTCTCTACCACCTTAAGTAATTAAACCTTCTCATTAAAAAGAACTAAAGTTCAAAACTTGACATTGATTATAAGTACGATACCTACATTTACTATAAATACTGAGGTTAAGATATATCCTCCTAACTAGACAAGGATGAGATGAATGAATAAAGATTCAAAAATCTTAAGATTATCTATCAACTAACGGTGCGCTTGATGCAAGTTTTCGCCGCTGGCTTTTTGGGTCAACGATGAAACAAGCAGGCACAATGAAAGTGCCTACAGTGCTTATAGTCAATGATTATAATTAAAGGAGTAATGCGACAGAATGTCAAGTTAAACGAGTGCTAATCAATTAATTATATACGGTATATAAGTAATCAAAGGCCTTTTACACGAAAGTTCTTACGCACGATAACTGCGACCGCATAAACTGTCAAACCGATCAGTTACGGTAGTTATTCTGAGCTAAAGGCCAATCGTGTATTAGTTTCGTTGAGTCAATGAAGATGATAAATTAAGAAGAACGCTTGAACCAGCGAGGGAGATAACCTATTGAATTGAAACAATTTGTAACCAATGGAAACTGTAGAATAGAGTAATTCAAAGTGAAACGATATTGCAAAGAAGCGAGAAAAACAACATCAGGGGACTGGCTGTCCTTCTGTTGTTACGTTTGTAACACAAGTGGGGTGAAGGATGGTGGTACTACCCCAGGCGAGACGAGCGTCTCTACCACCTTAAGTAATTAAACCTTCTCATTAAAAAGAACTAAAGTACAAAACTTGACATTGATTATAAGTACGATACCTACATTTACTATAAATACTCAGGTTAAGATATATCCTACTAACTAGACAAGGATGAGATGAATGAATAAAGATTCAACAGTCTTAAGATTATCTATCAACTAACAGTGCGCTTGATGCAAGTTTTCGTCGCTGGCTTTTTGGGTCAACGATGAAACAAGCAGGCACAATGAAAGTGCCTACAGTGTTTATAGTCAATGATTATATTTAAAGGAGTAATGCGACAGAATGTCAAGTTAAACGAGTGCTAATCAATTAATTATATACGGTATATAAGTAATCAAAGGCCTTTTACACGAAAGTTCTTACGCACGATAACTGCGACCGCATAAACTGTCAAACCGATCAGTTACGGTAGTTATTCTGAGCTAAAGGCCAATCGTGTATTAGTTTCGTTGAGTCAATGAAGATGATAAATTAAGAAGAACGCTTGAACCAGCGAGGGAGATAACCTATTGAATTGAAACAATTTGTAACCAATGGAAACTGTAGAATAGAGTAATTCAAAGTGAAACGATATTGCAAAGAAGCGAGAAAAACAACATCAGGGGACTGGCTGTCCTTCTGTTGTTACGTTTGTAACACAAGTGGGGTGAAGGATGGTGGTACTACCCCAGGCGAGACGAGCGTCTCTACCACCTTAAGTAATTAAACCTTCTCATTAAAAAGAACTAAAGTACAAAACTTGACATTGATTATAAGTACGATACCTACATTTACTATAAATACTCAGGTTAAGATATATCCTACTAACTAGACAAGGATGAGATGAATGAATAAAGATTCAACAGTCTTAAGATTATCTATCAACTAACGGTGCGCTTGATGCAAGTTTTCATCGCTGGCTTTTTGGGTCAACGATGAAACAAGCAGGCACGATGAAAGTGCCTAGATTGCTTATAGTCAATGTTTATAATAAAAAGGAGTAATGCGACAGAATGTCAAGTTAAACGAGTGCTAATCAATGAATTATATACGGTATATAAGTAATCAAAGGCCTTTTACACGAAAGTTCTTACGCGCGATAACTGCGACCGCAAAAACTGTCAAACCGACCAGTTACGGTAGTTATTCTGAGCTAAAGGCCAATCGTGTATTAGTTTCGTTGAGTCAATGAAGATGATAAATTAAGAAGAACGCTTGAACCAGCGAGGGAGATAACCTATTGAATTGAAACAATTTGTAACCAATGGAAACTGTAGAATAGAGTAATTCAAAGTGAAACGATATTGCAAAGAAGCGAGAAAAACAACATCAGGGGACTGGCTGTCCTTCTGTTGTTACGTTTGTAACACAAGTGGGGTGAAGGATGGTGGTACTACCCCAGGCGAGACGAGCGTCTCTACCACCTTAAGTAATTAAACCTTCTCATTAAAAAGAACTAAAGTTTAAAACTTGACATTGATTATAAGTACGATACCTACATTTACTATAAATACTGAGGTTAAGATATATCCTACTAACTAGACAAGGATGAGATGAATGAATAAAGATTCAAAAATCTTAAGATTATCTATCAACTAACGGTGCGCTTGATGCAACTTTTCGCCGCTGGCTTTTTGGGTCAACGATGAAACAAGCAGGCACAATGAAAGTGCCTCAAGTGCTTATAGTCAATGTTTATATAATAAAAGGAGTAATGCGACTGAATGTCAAGTTAAACGAGTGCTAATCAATTAATTATATACGGTATATAAGTAATCAAAGGCCTTTTACACGAAAGTTCTTACGCACGATAACTGCGACCGCATAAACTGTCAAACCGATCAGTTACGGTAGTTATTCTGAGCTAAAGGCCAATCGTGTATTAGTTTCGTTAAGTCAATGAAGATGATAAATTAAGAAGAACGCTTGAACCAGCGAGGGAGATAACCTATTGAATTGAAACAATTTGTAACCAATGGAAACTGTAGAATAGAGTAATTCAAAGTGAAACGACATTGCAAAGAAGCGAGAAAAACAACATCAGGGGACTGGCTGTCCTTCTGTTGTTACGTTTGTAACACAAGTGGGGTGAAGGATGGTGGTACTACCCCAGGCGAGACGAGCGTCTCTACCACCTTAAGTAATTAAACCTTCTCATTAAAAAGAACTAAAGTACAAAACTTGACATTGATTATAAGTACGATACCTACATTTACTATAAATACTGAGGTTAAGATATATCCTACTAACTAGACAAGGATGAGATGAATGAATAAAGATTCAAAAATCTTAAGATTATCTATCAACTAACAATGCGCTTGATGCAAGTTTTCGTCGCTGGCTTTTTGGGTCAACGATGAAACAAGCAGGCACAATGAAAGTGCCTACAGTGTTTATAGTCAATGATTATATTTAAAGGAGTAATGCGACAGAATGTCAAGTTAAACGAGTGCTAATCAATTAATTATATACGGTATATAAGTAATCAAAGGCCTTTTACACGAAAGTTCTTACGCACGATAACTGCGACCGCAAAAACTGTCAAACCGACCAGTTACGGTAGTTATTCTGAGCTAAAGGCCAATCGTGTATTAGTTTCTTTGAGTAAATGAAGATGATAAATTAAGAAGAACGCTTGAACCAGCGAGGGAGATAACCTATTGAATTGAAACAATTTGTAACCAATGGAAACTGTAGAATAGAGTAATTCAAAGTGAAACGATATTGCAAAGAAGCGAGAAAAACAACATCAGGGGACTGGCTGTCCTTCTGTTGTTACGTTTGTAACACAAGTGGGGTGAAGGATGGTGGTACTACCCCAGGCGAGACGAGCGTCTCTACCACCTTAAGTAATTAAACCTTCTCATTAAAAAGAACTAAAGTTCAAAACTTGACATTGATTATAAGTACGATACCTACATTTACTATAAATACTGAGGTTAAGATATATCCTCCTAACTAGACAAGGATGAGATGAATGAATAAAGATTCAAAAATCTTAAGATTATCTATCAACTAACAGTGCGCTTGATGCAAGTTTTCGTCGCTGGCTTTTTGGGTCAACGATGAAACAAGCAGGCACAATGAAAGTGCCTACAGTGTTTATAGTCAATGATTATATTTAAAGGAGTAATGCGACAGAATGTCAAGTAAAACGAGTGCTAATCAATTAATTATATACGGTTTATAAGTAATCAAAGGCCTTTTACACGAAAGTTCTTACGCACGATAACTGCGACCGCAAAAATTGTCAAACCGACCAGTTACGGTAGTTATTCTGAGCTAAAGGCCAGTCGTTATTAGTTTAGTTGAGTCAATGAAGATGATAAATTAAGAAGAACGCTTGAACCAGCGAGGGAGATAACCTATTGAATTGAAACAATTTGTAACCAATGGAAACTGTAGAATAGAGTAATTCAAAGTGAAACGATATTGCAAAGAAGCGAGAAAAACAACATCAGGGGACTGGCTGTCCTTCTGTTGTTACGTTTGTAACACAAGTGGGGTGAAGGATGGTGGTACTACCCCAGGCGAGACGAGCGTCTCTACCACCTTAAGTAATTAAACCTTCTCATTAAAAAGAACTAAAGTTCAAAACTTGACATTGATTATAAGTACGATACCTACATTTACTATAAATACTGAGGTTAAGATATATCCTCCTAACTAGACAAGGATGAGATGAATGAATCAAGATTCAAAAATCTTAAGATTATCTATCAACTAACAGTGCGCTTGATGCAAGTTTTCGTCGCTGGCTTTTTGGGTCAACGATGAAACAAGCAGGCACAATGAAAGTGCCTACAGTGTTTATAGTCAATGATTATATTTAAAGGAGTAATGCGACAGAATGTCAAGTTAAACGAGTGCTAATCAATTAATTATATACGGTATATAAGTAATCAAAGGCCTTTTACACGAAAGTTCTTACGCACGATAACTGCGACCGCATAAACTTTCAAACCGATCAGTTACGGTAGTTATTCTGAGCTAAAGGCCAATCGTGTATTAGTTTCGTTGAGTCAATGAAGATGATAAATTAAGAAGAACGCTTGAACCAGCGAGGGAGATAACCTATTGAATTGAAACAATTTGTAACCAATGGAAACTGTAGAATAGAGTAATTCAAAGTGAAACGATATTGCAAAGAAGCGAGAAAAACAACATCAGGGGACTGGCTGTCCTTCTGTTGTTACGTTTGTAACACAAGTGGGGTGAAGGATGGTGGTACTACCCCAGGCGAGACGAGCGTCTCTACCACCTTAAGTAATTAAACCTTCTCATTAAAAAGAACTAAAGTTCAAAACTTGACATTGATTATAAGTACGATACCTACATTTACTATAAATACTGAGGTTAAGATATATCCTCCTAACTAGACAAGGATGAGATGAATGAATAAAGATTCAAAAATCTTAAGATTATCTATCAACTAACAGTGCGCTTGATGCAAGTTTTCGTCGCTGGCTTTTTGGGTCAACGATGAAACAAGCAGGCACAATGAAAGTGCCTACAGTGTTTATAGTCAATGATTATATTTAAAGGAGTAATGCGACAGAATGTCAAGTAAAACGAGTGCTAATCAATTAATTATATACGGTATATAAGTAATCAAAGGCCTTTTACACGAAAGTTCTTACGCACGATAACTGCGACCGCATAAACTGTCAAACCGATCAGTTACGGTAGTTATTCTGAGCTAAAGGCCAATCGTGTATTAGTTTCGTTGAGTCAATGAAGATGATAAATTAAGAAGAACGCTTGAACCAGCGAGGGAGATAACCTATTGAATTGAAACAATTTGTAACCAATGGAAACTGTAGAATAGAGTAATTCAAAGTGAAACGATATTGCAAAGAAGCGAGAAAAACAACATCAGGGGACTGGCTGTCCTTCTGTTGTTACGTTTGTAACACAAGTGGGGTGAAGGATGGTGGTACTACCCCAGGCGAGACGAGCGTCTCTACCACCTTAAGTAATTAAACCTTCTCATTAAAAAGAACTAAAGTTCAAAACTTGACATTGATTATAAGTACGATACCTACATTTACTATAAATACTGAGGTTAAGATATATCCTAACTAGACAAGGATGAGATGAATGAATAAAGATTCAAAAATCTTAAGATTATCTATCAACTAACAGTGCGCTTGATGCAAGTTTTCGTCGCTGGCTTTTTGGGTCAACGATGAAACAAGCAGGCACAATGAAAGTGCCTACAGTGTTTATAGTCAATGATTATATTTAAAGGAGTAATGCGACAGAACGTCAAGTAAAACGAGTGCTAATCAATTAATTATATACGGTATATAAGTAATCAAAGGCCTTTTACACGAAAGTTCTTACGCACGATAACTGCGACCGCAAAAACTGTCAAACCGACCAGTTACGGTAGTTATTCTGAGCTAAAGGCCAATCGTGTATTAGTTTCGTTGAGTCAATGAAGATGATAAATTAAGAAGAACGCTTGAACCAGCGAGGGAGATAACCTATTGAATTGAAACAATTTGTAACCAATGGAAACTGTAGAATAGAGTAATTCAAAGTGAAACGATATTGCAAAGAAGCGAGAAAAACAACATCAGGGGACTGGCTGTCCTTCTGTTGTTACGTTTGTAACACAAGTGGGGTGAAGGATGGTGGTACTACCCCAGGCGAGACGAGCGTCTCTACCACCTTAAGTAATTAAACCTTCTCATTAAAAAGAACTAAAGTTCAAAACTTGACATTGATTATAAGTACGATACCTACATTTACTATAAATACTGAGGTTAAGATATATCCTCCTAACTAGACAAGGATGAGATGAATGAATAAAGATTCAAAAATCTTAAGATTATCTATCAACTAACAGTGCGCTTGATGCAAGTTTTCGTCGCTGGCTTTTTGGGTCAACGATGAAACAAGCAGGCACAATGAAAGTGCCTACAGTGTTTATAGTCAATGATTATATTTAAAGGAGTAATGCGACAGAATGTCAAGTAAAACGAGTGCTAATCAATTAATTATATACGGTATATAAGTAATCAAAGGCCTTTTACACGAAAGTTCTTACGCACGACAACTGCGACCGCATAAACTGTCAAACCGATCAGTTACGGTAGTTATTCTGAGCTAAAGGCCAATCGTGTATTAGTTTCGTTGAGTCAATGAAGATGATAAATTAAGAAGAACGCTTGAACCAGCGAGGGAGATAACCTATTGAATTGAAACAATTTGTAACCAATGGAAACTGTAGAATAGAGTAATTCAAAGTGAAACGATATTGCAAAGAAGCGAGAAAAACAACATCAGGGGACTGGCTGTCCTTCTGTTGTTACGTTTGTAACACAAGTGGGGTGAAGGATGGTGGTACTACCCCAGGCGAGACGAGCGTCTCTACCACCTTAAGTAATTAAACCTTCTCATTAAAAAGAACTAAAGTACAAAACTTGACATTGATTATAAGTACGATACCTACATTTACTATAAATACTCAGGTTAAGATATATCCTACTAACTAGACAAGGATGAGATGAATGAATAAAGATTCAACAGTCTTAAGATTATCTATCAACTAACGGTGCGCTTGATGCAAGTTTTCATCGCTGGCTTTTTGGGTCAACGATGAAACAAGCAGGCACGATGAAAGTGCCTAGATTGCTTATAGTCAATGTTTATAATAAAAAGGAGTAATGCGACAGAATGTCAAGTTAAACGAGTGCTAATCAATTAATTATATACGGTATATAAGTAATCAAAGGCCTTTTACACGAAAGTTCTTACGCACGATAACTGCGACCGCAAAAACTGTCAAACCGACCAGTTACGGTAGTTATTCTGAGCTAAAGGCCAATCGTGTATTAGTTTCGTTGAGTCAATGAAGATGATAAATTAAGAAGAACGCTTGAACCAGCGAGGGAGATAACCTATTGAATTGAAACAATTTGTAACCAATGGAAACTGTAGAATAGAGTAATTCAAAGTGAAACGATATTGCAAAGAAGCGAGAAAAACAACATCAGGGGACTGGCTGTCCTTCTGTTGTTACGTTTGTAACACAAGTGGGGTGAAGGATGGTGGTACTACCCCAGGCGAGACGAGCGTCTCTACCACCTTAAGTAATTAAACCTTCTCATTAAAAAGAACTAAAGTTCAAAACTTGACATTGATTATAAGTACGGTACCTACATTTACTATAAATACTGAGGTTAAGATATATCCTCCTAACTAGACAAGGATGAGATGAATGAATCAAGATTCAAAAATCTTAAGATTATCTATCAACTAACAGTGCGCTTGATGCAAGTTTTCGTCGCTGGCTTTTGGGTCAACGATGAAACAAGCAGGCACAATGAAAGTGCCTACAGTGTTTATAGTCAATGATTATATTTAAAGGAGTAATGCGACAGAATGTCAAGTTAAACGAGTGCTAATCAATTAATTATATACGGTATATAAGTAATCAAAGGCCTTTTACACGAAAGTTCTTACGCACGATAACTGCGACCGCATAAACTGTCAAACCGATCAGTTACGGTAGTTATTCTGAGCTAAAGGCCAATCGTGTATTAGTTTCGTTGAGTCAATGAAGATGATAAATTAAGAAGAACGCTTGAACCAGCGAGGGAGATAACCTATTGAATTGAAACAATTTGTAACCAATGGAAACTGTAGAATAGAGTAATTCAAAGTGAAACGATATTGCAAAGAAGCGAGAAAAACAACATCAGGGGACTGGCTGTCCTTCTGTTGTTACGTTTGTAACACAAGTGGGGTGAAGGATGGTGGTACTACCCCAGGCGAGACGAGCGTCTCTACCACCTTAAGTAATTAAACCTTCTCATTAAAAAGAACTAAAGTTCAAAACTTGACATTGATTATAAGTACGGTACCTACATTTACTATAAATACTGAGGTTAAGATATATCCTCCTAACTAGACAAGGATGAGATGAATGAATCAAGATTCAACAGTCTTAAGATTATCTATCAACTAACGGTGCGCTTGATGCAAGTTTTCATCGCTGGCTTTTTGGGTCAACGATGAAACAAGCAGGCACGATGAAAGTGCCTAGATTGCTTATAGTCAATGTTTATAATAAAAAGGAGTAATGCGACAGAATGTCAAGTTAAACGAGTGCTAATCAATGAATTATATACGGTATATAAGTAATCAAAGGCCTTTTACACGAAAGTTCTTACGCGCGATAACTGCGACCGCAAAAACTGTCAAACCGACCAGTTACGGTAGTTATTCTGAGCTAAAGGCCAATCGTGTATTAGTTTCGTTGAGTCAATGAAGATGATAAATAAAGAAGAACGCTTGAACCAGCGAGGGAGATAACCTATTGAATTGAAACAATTTGTAACCAATGGAAACTGTAGAATAGAGTAATTCAAAGTAAAACGATATTGCAAAGAAGCGAGAAAAACAACATCAGGGGACTGGCTGTCCTTCTGTTGTTACGTTTGTAACACAAGTGGGGTGAAGGATGGTGGTACTACCCCAGGCGAGACGAGCGTCTCTACCACCTTAAGTAATTAAACCTTCTCATTAAAAAGAACTAAAGTACAAAACTTGACATTGATTATAAGTACGATACCTACATTTACTATAAATACTCAGGTTAAGATATATCCTACTAACTAGACAAGGATGAGATGAATGAATAAAGATTCAACAGTCTTAAGATTATCTATCAACTAACGGTGCGCTTGATGCAAGTTTTCATCGCTGGCTTTTTGGGTCAACGATGAAACAAGCAGGCACGATGAAAGTGCCTAGATTGCTTATAGTCAATGTTTATAATAAAAAGGAGTAATGCGACAGAATGTCAAGTTAAACGAGTGCTAATCAATTAATTATATACGGTATATAAGTAATCAAAGGCCTTTTACACGAAAGTTCTTACGCACGATAACTGCGACCGCAAAAACTGTCAAACCGACCAGTTACGGTAGTTATTCTGAGCTAAAGGCCAATCGTGTATTAGTTTCGTTGAGTCAATGAAGATGATAAATTAAGAAGAACGCTTGAACCAGCGAGGGAGATAACCTATTGAATTGAAACAATTTGTAACCAATGGAAACTGTAGAATAGAGTAATTCAAAGTGAAACGATATTGCAAAGAAGCGAGAAAAACAACATCAGGGGACTGGCTGTCCTTCTGTTGTTACGTTTGTAACACAAGTGGGGTGAAGGATGGTGGTACTACCCCAGGCGAGACGAGCGTCTCTACCACCTTAAGTAATTAAACCTTCTCATTAAAAAGAACTAAAGTTCAAAACTTGACATTGATTATAAGTACGATACCTACATTTACTATAAATACTCAGGTTAAGATATATCCTACTAACTAGACAAGGATGAGATGAATGAATAAAGATTCAACAGTCTTAAGATTATCTATCAACTAACGGTGCGCTTGATGCAAGTTTTCATCGCTGGCTTTTTGGGTCAACGATGAAACAAGCAGACACGATGAAAGTGCCTAGATTGCTTATAGTCAATGTTTATAATAAAAAGGTGTAATGCGACAGAATGTCAAGTTAAACGAGTGCTAATCAATGAATTATATACGGTATATAAGTAATCAAAGGCCTTTTACACGAAAGTTCTTACGCACGATAACTGCGACCGCAAAAACTGTCAAACCGACCAGTTACGGTAGTTATTCTGAGCTAACGGCCAGTCGTGTATTAGTTTAGTTGAGTCAATGAAGATGATAAATTAAGAAGAACGCTTGAACCATCGATGGAGATAACCTATTGAATTGAAACAATTTGTAACCAATGGAAACTGTAGAATAGAGTAATTCAAAGTGAAACGATATTGCAAAGAAGCGAGAAAAACAACATCAGGGGACTGGCTGTCCTTCTGTTGTTACGTTTGTAACACAAGTGGGGTGAAGGATGGTGGTACTACCCCAGGCGAGACGAGCGTCTCTACCACCTTAAGTAATTAAACCTTCTCATTAAAAAGAACTAAAGTTCAAAACTTGACATTGATTATAAGTACGATACCTACATTTACTATAAATACTCAGGTTAAGATATATCCTACTAACTAGACAAGGATGAGATGAATGAATAAAGATTCAACAGTCTTAAGATTATCTATCAACTAACGGTGCGCTTGATGCAAGTTTTCATCGCTGGCTTTTTGGGTCAACGATGAAACAAGCAGACACGATGAAAGTGCCTAGATTGCTTATAGTCAATGATTATATTTAAAGGAGTAATGCGACAGAATGTCAAGTAAAACGAGTGCTAATCAATTAATTATATACGGTATATAAGTAATCAAAGGCCTTTTACACGAAAGTTCTTACGCACGATAACTGCGACCGCAAAAACTGTCAAACCGACCAGTTACGGTAGTTATTCTGAGCTAACGGCCAGTCGTGTATTAGTTTCGTTGAGTCAATGAAGATGATAAATTAAGAAGAACGCTTGAACCAGCGAGGGAGATAACCTATTGAATTGAAACAATTTGTAACCAATGGAAACTGTAGAATAGAGTAATTCAAAGTGAAACGATATTGCAAAGAAGCGAGAAAAACAACATCAGGGGACTGGCTGTCCTTCTGTTGTTACGTTTGTAACACAAGTGGGGTGAAGGATGGTGGTACTACCCCAGGCGAGACGAGCGTCTCTACCACCTTAAGTAATTAAACCTTCTCATTAAAAAGAACTAAAGTTCAAAACTTGACATTGATTATAAGTACGATACCTACATTTACTATAAATACTGAGGTTAAGATATATCCTCCTAACTAGACAAGGATGAGATGAATGAATAAAGATTCAAAAATCTTAAGATTATCTATCAACTAACGGTGCGCTTGATGCAACTTTTCGCCGCTGGCTTTTAGGGTCAACGATGAAACAAGCAGGCACAATGAAAGTGCCTCAAGTGCTTATAGTCAATGTTTATATAATAAAAGGAGTAATGCGACTGAATGTCAAGTTAAACGAGTGCTAATCAATTAATTATATACGGTATATAAGTAATCAAAGGCCTTTTACACGAAAGTTCTTACGCACGATAACTGCGACCGCATAAACTGTCAAACCGATCAGTTACGGTAGTTATTCTGAGCTAAAGGCCAATCGTGTATTAGTTTCGTTAAGTCAATGAAGATGATAAATTAAGAAGAACGCTTGAACCAGCGAGGGAGATAACCTATTGAATTGAAACAATTTGTAACCAATGGAAACTGTAGAATAGAGTAATTCAAAGTGAAACGATATTGCAAAGAAGCGAGAAAAACAACATCAGGGGACTGGCTGTCCTTCTGTTGTTACGTTTGTAACACAAGTGGGGTGAAGGATGGTGGTACTACCCCAGGCGAGACGAGCGTCTCTACCACCTTAAGTAATTAAACCTTCTCATTAAAAAGAACTAAAGTTCAAAACTTGACATTGATTATAAGTACGATACCTACATTTACTATAAATACTGAGGTTAAGATATATCCTCCTAACTAGACAAGGATGAGATGAATGAATAAAGATTCAAAAATCTTAAGATTATCTATCAACTAACGCTGCGCTTGATGCAACTTTTCGCCGCTGGCTTTTTGGGTCAACGATGAAACAAGCAGGCACAATGAAAGTGCCTCAAGTGCTTATAGTCAATGTTTATATAATAAAAGGAGTAATGCGACTGAATGTCAAGTTAAACGAGTGCTAATCAATTAATTATATACGGTATATAAGTAATCAAAGGCCTTTTACACGAAAGTTCTTACGCACGATAACTGCGACCGCATAAACTGTCAAACCGATCAGTTACGGTAGTTATTCTGAGCTAAAGGCCAATCGTGTATTAGTTTCGTTAAGTCAATGAAGATGATAAATTAAGAAGAACGCTTGAACCAGCGAGGGAGATAACCTATTGAATTGAAACAATTTGTAACCAATGGAAACTGTAGAATAGAGTAATTCAAAGTGAAACGATATTGCAAAGAAGCGAGAAAAACAACATCAGGGGACTGGCTGTCCTTCTGTTGTTACGTTTGTAACACAAGTGGGGTGAAGGATGGTGGTACTACCCCAGGCGAGACGAGCGTCTCTACCACCTTAAGTAATTAAACCTTCTCATTAAAAAGAACTAAAGTTCAAAACTTGACATTGATTATAAGTACGATACCTACATTTACTATAAATACTGAGGTTAAGATATATCCTACTAACTAGACAAGGATGAGATGAATGAATAAAGATTCAAAAATCTTAAGATTATCTATCAACTAACGGTGCGCTTAATGCAACTTTTCGCCGCTGGCTTTTTGGGTCAACGATGAAACAAGCAGGCACAATGAAAGTGCCTCAAGTGCTTATAGTCAATGTTTATATAATAAAAGGAGTAATGCGACTGAATGTCAAGTTAAACGAGTGCTAATCAATTAATTATATACGGTATATAAGTAATCAAAGGCCTTTTACACGAAAGTTCTTACGCACGATAACTGCGACCGCATAAACTGTCAAACCGATCAGTTACGGTAGTTATTCTGAGCTAAAGGCCAATCGTGTATTAGTTTCGTTGAGTCAATGAAGATGATAAATTAAGAAGAACGCTTGAACCAGCGAGGGAGATAACCTATTGAATTGAAACAATTTGTAACCAATGGAAACTGTAGAATAGAGTAATTCAAAGTGAAACGATATTGCAAAGAAGCGAGAAAAACAACATCAGGGGACTGGCTGTCCTTCTGTTGTTACGTTTGTAACACAAGTGGGGTGAAGGATGGTGGTACTACCCCAGGCGAGACGAGCGTCTCTACCACCTTAAGTAATTAAACCTTCTCATTAAAAAGAACTAAAGTACAAAACTTGACATTGATTATAAGTACGATACCTACATTTACTATAAATACTCAGGTTAAGATATATCCTACTAACTAGACAAGGATGAGATGAATGAATAAAGATTCAACAGTCTTAAGATTATCTATCAACTAACGGTGCGCTTGATGCAAGTTTTCATCGCTGGCTTTTTGGGTCAACGATGAAACAAGCAGGCACGATGAAAGTGCCTAGATTGCTTATAGTCAATGTTTATAATAAAAAGGAGTAATGCGACAGAATGTCAAGTTAAACGAGTGCTAATCAATGAATTATATACGGTATATAAGTAATCAAAGGCCTTTTACACGAAAGTTCTTACGCACGATAACTGCGACCGCAAAAACTGTCAAACCGACCAGTTACGGTAGTTATTCTGAGCTAAAGGCCAATCGTGTATTAGTTTCGTTGAGTCAATGAAGATGATAAATTAAGAAGAACGCTTGAACCAGCGAGGGAGATAACCTATTGAATTGAAACAATTTGTAACCAATGGAAACTGTAGAATAGAGTAATTCAAAGTGAAACGATATTGCAAAGAAGCGAGAAAAACAACATCAGGGGACTGGCTGTCCTTCTGTTGTTACGTTTGTAACACAAGTGGGTGAAGGATGGTGGTACTACCCCAGGCGAGACGAGCGTCTCTACCACCTTAAGTAATTAAACCTTCTCATTAAAAAGAACTAAAGTTCAAAACTTGACATTGATTATAAGTACGATACCTACATTTACTATAAATACTGAGGTTAAGATATATCCTCCTAACTAGACAAGGATGAGATGAATGAATAAAGATTCAAAAATCTTAAGATTATCTATCAACTAACAGTGCGCTTGATGCAAGTTTTCGTCGCTGGCTTTTTGGGTCAACGATGAAACAAGCAGGCACAATGAAAGTGCCTACAGTGTTATAGTCAATGATTATATTTAAAGGAGTAATGCGACAGAATGTCAAGTAAAACGAGTGCTAATCAATTAATTATATACGGTTATAAGTAATCAAAGGCCTTTTACACGAAAGTTCTTACGCACGATAACTGCGACCGCAAAAATTGTCAAACCGACCAGTTACGGTAGTTATTCTGAGCTAAAGGCCAGTCGTTTATTAGTTTAGTTGAGTCAATGAAGATGATAAATTAAGAAGAACGCTTGAACCAGCGAGGGAGATAACCTATTGAATTGAAACAATTTGTAACCAATGGAAACTGTAGAATAGAGTAATTCAAAGTGAAACGATATTGCAAAGAAGCGAGAAAAACAACATCAGGGGACTGGCTGTCCTTCTGTTGTTACGTTTGTAACACAAGTGGGGTGAAGGATGGTGGTACTACCCCAGGCGAGACGAGCGTCTCTACCACCTTAAGTAATTAAACCTTCTCATTAAAAAGAACTAAAGTTCAAAACTTGACATTGATTATAAGTACGATACCTACATTTACTATAAATACTGAGGTTAAGATATATCCTCCTAACTAGACAAGGATGAGATGAATGAATCAAGATTCAAAAATCTTAAGATTATCTATCAACTTACAGTGCGCTTGATGCAAGTTTTCGTCGCTGGCTTTTTGGGTCAACGATGAAACAAGCAGGCACAATGAAAGTGCCTACAGTGTTTATAGTCAATGATTATATTTAAAGGAGTAATGCGACAGAATGTCAAGTAAAACGAGTGCTAATCAATTAATTATATACGGTTTATAAGTAATCAAAGGCCTTTTACACGAAAGTTCTTACGCACGATAACTGCGACCGCAAAAATTGTCAAACCGACCAGTTACGGTAGTTATTCTGAGCTAAAGGCCAGTCGTTTATTAGTTTAGTTGAGTCAATGAAGATGATAAATTAAGAAGAACGCTTGAACCAGCGAGGGAGATAACCTATTGAATTGAAACAATTTGTAACCAATGGAAACTGTAGAATAGAGTAATTCAAAGTGAAACGATATTGCAAAGAAGCGAGAAAAACAACATCAGGGGACTGGCTGTCCTTCTGTTGTTACGTTTGTAACACAAGTGGGGTGAAGGATGGTGGTACTACCCCAGGCGAGACGAGCGTCTCTACCACCTTAAGTAATTAAACCTTCTCATTAAAAAGAACTAAAGTTCAAAACTTGACATTGATTATAAGTACGATACCTACATTTACTATAAATACTGAGGTTAAGATATATCCTCCTAACTAGACAAGGATGAGATGAATGAATCAAGATTCAAAAATCTTAAGATTATCTATCAACTTACAGTGCGCTTGATGCAAGTTTTCGTCGCTGGCTTTTTGGGTCAACGATGAAACAAGCAGGCACAATGAAAGTGCCTACAGTGTTTATAGTCAATGATTATATTAAAAGGAGTAATGCGACAGAATGTCAAGTTAAACGAGTGCTAATCAATTAATTATATACGGTATATAAGTAATCAAAGGCCTTTTACACGAAAGTTCTTACGCACGATAACTGCGACCGCATAAACTGTCAAACCGATCAGTTACGGTAGTTATTCTGAGCTAAAGGCCAATCGTGTATTAGTTTCGTTGAGTCAATGAAGATGATAAATTAAGAAGAACGCTTGAACCAGCGAGGGAGATAACCTATTGAATTGAAACAATTTGTAACCAATGAAAACTGTAGAATAGAGTAATTCAAAGTGAAACGATATTGCAAAGAAGCGAGAAAAACAACATCAGGGGACTGGCTGTCCTTCTGTTGTTACGTTTGTAACACAAGTGGGGTGAAGGATGGTGGTACTACCCCAGGCGAGACGAGCGTCTCTACCACCTTAAGTAATTAAACATTCTCATTAAAAAGAACTAAAGTTCAAAACTTGACATTGATTATAAGTACGATACCTACATTTACTATAAATACTGAGGTTAAGATATATCCTCCTAACTAGACAAGGATGAGATGAATGAATCAAGATTCAAAAATCTTAAGATTATCTATCAACTAACAGTGCGCTTGATGCAAGTTTTCGTCGCTGGCTTTTTGGGTCAACGATGAAACAAGCAGGCACAATGAAAGTGCCTACAGTGTTTATAGTCAATGATTATATTTAAAGGAGTAATGCGACAGAATGTCAAGTAAAACGAGTGCTAATCAATTAATTATATACGGTATATAAGTAATCAAAGGCCTTTTACACGAAAGTTCTTACGCACGATAACTGCGACCGCATAAACTGTCAAACCGATCAGTTACGGTAGTTATTCTGAGCTAAAGGCCAATCGTGTATTAGTTTCGTTGAGTCAATGAAGATGATAAATTAAGAAGAACGCTTGAACCAGCGAGGGAGATAACCTATTGAATTGAAACAATTTGTAACCAATGGAAACTGTAGAATAGAGTAATTCAAAGTGAAACGATATTGCAAAGAAGCGAGAAAAACAACATCAGGGGACTGGCTGTCCTTCTGTTGTTACGTTTGTAACACAAGTGGGGTGAAGGATGGTGGTACTACCCCAGGCGAGACGAGCGTCTCTACCACCTTAAGTAATTAAACCTTCTCATTAAAAAGAACTAAAGTTCAAAACTTGACATTGATTATAAGTACGATACCTACATTTACTATAAATACTGAGGTTAAGATATATCCTCCTAACTAGACAAGGATGAGATGAATGAATCAAGATTCAAAAATCTTAAGATTATCTATCAACTAACAGTGCGCTTGATGCAAGTTTTCGTCGCTGGCTTTTTGGGTCAACGATGAAACAAGCAGGCACAATGAAAGTGCCTACAGTGTTTATAGTCAATGATTATATTTAAAGGAGTAATGCGACAGAATGTCAAGTTAAACGAGTGCTAATCAATTAATTATATACGGTATATAAGTAATCAAAGGCCTTTTACACGAAAGTTCTTACGCACGATAACTGCGACCGCATAAACTGTCAAACCGATCAGTTACGGTAGTTATTCTGAGCTAAAGGCCAATCGTGTATTAGTTTCGTTGAGTCAATGAAGATGATAAATTAAGAAGAACGCTTGAACCAGCGAGGGAGATAACCTATTGAATTGAAACAATTTGTAACCAATGGAAACTGTAGAATAGAGTAATTCAAAGTGAAACGATATTGCAAAGAAGCGAGAAAAACAACATCAGGGGACTGGCTGTCCTTCTGTTGTTACGTTTGTAACACAAGTGGGGTGAAGGATGGTGGTACTACCCCAGGCGAGACGAGCGTCTCTACCACCTTAAGTAATTAAACCTTCTCATTAAAAAGAACTAAAGTTCAAAACTTGACATTGATTATAAGTACGATACCTACATTTACTATAAATACTGAGGTTAAGATATATCCTCCTAACTAGACAAGGATGAGATGAATGAATAAAGATTCAAAAATCTTAAGATTATCTATCAACTAACAGTGCGCTTGATGCAAGTTTTCGTCGCTGGCTTTTTGGGTCAACGATGAAACAAGCAGGCACAATGAAAGTGCCTACAGTGTTTATAGTCAATGATTATATTAAAGGAGTAATGCGACAGAATGTCAAGTTAAACGAGTGCTAATCAATTAATTATATACGGTATATAAGTAATCAAAGGCCTTTTACACGAAAGTTCTTACGCACGATAACTGCGACCGCATAAACTGTCAAACCGATCAGTTACGGTAGTTATTCTGAGCTAAAGGCCAATCGTGTATTAGTTTCGTTGAGTCAATGAAGATGATAAATTAAGAAGAACGCTTGAACCAGCGAGGGAGATAACCTATTGAATTGAAACAATTTGTAACCAATGGAAACTGTAGAATAGAGTAATTCAAAGTGAAACGATATTGCAAAGAAGCGAGAAAAACAACATCAGGGGACTGGCTGTCCTTCTGTTGTTACGTTTGTAACACAAGTGGGGTGAAGGATGGTGGTACTACCCCAGGCGAGACGAGCGTCTCTACCACCTTAAGTAATTAAACCTTCTCATTAAAAAGAACTAAAGTTCAAAACTTGACATTGATTATAAGTACGATACCTACATTTACTATAAATACTGAGGTTAAGATATATCCTCCTAACTAGACAAGGATGAGATGAATGAATCAAGATTCAAAAATCTTAAGATTATCTATCAACTAACAGTGCGCTTGATGCAAGTTTTCGTCGCTGGCTTTTTGGGTCAACGATGAAACAAGCAGGCACAATGAAAGTGCCTACAGTGTTTATAGTCAATGATTATATTTAAAGGAGTAATGCGACAGAATGTCAAGTTAAACGAGTGCTAATCAATTAATTATATACGGTATATAAGTAATCAAAGGCCTTTTACACGAAAGTTCTTACGCACGATAACTGCGACCGCATAAACTGTCAAACCGATCAGTTACGGTAGTTATTCTGAGCTAAAGGCCAATCGTGTATTAGTTTCGTTGAGTCAATGAAGATGATAAATTAAGAAGAACGCTTGAACCAGCGAGGGAGATAACCTATTGAATTGAAACAATTTGTAACCAATGGAAACTGTAGAATAGAGTAATTCAAAGTGAAACGATATTGCAAAGAAGCGAGAAAAACAACATCAGGGGACTGGCTGTCCTTCTGTTGTTACGTTTGTAACACAAGTGGGGTGAAGGATGGTGGTACTACCCCAGGTGAGACGAACGTCTCTACCACCTTAGGTAATGATTAATATAAAACATTGACCTTCAAACACAACTAGCTCTCATTTTTAAATGTATCTAGAGTTTGTAGTTTAAAAACCTGGTGTGCAATTAAAAAAAAAATCATACCAGATTTTTTTTTCTTTTATCAGTATTCTACATTGGGAACGTCTTGTTTATGTGGTCATATGTACAGTATATATAACTTTAGAGCTTTATTATGTACAGCGAAGAAGTAGAAACATATTATTTTAACCTATTGTCTAAGAAGAGGTTTCTTAATTAAGGGTTTTCCAATAAGGGCGGGTAGATTCTCATCCTGTGGCGGCCATTTTGTATTGATGACATTTGTCCAATCTTTTGATTATTATTTAGTTACTTATGCCAAATTACCATGGGAGGTTACACGATTGAACAGCGAGTACAAATGTTAAACTTTATTATCGAAATAAGTGATCGTAAGTGCAAACTGCCCACATCCGTGCGTTCAAGAAACACAAGATCAGCCGAGAACATCTCCGCGATTCGTCAAAGTGTACAACAAAATCCGAAACAGTCGATTCCTCGATGTGCACGAGAACTTGGTCTTTTGCTCACTTCAACTTGGCGAATTTTGCGGCGAAACTTAGGGTTACAACCGTATAAGATTCAGGTGATCCAAGAGCTCAAAATTCAAGAACACAGACAACGGTGTTTGTTCGCTGACTGGGCTTCAAATTATTTAGAATAGGATCCAGATTTTGGCCGAAAAATCATCTTTAGCGACGATTCGCTGTTTTGGATGAATGGCTTTGTTAACAAACTAAATTCCGCATATGGGACAAAACACTCTCACACGAGGCCTTGTTTTTTTTTAATTGGTGGGAAATCCTCATGGATACCACACGCCCCGGGGGGAGGCGTGTGATTATGCTGGATTCCTACCGGCTAAAACCCACCCGGCTACCCTCAGCCACCATAAGTGGAGCTACAAGGGGTCGCTTTCGCATTCTACCTCGTTCTTACACGAGGCGTATCAGGTGATAATACATCCTCAAAAAATTGTCGTTTGGTGCGGATTTTGGGCCGGCGGGTTTATTGGACCGTATTTTTTTCCAAATTGACATTGGTGAAGCGGTCACAAATAATCGCGAGCGCTATAGAATGATGATTACTAATTTCTTATGGTCTACATAAAACCATATGGACCTAAAAGACATGTGGTTCCAGCAAGACAACTATATGCCACACATAGCGGATGCCACGATTGACATTCTGCATGAGCGATTTGAAACGAAGGTTATTTCTCGCTGGTGTGATGTAAATTGGCTACCAAGGTCATACCATTTAACCCCGCTGGAATTGTTTTTTGGCTTATTTTGAAGTCGCAGGTTTATGTAAATAAGTTAAAATTCACCGACGCCTTAAAGTCAAACATAACACAAGCCGTCGCTCAAATTCCGCCGGATCTATGCGGAACATTAGTTGAAAATTGGGCCACTCGGATCCGTGCCTCTGTGAGAAACCGAGGCAGACGTTTGAATTATGTCATCTTCCATGCTTAATGACATATATGGACCTTTTAAATTAAACATTTTTTTGTTAAAACCACGCACACAGATTTTTTAATTTAATTTAAAACGGGTAGATTTTGGAATGGAATTAATCCTTATTGAAAAACCCTACATAAATTTCAATTATCATTAAATTATGGAGTGATATTCGTGATATAAATAAAGTTATACCAATGTAAATATGTCACTTCAGATCAGGGAGATGTGATAGATGACAAAAAATAATTGAATATATACACTCCTTACAAACTATAATGTTTTCCTACTAGGTAGGTTCTGTTTTATTCTAGTGATAAATAAACAAAATCTTACCTCTAAACCTTAAGAAAATATAGTACACAATTGAAGATATTGATAAATATGTTAGATGATGTGGCTTAAGGAGAGTAAGTTGTATCCATATCTTTGTAAGAAAAGGAATCTTCTGATAAAACACAGTCTTCGCCATCTTCGTTCTGAAACCAAAAATTATAATTAGGCACTACTTTGTAATACATCAAGTATTTCATCTTCATGAGAGTTACTTTTGAACTAATATTTGATTTAATGTTTTTAAGTATAAAATATAATTATAAATTGATTACCGATGACGTTTCGAATAGATAATATTGCTGATTGGGAGGACGAGGTGCTGGTATCCTCGGCCTGTGATTAAGTCCCTTAAAAGATATAATAATATAGTCAATTTGTCAGCACATGAATCACCAGCATTAATTTATCGTAAGCCACGTACCATGTTGTTGAGGTCTCTGGATAGTTCGCATTCAATGTTGTCATAGCCGTCAAAAGAAAAATCTCGGCCAATTTCGAAAGCTTCTGGTGGAGCTGGTGACCCTACAAATGAATTTGTAATCACGATCAACAACAATGAAAATAGAAAAATAAAATCTTTAAAATTAGTTGAAATATCGTGCGACCGTAAAGATATCGCTTAAGTAGTATGAAGTCGAATATAAATAAATTCCTTTCATAATTGAAACCATAGTGAGATTCGAAGATGGTTCTAAAATGTCGGATCCGGAAGTGAGTTTTCAAAATGGCGTCAGTTGCAACGCTTGGGGATGCGCGTTGCAATAAATCAATATTGCGTTACGTACAGTCCGGTTCGGCTGCGGATACTGGCTGGTTCTGACGCATGCTCAGTTTTTGCATCGCCTTCATCTCCCACTCCCCTGAAATGCTCATCGATTAATCAAAGTCTCTTTGAGCAGCCATTACGTAATTTCATACATACTCAAGTAGTATTCGCTGAAGCTAGCTGAATCGTTGCCTTTACGCTGCTCCAAGAAATATCCTTGGCTCATGTTATCGGACATGTGCGATGCCTGTTAATAAAATTATTCGTTATTTGGTTGTCATATGGTCTGTATAATTTTCACGTATGTGATTGATTACCAGAACGCCGTCGTCTTGCTTGTGGTCAGACTGCACACGATTGTTACGATCTCTGTTACGATTCTCGTAATTATCGTCGACCGCCCACAGCAACTCGGTCTCATCTCTATTATCGGACATTTCGTAGTTAGAATATTCAGAAAGGGTCTTTTTCGCTATGTTCTCCGTGTATACGGTCATAATTCCCCGCCTTCAAAATCTGAAGCGTCATAAGTTGTAAGGGCGTGCTTTCATTTAATTATAGATTTATACGGAATAATCATGAAATTTGTTAGAGACGGAACTTTTAACACTCAAATGCATTTTTTGTATTGAAATACATATAATGTACGACAGAAAGTATTGAAAATCGCTAAATATTTTACAAAATAATCTTAAGTTGGAAATCGCAATAGCTTTTTATAGCATTATAAATATATACAAAACATTTTAAATTAAAAGATTTGTTTTAATCTAGTAAATACAAAGATATACTTACATATTCCTTATTATGATTCACGCAGTAAAGATTCAATCAATATAAACTATTTGAACAACAAAGCACTGCTCGAACCGCGACCTGAATGTAGAATGCCTAGATTTAGCTCGAATACTAGACTCAGGGTTTGTGCGCATGCCTGGAGAAGATTCTGGAAGCCTTCTAGTTAAGGCCCTGATCGATAGAGGGTCGCTCTCCCCAGGCACTACCCTATGCACCTACATATTATAAAATGCACCGCTTTCAAATTGATTTTAAATTGCTTTTTAAAAAATTTAATGATAACAGAATATAAAGGAAATTTAAAAAGACCATGCTTGTATTCAAAGATAATAAAGCAAATTTCGGCAACAGACTAAAAGAATACTAATATTTAAAACACCGTAAATAATGTGAGAAGTGAAAATATTAAATGGGGAAAAAATATAATAATGCATTATAGTAAGAAATATATGTTATTGATTGCTGCTATTTGAAATATAGATCGAGCAAAAGTAGATAAGATATTGTTTGATACATTTAATTTAAAGCCAGGGACACAGTAACGTTCGTTCTCTGATGTGTAAACAAAGACGACATTCACGTTTAAATGTCCGACCTGTTGCTTCAAAACGTTTTCAAGATTCACATGGTTACATTCTTCCATCGTGTTGTTTAAATAAAATCTATACCAACGCTTATTATATGTATAAAGTATATTTAATACTGACTGTTCCTTCTAATTTTTTATTACTTTTTTTTTTATTTCAGAAACCGCGTAGAATACATCGCAATAACAGCCACACTTATGGTGGTTGCATCGACATTGTTCTATAGAATTTACACCCTGAATTCAAGCGCCCCGGCTTCAGCATCGCCAGCCAAAGCTTTGAAGAGCAAAAAAAATAAATAATTAATCTATTTTTTTTTTTACATATATATATTTTAATTTCGATGTTGCAAATTTTTACCAGAATTTTGCAAATAGAATAACATATATATTATTTGTTTTTTTTTTTTTCATGTATATATCCTCTTTTATCACAATTAGGTAGTATCTATAAGATGCTGTCATCCATATTTTTATTTTAGACAAATAATAAGTACTGCCTACTTATAAAATGTTAATACTAATATAAAGTTTTTATAGAATAATAGACGGGATGACAAGAATATATCAATTTTTGCATATACGTTATACCACAAAATCGAAAATGTTTGAGAAAATGCTGTGAATTTTACACTTTTTCTATAATATTTCTAGTAGAAATATTAATCTATTAAGTTATTTATAGACAGCCATTTGAATAATGTTTATTCTCTCTATTCTTTGATAAAATAAGCGTCTAGAAAAGTTAGATTTAAACAAGAAATGAATAGACAAAAAGGCATTGTGTACATTTAGATGTATTGATTGGATTAGTCCAATCCTTGTTCTCATATAGCTTTGTTGATAGAAAACCTCATGGGAGCATTCTTCTAATACTGACTGCCTAGGACATTTATTTTAGATAATACCTAAATAACTTTTTAACCGACTTCTTGTAGAAATAAGATTTAATTCAAGCAGTAATGCGAATTTTTATACATAAAAAGGAATGTTAGACAAAAATTTTAATTTTTGACATTAACCTGTAAACAAGTAAATTTGACGCTGTCGTAATCATAATCCCAAGAGGTTGTAATGTTTTATAGAAATGATTAATCACAGTCCTCAAAGACAAACAGTTTTTTTTTTTATTATATTTTTTTTTATATATACGTGTATAGGAATGTCAATATAAATGTCAGATGGAGAAATAAATTGACAAGCGTTTGGAATATATATCACCTTTAATGATATGTTCGTTTTAACATGCAATCACATTTAAATTCGTAACTAATCTCTAATTTAATTAGATTACAACGCCCTTACTACGGACACTCACATTAGTCTACGGTGAATTTATAGAAACAGTTGTGAGGTGAGCTGATTTATCTTTACTAACAAAGAAAAATTTAAAACGTCAAACGACAGGTCGGGAATTGTTTGATTGCCATAAAATGATTTTAATTAATTATTTTTAACATAAATGTTGCTAGTTTCAGAACGTTTATATTAATATATTTAGGTGTCAATAAGTAAGTATCAGTTTAGTCACTGACGATTTATTTATTTTTTCAAATATAAACACAGTTTTATTTAGTAACAATATAATTTTAATATAACTAAGTTACACAAAAAGCGGTTACTTGTAACAAGTGTTTTCCAGACGAATGCAAATAAATAGTGTACTTTGAACATCAACATTGGAATATACAAATACTAGCTGTTCATGTTGTAAGATTTTTTGTTGTTATTTATTTTCGGTGTCATAGAGTTCGCAACGTATAGACAGGTCTTAAATAATACTTAATTATAAACAAAAAGTAATCATATAATTTACGGAACCGGCTTAAAATGGCGTAATAAAATAATAAGCTCAATAAAGAAATAAATCAGCTCTGCTCGTTACTTTTTCAAAAACAGATCTGTTGAACAACAGAATTTACCAAACATATTATATTTTATTGAACAGTGATTGAAAATCGATACTCATAATTTGTGCAGTACAAAGAGGTGTGTCTACGCACTTTCTAAATCTACGACAATGTATTTTAAAGAGCCTCAATAAGTCTATTCCATGTTCAATAAAGACAAGCAAATATTCATAAAACCTCGTCGGCTAATAATCTCAATAGTTCTAACACGCAAGTGAATTAAATGTTAGGAGTTAATATATATAGTTTCCCTATTTAAAATAACTTCTGTTAAACAATTTAAACGAAACCTTCATTAATGGTGAACTCTATAATGTAACGTTTTGAAAGTCTGTTACTGGAATGGAAATAATATTATTTAAATAAAAAATGTACCACCCGCTAACTTACTTCAAACTTAAAATACTTTGAAGATCATTTTGAGACGACAAAAACAAAATAAAAAATAATCACATAAATACGCTTACTTTCCTACATACAATAACGTCGATTAAATACGCTTCTAACAAATACTTATTATTACAACAGTTGTGCAATATAACTTTTTGGCTATTAAACCAGTATAGAATGGCTTACGCAAACAATGCAGTATCTAATGTCATTAAAAAGTGTACGGACTCGGTCCAAAACATCCAGAACATAAAATAGGAACGTAAATTGTCAAAAGATGTTCAAGGACATCTAGGGTCTGCTTTTAAAGAGCTCGTCGACGACGGACGGGTCGGCCAAAGTCGACGTGTCGCCGATGTCGGTGTCACCGAGCGCTATCTTCCTTAGGATTCTCCTCATGATCTTCCCGGACCTGGTTTTCGGCAGACCGGGAGCGTATTGAATGACATCCGGAGCTGCAAAGGCTCCGATCCTATTCCTCACGCGTTTCTTCAGAGCGTCCACCAATTCGGGGCCGAACTGGACGCCCTCGTTGAGGATGACGAAGCAGTACAGAGACTCGCCTTTGACGGGATGTGGCTTGGAGACTACAGCAGCTTCGGACACGGAGGGCTCTTCAGTGAGGACACCTTCCACCTCGGAAGTAGACAGCAGATGACCGGACACATTCAGCATGTCATCGATACGTCCCGTCACCCACAGGAACCCATCCTCGTCACGCCTGGCGCCTGTGTTCATAATCAATAACTTACTACCAATATTGTGGTATAACATAAAAATTTATTTCTGCTTTTCATACCGGTTGTCTAAATGGCTAAACTAGAAAGAAGATATACAATATATACATACCATCGCCTGTGCAATAATATCCTTTGAATTTAGAGAAGTAGACCTTTTGGTAACGAGCGTGGTCACCGAAGAGGGTCCTCATGATGCCTGGCCATGGTCGCGAGAAGACCAGGTAGCCCTCGCCGGGCCCTTCGATCACTTTGCCGCTTTCGTCAAGCAGTGTCGGTTCCACGCCGAAGAATGGAAACCCCTATTAACGATAATTCACGGTAAAAGAAAAGTTTATCAAATTTGTTGCAGCAGCTGTTTAAAGCAGGATGTTTTCGATGGTTAAGTAATGTAGTCATATTTTCAATGATTTTCCCTTCTATTTTGACGTGAAAAGGAATTAACAAAAGGACTGGCAATGTTCTATGTAGGAATATTTAAATAAAAATCTCACAGCAGCTCCCGGCTTCATAGGCGAGGCGCCTGGCAGGCCGGTAAGTACGTGGCCACCGGTTTCAGTCTGCCAGAAAGTATCCACGATGGAGCAACGTTTATTACCAACTAGGTTGTAGAACCACAACCACGCTTCCGGGTTGATAGGCTCCCCAACGCTCCCCAACACACGCAAAGTTTTTAAATCTTTCCTAAAATATATGGGAATGTTTAATATATTAGAAAACGGAATGTAAATAAAACAACAAAGGCAGATATATTCGAGAGCAGCAAAGAACATAACCATAATAAAATATTTACATAAATACATTTGCAAACATAAAATATTTACAATCGAATGAAACGTGGGAGTTGAACGATTAACTAAATGCCTAATTAAGAGATCATTGATACGACTTTGTTCATCGTATATTTTTAAATTAAAACAAGGTCCTATTTATAAGAAGGATATTTTTCACTCGTGGCTAAAGTACATTTCATTCATAGTATCTATCCATTTCATTGCCGTCGAAACCTAGTTACAAACTGTCCTATATTCAACTGTACAATAATAGCGAGGTTAAATAGCTTTAAAGATTATAAAAAAATAGTATACACGGTCTGAGGTTGGAAAAAAATATCTTATTCTGATGATATAACTAATTTTAACTCAATTTTTAAAGTAACGAATAAACAATAAGGATCCATTGATACTTTGTGGGGTTAGGATGACATTTATAACAACTAAAATATTAAACCATAATTACTTATTACGCAAAAAAACGAAAGAACAATGAAGGGATAAACAATGATTACGTCATAGAACATAGATCCGAGAGAATTGTATTCATTTCTATCTTGGAATAAAAGAGAACAATATTTATATAGCACCGTTGTTTTTCTATCTTTTCATATAACTTAACATGCCTAATTATTTATTTAGATTTGATTTTAAGTCGTTCTTCTTAGCGGACCCATAAGCTGGGGTCCTTATGTGCTTTCTAAATGTAATCAAAATTATCAGTAGAAGTAGTTATGTTATATTTCGAAACTGTACGAAAATTTATTAACAATAATCGTGTAGTCTATAGTCAGACCTAAAACATATTAGGTATTAGTTCAAATTGTTTATATAACCTGTTAGATAAGTTACTTCGGCGGCAACCGACCTCTGTTACATGCTCAAGGGCGAGCATGTAAACAATGTCATTAACACAGAACATAAACTGATTTTTAGCATTGGACAATCGAATACAGAATTTGATTATATTTCCCACCCGGTCATTACTATGCGAACATCAGCAAGTCACAACGTCACGTACCAATGTTATAATTTCACGGTTACATAACAGTGAAAGTTAGTGTAAAAAAGATCCGAAAACTAATTCGCTAGCCTCATCAAGGGAATATCATTGTGTGAGTAATTGCAAATAACATTCATTATAACGATATAAGCGTGTTGTTACGCGTAACAATGAAAGTCAAACTCAGCCTCGATTAGATCTCGTACCAGTTCCGCAGCGACTTCCGAATGCTATTTTAAGATATGACATTACTTTCAATACAACTATTTGTTTTATATTATTTTATAATGACTGCTATTAACGCACTTCAAACAAGTTACCTGGATTCGCTATCTCGAGCATTTCCTGGAAATGCTATACTTATTATTACAATGTAATCCATTGGAAAGATAAACATGAATAAATGCGAGTGTTTAATCATGGATATTCACTTGTGTATAAATGTCATGATTTCTTACATATCTAATAATTGTTTCCTATGATATTTAGAGCCTACGGAAAATTTGTTACGATAAGGAATCATGTTTCAAACTAAAAACATTGAAGGTAATAGAATTAAGAGTTACAAAATAAGCTTTTTCATATAATGCTATGGTTGATTTTGGATATTATCTAAACGATGATAATGTCCCTCATAAAGATAATATATGAGACGAAATGAACGGAGTCATATAGCAAGTTAGTACCGAAGACGTGAGATTCTTATCAGTTGTATGTGTGAGTTCTGTTTCCTCGTTTTGTGTCAGCTGCACCCACTCAAATGTAATGTTAATTAATATAAAACATATAGTAATTTAAATACATTTTGATACGGAACGCTTTGTTGTTGATGCGCGTTTATTAACAGTGGATACCTAAATAGAAATGTTGACGTGTATATTTCAACAGTAATTAAATATTTGTATAAAATATCATATATACATATATGTATTTACATTGAATAATACTTAATCTTTTACTAAATTAAATTGAATCCCTAACTATACATCAGCTAGAATAGTATTTCTGTACTTAAAGATACTTAAAGATTTTATTGATAACTTTTAATTAGTAAGAAAATCCCTAATGGAGTAAAACAAGTAAATCAGTGAAAAGTAGCCGATATATATTTATCGTTACAAATATTAGCTTCCACGATTATAATAATTTTATGAATTCGGCACATCCCTGGACATTTTGCTGTGATTTTTTTTTGCGAAACCCTACATTCACGATTGAATACATAAGTAGGCACCAATGGTCCAACGATTGTCACAACCTAATACATATTACAAAAAAATATCCAAAGTAGTGTTGCAGTAAAAGCAGATATTGTAAATCAAATAAAAAAAAAACCGGCCGCTAAACTCTCAGAAACAGTTTAAGCTTAAAATTGATTCGGAACGTTAAAAAAAATCTGAATTAAATAAAATTTTTACTTACTTGGTGACGAGCTCGTCGCCAAATTTCATGAGAGCTCTAATGGCGGTGGGTGCTGTGTAGAATTGAGTAACCTTGTACTTCTTAACCAACAACCAGTAGCGATCGTTATCTGGGTAGAAAGGTGTACCTTCGAACTGTAATTGAAGGTGTCCTTTTATTAATTTCATTCATATTATACAAATCAATGTATTATATTTTATGGTAATGATCGTTTGAGAAGAGGTTTAGAGTTGAGAGCATTATAAATAATAGGGACCTTGGCAAAATGTTTACGCTTCATACAATTTCAATGACCACGGTTAAGTAATGCCGTCGTTAGCATAAAGAGACTGATGATGATTATCGTATATTTATTTAAAATATGAATCCCCCACTATCATATGTATCTTTGAAGTTTCACATCTACCAGATATAACTATGTTGAGTTTTTAATATAATATGAAAATTCAATCCACCTGATTAAATTTAATTTAATGAATTAAATTCTTAATGTAAGGTCGATGGCTAAAATTTAAGTTATTGACAGAATAATTTAATTCAGAGTAAAAAGCGTGCGCTGCTCGATATTGAATGTTACAATCATTCTAGTGGCAACCATCTATGATAGAAAAGATATGAAATGTAGTCAAATGCACCGCACGCTTTTTACTCTGAATTAAAATATTCTGTTAATAACTTAAATTTTATTATAATTTTATTTTGAGGTGATTAACTATGAATGATTGTTTGACCTTCTTCTACTGTAATATAATTTCTTTGTAATTGAAAATTATTTTCTATTTTTTAGTTCAATTACTTTTAAAAGCGTGTTTTTTAGTCTTTTTAAACTATTATTTAACTGCAGACAAGCGCAGACCGCGCATTAGCTCTATCTCTCTCACTCCACTACAGCGAATCTATAAAAGAATTTATTGATCCTGGCGGTCCTCATAAGAACAATGGAAAACTGTTATCAAATATTGCATTGTCATCGGTCCTTGATACGTGTGCAGAAGTTACAAATTATTCAGACTACTAGGAACCGGTGAAAATTAAACTCAAAGATTCCGTTGCATAGATACATAGATTCATACATACATACATACATACATACATACATACATACAACCCCAAGCTAATAAAAGCGTTGGAAAAATAGATACCTATGTCATAAATGTCAAGAAAATCACTGCATACACTTAAGGGCGGCGAAATTAATGAGTGCACTTGCAAAAACGCATCTTATAAGTTAATTTTATGATAAATAATTCGAAAAATTAAAAATTAATGATTAAATGATTCTTTGCAATGACAATATAATCAATATTTTTATAAATAACTCGAGTATTTTCAATCTGAATCTTTAAAACCTTCTACGGTCCGATCGATTCCATATCACTTTGCATTTGTAATGTCATGAAGTTTAAAAAATTCAAACTCTCATGACACATTCGTTTCATAGTCAAACGATTGAATTTTTTAAGTGCAACAAAAGTTTAATATTTAAATGTGTATAAAAATCAATAGAGAAATTCAAAAATACAATTTTGTCATTTACATACTGTAATATTAATATTTTATTAATACAGTATTTGTAACTTGCCCTTGCTTGCACAGTAAATTATTTTTTATGTTGGTTAAGAGTACCTTTAACGCTATTAAATTAGTTAAAATAACTTCGTTTTCAACTGACCCACGTTATCTCAAGGCTGGTCTTTATTCCTTATTTTTTAAGTTGCCAAACACAAGTTAGGTATGTGTGGGTAACACTTGTAACTTTAAACGTAATATCCGTCTTTCTGTCATAAATATATTAACTGGGCAACATAAAATATATATTCCAAACATATTCGCTCCTCATTGAGAAATCAGTTAAAATGGTTTCTATTAAAAAAACAGTCTATTTACTACGTTCAAACTGTTGGTGAAGCCGGAGTGAAAGTGGCGAACAAAATTAACGCTGGCAGTGGACAATTGAATTTTTCCTCATTTCATATACATGTATATAAAAATATACGAATATATCTATATATCTTTATTTTTAATTTACAAATGATTATGTTAATCTTTATACAACCAAAAAGTTTTTATTGATAATAAATAAAAAATAAAAAAGCGAATAAAATGTTTACATATATGTTGGTTCGTGGGTTTGGTGAAAAAAAAGTCATTATTATACTACAATATGGATAAGTAATTTATATATAACAATATAAACACATTTTTTCGAGTTATTCTTTCTGAACGTAGCCTACATTCGCAACATCCTGTATATACTTAACCGGATATATTACTTACATATAACATTCGTATTGAATCAAATAGATCTATACTAAGTTGAACTAAAAATAGCCTATATGACAATTGCAAATTGCACCCGTCTCAAGAACTGCGATCATTGTACATTGTTAACATAATAAAAGGGGTTCTTTAGCTGTCGATTGAGATTTAGCGATCAAAAGACGTTGAGATGTTCAGCGACATTGGCAGAGGTCAAAGAATTTGCAAGTGCAAATAACGAACACTATCAGTGAATTACGAGTAATAATAAAAATATTTTATCCTAGAACTATTTAAAGGTACCATCTCGTGTTCTGTTATCGGAGAGCGTGATTTAAATTAAGATTAATTATGAAACAACAAAATCTTAACTTCAATATTTAAGCGGTTTTATATTTGAACTGCATAGAAATACAGTGAGGTTATTTATCTTGTTATACGAACTTGAAAGATAAAAGATGATTGTAAAGATAAGTTACATTACACTCAAACCTGATTCAAATCAAGATAAGTTTCCACTTACAGCGTTGTTACGGGAAGGTCATTGTTTTAGAAATATATAAAAAAAATATTGCAAATGTTGCATCATATCTCATTAAAAAAAGGTTCTAAATAAAATTACGCATCATATTGACAATAAAAATCTAGATATTCTTGGCACCGTCAAGTAACTGTACATTTGACTTATTGTGTAATACAACTTAACACTCAACTTTATCATCTGATTGAATATAATTTAGAATTTCGTTATTTACTAAAAACAAATTAAATGCATTGAACCTCTTCCAATTTTTTTCAATTGTGGTTCCCGAATTATGTATTCAGTGGCTTTATATTTGCCAAGATGCATTCCTAATCTAAAATGCTCACCATAAGCGACGTAGCGGCATTCGCAAGGGGCGCGTACACGACGTAAGTGTGCCCCGTGATCCAGCCTACGTCAGCGGTGCACCAATAGATGTCCTTCTCGCGATAATCGAATACATATCGGAAGGTTGTCGCCGCGTAGAGCATGTAACCAGCGATGGTGTGTAGAACGCCCTTCGGCTTGCCCGTGGAACCGCTAGGAAGTTTATTTCGCAAATGCGATATATGCAGATATTCAAACAGTTAAATGATAAACTTTTAAAAATCGATTTAAAAAATTCCATGTAACTTATATGTATAATGATTGTAGAATTCTATTCGATAGAGATAAGTAGCGAGTACATGTTTGCGCTAAGTTTCATTATCAATCGTGGTATTGTAAAGTTTGTATAATTATATCAGTCGCAGGAAGAAACTCCTTAATACCTAGTGTATAGCATGAACAAGGGGTCCTCAGCATTCATCCACTCGGGAGCGCAGATGGGTGATTGACCTTCCATGATCTCGTGCCACCATATATCCACGTTGTCATTCCAAGTGTACTGTCAAACAATGATAGCAAATGATTTTAATATCAATGACCCTTGCCTTCAATATGGTTCCACTTTACATTATTTTCATGAATATTTAATTCAATTAAACCTTGAAATTCAAGAGATAATAGCTAGTTATGTGACGATAGAATAATTTTTACCGGTTTTTTTAAAACATTCATTCTTGCACCCGGCTTCACTCTCCCCAAATGGGATACGACGATGCACAAGTTGACTTCATGGTTGTGCTTAGTTCTAGCTTTCTCGATAGCTTCGTCGCAAGTATTCTTCAAGAACAACTTTTTTTCTCCTCTCCACGCCCCGTCAGAGGTAACAATGACCTTCGCCTTGCAGTCGGACATTCGCTCCGCTAGTGAATCCGAGGAAAACCCAGCGAACTAAAAATAATAATTACACTTAAGGAAGTAATTAATACCGGCTTGTAAATTTATTGGTTGTTTCGTTTAAATCCTGTTACAATGGAAAAGCATTGATATATTAGGTTTTTTTTATTTTACTGTCATAACATTGTCTGGGACTTGCGACCCAGGTGTAGGTTTAAGGGGCCCCTATCTCACCAGAGTTGAACGCTCGCCTCCACCGTCCAAGCTCCTCTCTCTACCTAAATAACTCTTATAGTAAATTTTTCATAATGTATTTTAACTTACTACGACAGAATGTACTGCGCCGATTCTTGCACAGCCCAACATACAAATCACCGTCTCCATAATCATGGGCATGTAGATGGCTACTCTGTCTCCTTTGCGAACCCCCAGCTCTCGTAGAGCGTTCGCAAACATACAAACAGAATCCAATAGCTTCTTGTATGTGATTCGACTGTAGTCATCAGGATGGTTACCTTCCCTGAGTAATATATCTAAATGTTAATTCTCACTTATGACACTCCGGAGCACTTTTTACTATTAACAAGATATTTGGCAAGAGTAATAACCATAAATGGTTATGGTAGCATTTTATTCTATTATTCGGTTTTTCTGTTAAACAACAAAACGATGACATAATACTCAATTCTACTTCGCCAGTGGCACTAATATCATCAACGATGTGTTTGTAAGAACTGTTGAGGCTGTTTTGAAAGTCGACCTTGACAAAAGTTACGATATATTTTTCTATATTACCAAAATTTTAAACGTCCGCGTCACACCACAGATAATTGCACAGTGTTGACTAATTGCGGCCTAATTTTGTTCTACTTAAACTGCCAGCGATTGTGAGAACGTAACGAAATGTTAATATTTATTTATTTTTAATTTACTCGTTACGTTATTAGGTTAATTGTTAGCGTGCATATAAACAAGTATCTACGAACTCCGACAGCTATTACAAGGTGATGTCAAGTATTGTACTACATACAATATTTCGATGAGGAAGGTAAATGTATTTATTATTTTCCCGATTAACAACAAAATTAACAATTAGATAGTCGATAGAATATTTCATAAATAAATTTGAAATTCCTTCTACTTCAATAAAGTGAAAATATCATTATTTCAAACTAATTATAAAGCAGAAGCGCAAAATATAATTTTTCCCTTATAAAATATTAACTGCAGAATTTAAAATAGCTTTGGATCTTAAAAAAATTTCTATTGTTATCAATTTTGCAGTGATTGAAGACGAATGCCATCAGCGGCGTCGAGAGCTATCCTTTGTAACACAATAACACAACCTCGCACAAGTTATAAATCGCTGCACAAACCATTCATTCTACCTTTAACTAGTGAAAAAATTTCAAAAGCAGATGAACGTTACAATTTTTTATGATATTTGGTATGGTTATATTTTTAAATTGGAAGCGGACAGTGCTCATAACTCATAAGCAACTACGATAAAGCTTACAGCTCATAGCCACAGTCTGATATACAACTTAATATTTCAATCGAGCTTTCAACCTGTTAATTCTATAGCTCCCATAACCGAATATATTAAAATCAAGAAGAGAGTCGTCTTTTTGTCTTTAACTCAAATTGAACTTTGACCGTCCTTCTATAAAGTATTAAAATATACAAAGACTCGGATACAAAAATTGGGTCCAAAGTACTAAATCAACTGCAATGCGGAAGCTGCATGTGAGGTAATCACTTATTTGCGCATTGAGAAGTTTCTCAACAATCAGACTTAATGTAATAACTCTTAACTGAAAATTTCATCTATTAATATAGCCTATAATTGTATTCTCACGTTAATCTCACAAAGATTAATGTTCTCTGATAACCCGACCTGTGATTTAATTTATCGATTAAATTAGAAAATTCAGTCACGTCAATAACTAGTAATTAGTGATATTTTAATTGAATTGGTTACTTTTCATAAGCTGAATTTAGAATATAAGTATGTACTTTTATCAATCGCCGAACTGTCTCAAAATGAATATATATGTATTTGAAATACAAAAGAATATGATATTGTAGTTTTAATTAACAGTAGTATGTAATCATGTTAAGTTAAAATCATAAAAGTAAGAAAAAAAAATATGTAATTAATTATTATAAACTAAAACTAATTACAAGTGAATGTTCCGCGGCCAATGTGTTGATTTTATCACAGAAAAAGTACTTGTTAGAACCTCATTAAAGTTATATTAAAATCGCTATAATGCAAATAAAAAACAAAATATATCTATAAATTATAAAGAATAATATGTCCGTAAATGACAAACCAAGACATTATGTAATGGTGGACCATCAAGGAATTAGTTACTAAAATAAATATGTTACAAAAACGAAAAATCAATAAGTTCGCGCGCCGTCTCCGTTCGCTGCATTCGCTCAGCTGTCTATTGATTCTTCAATGGCAATTTCAAAAATATCTTACCAGTAATAAGCGATTTTATCCCCATGACCATTTCTTATGTTACGATCTAGGACGTTAAAGCAAACATTTGTCGTAGCCCCTTCCATCCATTTAACAAAAATATCCCCCTTGTCGATATCGAAGTTGTACGAAAGAAATTTTCCCGGCTGGCAGGGGGTTTGCCAGTGAAATTCTTTGGCTATTTCCGACCAAAACGCCTCTGGGTCTTCAAGGGATTTTTTATGCATCTCTTTGTATTTTTCGAAGGACGGTAATCGTGATTTCTCGACCACATAGTCGGATGGCTGGTAAACGCGCGACATGGTTTATGTCTGCGCTAAAAAGCGGCGCACTTGAAAGAGTTGTCTTGCTTTGACGGTGTCTCCGCGATTACTGAATGGAATTGTCAGAAGCCAACTTGACGTTTGGCGAACTAGAACCGTTGTTACGTAAAGAATGACGCATGCATGAAACACGCGTGCGCCTACGGGGGCTGGCTGCCCTGTGGCGCCAATTTGAACGTGTAACTATCGTGACTCTATGGAAGATTAAAAACCGCCTTCCTTTTTTCCACTATATTTAAAAACACAGCGGAATAATAAGATGACCGTTTACAATTTATTAGGTATACTGCTAAAGATGACTTGAGTCCGTATTTATTTTTATATGATATCAATTTAGTCAAATCATCGAGTAAATAAATTTAAATTAAGATAATGCAAAGTCATGATTTAGATTCATTCTGGCTAGATGAAACGAATGTTCTTAGTGAGATAAGCTATCAGTACTTTATTCGAAATTTAAAAATTCAAATTTGCCAGTAAGCATATTTTGTTTATAATTTATATTATTCTTAAGTAACCAGTTTATCTATTCCAACAATTAAACTATAAGTGTTATTTCAGTAAAATTTATGTGACTAAAAATAATAATTTTATAATAATATAATAACGTATAGACGAAGTATTTTTTTTATTTGCATTAAATATATCTATAAATTATAAAGAATACGTCGTGAAAAATACTTGTAAAAAAAAAATCTCTTTGACGAGACTATCAATGTAGTGATAGGTAAAAGTTTAAACAATTTGAGAGGTTAAAATACAATATTTTAACCTGACGGTATATTACTGGGCAGAAATAAAAAAGCACTCATGATTAATTAAATTTTAATTCTCCTACTTAAAATAACATTATTTTCGCAACAGAGGTCGTAATAGTCATGCTACTAAGTAAAGATATTCTGCGACACCAATTATTACTAACACTTTTTTTTTTTTATTAAACAGACATTGTAAATTATATATTTTATTATATATTGCTAAAATTATTTTTATTTCAATACAGTTAGTTGTTCAGGAATAGAAGGATAGTTTAGGTTATAGAAAAATGAGATGTACGAAGTCATTGATGATCGCAGTTTCGTAAAAATTACGCCGCGTAAATAAGAAAAACAAGTCTAGGACATATAAAAAATATAAAAAGGTCAATAAACATTTCCAAATTTCATTCAATTATAGCTTAATTTAAACGTCATTTACAGTTCTAGAAATTGACGAATACTAACTAATTAAAAAAATAATAATAATTAAATAATATATTAAAACAGTCGAGGGGTATAATTTAGCCCAAAAAATTTAGGCAATACAGTAGAATTTTAATAAGATTATATAATAAGAGATAAATTAGACTTTAGTCTTAGTCTGTGGGATACACAACACCACCTTAAGCTCTACAATTTGATAACGTTTCATATATATATCGTATCGTTCTCTTATATATAACGTCAATCGAAGTCAGAGGCTGTAGTTCAGCCCGAAATAGGAAATACGATAGAACTTCAAACACGTGTCTTTAATATTCGACCCGCAATAGAATTTATCTTTAGTCTATGATATATAGTATATAACACCATCGTAAGCTCTACTATTTGATAATATCGATTTTTTTTTTTTTAAATATAACTACCTACATTTCAGACTTTAAAGCGGCCCAAAAATGTAGACAGTGTAATAAAACACTAACAAGAAACATGGACTTTTAAATAGAAGTAGACTTTGCCTTAGTCTATGGTACACAGTGACGTCATAAGCTCTACACGTTGATAGGATAGAATATGCATATTATTTTATAATCTTCAACATCAATAAAGCCATGCTACAATTCAGCCCAAAAACGTAGACAGTAACATAGAACTTTAAGAAGACAAGAGGTCTTTAATATTTATGACCATCATTAGAGACATTCCCTAATTTGTGGTTGTGTCGTCGGCCTTAGCAAGTTATTTTGACGTCGGCCTTAGTGTGTACATTGTGTACAATGGGGTTTATTCGCTCCCATTCGCCACCTCTTCGGATGGCGTGGCCTCCTGCTAGGTGGCCAGTGAGACAAGTCTGCGTCTCTTGATAATACGGGCACATCGTTTCCAGAATACAGCAATGCAATATATTATCACGAACACGGAGCATATTGATATGAGTCGACTGATGAATGATGTCTGGATGGGATCGGCCTCGACGCTGCGAGCTGCTGCGACTCCAGCTCCACGCCACGCTCGGGGTGCTGCTTCCGTGCCTTCGATTTCCGGTGCGCCTACATAAAAATAACAGCTAATACAGGAAATGCAGTCAAATGGGTTATTAAATATCTATGCACGGAACACCACATTGTCTTGGTTTCTTATAAGTCGCGATTTGATGCTTAGTTAATGTTTAGGGGCATCAAAGGCCGAATGGAAAAGAACTGTGTTTTTTATTACATCAGTTGTAGGTTCTTTTTATTGTTCCGTTCAATAGATAAAAAAGATGAAATAAGGAAATTTCGGGTTGGTAAATATGTAGCGTTGTATTTTTTCAAAACTAATTTGGCAAACCTTTATTTATGTACATGGACAACCATATATGTTATGGAACGCCTTATAGCCATGTCACCAATCGTATGTTATCTATCCGCTACATCCTTGCAGCAAAATGTGGTGAAACTTTGCTCTAAACATATCAGCATATAAATTTTTTGATTGCAGAATCAAAAAGTGCAATTTTTATGGATGTACCAATGCTCTTGGGGTCGGTGGGTTTGTGTCTTGGTGCAAGGGTCCTAGCGGATGGTGGTGCATGTACGGGTTCAGGGTCCATGGGGTTTGTCACCACGCAATCGGGCAATGGTCTCGGACCGCTGCCATCTGGTGACAGAACCCGAGAGTACGCGTGGAGACGACCACCTTCAGCACGCTTCGGGAGATCTGGAACGTGGCCTTCGGTATTGAAACTAATAGAAGTGTTTTATAAAATAAACGTACTGATTTTCCCTGTAATTCATAAACTTAATTGTGTGCTTTATTTCGTTTTAGGTTAAGATTTTATTAACAAATGTGTTTTTTTTAAATAAAATTCATTAACCGTTATAACTGACACGAAACCAAGGATGGAGAAAATTTTAATAATTAAAGGAAATTTCACCTGACGTAGAATAATAAAAATCGACATATTTTTCGACGAACATGAGTTTATATTTTATATACAATTTTTTAATACCTGATGGTATTATGTTAACGTCTCTGTGTTGTGTAGATGTCGTTGCGTCCAAGAGCGATGACGGCATATGTCCGACCAATGCGTATTGCAGAGCTGCCAGAAGTAACCAGTGACAAGGTCTGGCCGCTCCTCCTTCCAGACAGGAGGAGTCGCCGTAAACAACCAATCGCCCAGCCTGATGGATGGATATACCTTTCATTTTATTGTTCCATAGTTGAAAGTCGATAGACCCAAACTTTTGGTAGTGAAATAATCAATAAAATGGTGTATTTGTTTTAACTTCATAGGGATGTCGAGATAATATTTGGACTGAAATTAGTTTGGGATTTTTCTAAGGAAACCTAATAGATGGCACCTAAGTTTGGATATGAATATAAACTTGCTATCCAACTAACTGGCATATAAATAGAGTCAAACCTTGGGTAGTTTATCATTAGTGTCATTGGTGTAGTCACGCGTTTCAGGGTCAGTCTGCAGCAATCCCAATATCGGCACTTCCACCGTCTTACGAGTCTGACCCCCTCCAGACTTTTCGCCTGACATTATCTGTCAGAAAAAAATTTGAGTAAGAAATGAAATTTAACAAATTAAAAGACTGAAGCAATCAAGCGAACAAGCCTTTTGATTAACGAGAACGAGAAAATTTTCTTAACGGCTTCTTTTTGTTCGCTAGCCACCGAGGTATGAAAAACGAGGAATGTTCCAATATAACCACCTCATCTTCAAAATTCACACTTTCTTTTGAAGTTTTCAAAATGGAGTAACCCTATTGAACACATTTCTTTGCTATATCCAGTCTTTCTTTAGTTGAAATTATGTCTTTGGTAAACTGCCTCGCAGCTTTCCAATATTTTTGTTTGAGGCGGATATAATATTTGATTAATATTTTGAATTAGGATGTAAGCAATATATTAAATAAAGTCTTCGAATACCTGCTGCCCCTGATCCGATAGCTTCGCTGACACCAAGACACCATGTTCTGGAAAGCTATGTATGTGTGTGCCGCTAGCGTAGTACATTGGATGGCCAGCCAACTTGAACGACCCCTCAAACACGCGATCACCAAACGCCACCTGTTATAGGCGTACTCATAATTTTACGTTATATTTTCTATATATTCTTATTAATGTACCGAAAAATAATCTTCTCTTTTAATTAAAATATATAATCATATAATCAATGAGAGTAATTTTTCACCTCATTGGCACTTTTAAAAGCGCTGTGTAAGATTCTGTATCACTCACTTGAAACATGCTTAGTAGGTCGTTCAGCGCCGGAACGTTTGTACCACCAGTTTCAGGAATCCACCTTTGAGATTTACAGAACTTTGTTATTAATATATCCAGTAAAGAACATAGAGTAGATTGTTATGTGAGTATTTAGCCCTGACTTTACAGAACTTTATGGAAACCTACCATTGTCGTGTATTTTCATCATAGAATTTGACGTGTCTCAACAGGGAAGCATTGTACCAGTCCGCAAAAACAATCAGTGAAAGACCGGAGTCTACAGCCCTCTTCAAAGTCGCCATTTCTTCGGGGAAGTATTCGTCCTCGGGATCAACGAGCAGCAACGCTCCATACAACGAAGTATCGATACAAGTTAGGGGATTACCTTAACAGAAACGATTTTCCCATTGACTTTAGCAACGACCTTTGCTGCCATCTTATATTGCTAACGTAAAATTTTAATAAAAATGAAATTAAGCTTTCTTTCTATTCCTCTATTGGGAAGAGTTTAAAACCAAAAAAAAAACTTGACACAAATAAGGTTCGTCTAAAAAGGAAGAATGAGTGTAATTACTGCCTTTACACAATGCAACCTTAATATAACGAACATCACTTTAGCGATCTATCCGACGACTTCTATCAGAGTCAAAGTAAATAATACCTTTACATAACATATTTTTTTTTTGAACAACCTCTTTGTGAATAATTTTCTTGTATCAAAGGTAGTGTAACTACGTCTAACTAATGAGTTTTGTTAACTTAAAACCTCTTTATAACCTTACCACCAGTACGACCCTTAGTCCCAGCGGATGGGATTCAGTCGCCGCAGGTTTTGACACTTTTTTTACGTAAAACAATTGAAATCTTTTGATGGAAAGTAATGCAGTGACGTCACTGCTGTGAGAGATTTTAGTTGCATTGGCTCAAAAACGTCAAAGGTATTCCTTATCATTCGCAGAGAAGCGAAAAATTATTAATAATTTTGACAAAAATCCTACGACGAAAAAATAAAGATTAAGCTACAATAATCACATTATTGATTTGTTATTATTAATTGGTGAGTTTTGTTGTGCAAATCTTTGAAATAAACATTAAATTACCTTAAAATGTACGAACCCACCTTAATACCTACTTTTAAAGATTTAACTGCTTTAAATTTTGATTATTAATCTTAGGGTAAAATACCTACCTAATTATTATGAAATTGCGAATACGTAAAGTAATTGTATAAAAATGTGTTATCATTTTGAAGCGGAAGTTGTCTGCTATCACGAGTACGTAAATAGGGTGGTTAAAACTATTTTCTTACCTCTTCACAATAATTTTTAGACCACCTTATCTTAATATAGCGAATCACATTTTATAATACACACAATATAACAAATATTTACGAGTTACCATCGAATTTCCTGTACCGAGGTTTAAACATAATTATCTCCCAAAAAATATGGTTATAATACATTTAATTTTCTATAGTCACCGTAAAAATCTTAAGCTACCTGCAGACTATGCGAAAAAAATATTTATTCTTAATTGGCGCGTTTCAAACTTCATGAATTCAGACAAGTACCTACCTCGCATACAAAACAGACAGACTTACCCATAACCTCGACATAAAATCCATGCTCCCTTAATCTTCTATACATGTCTCTAAAATTGGTGTGCACGTGGTCGGCGTGCCAATCGAGTGGATCGTGTTTGGCACGAAGATCATCCCTCGGGAAGTAGCCGCCAGGGTACCGGAGACTATGGAACTGGTCCCACAGCAGACGACGACCGCGTACTGGCACCGGGATAACGCGAGCACTAAACCATATAAACCATCTCTTCAGCCATATCCACATGTTGTATGTACAAACACGTAAGTTATGTTCTCGATTTGAGTATAATCTCAATGTGCCCATAAATTCAACTTACCGTATTGGAAGCATGAGAGTCGTATTTTTCATGACACGGTCATTGACCTCGTCGTAACTCTCAATCGTAATGTTCATGTGACCCTAAGTGGAAATCGTTTAACTTTAATTTTTTTTTAATAGACACTGATAGCTAGGACATAAACTGGAATAATTATTATATGCAATGCTACCATAAACTAAATTAAAACTAGCATATATTATTTATAGTAAGTATTCACTTCAACGACGCCGTCGAAGTTAGCGCCCGCTTCCAAAACTGTGAAGCTGAGTGCCAACCATCCGGACCAAGGCCAAAGCACTTCGTTGTAATCCGCCCCAACAGCCAGTATTGTACCGTGAGGCAAATGAGGATGCCAGCTGACCTTTTTCTATATAGAAAATTACATATAAGACTTTGTTTACATTAGAAGAGGAGAGCGGAAGGAATATAATGTCTTCTAGCTCATGATACCCTTTCAATTTAGAATTTTGAATTTATTAGATGACATCAACGAATGTCTATGTATGCTAAAGAACTTACCACTTCACCCACCACGCCGAGCCCGTTGATAACGGTGACGTTGGCGATGGTGGGTTGAGCGCTATAGTAGAGCGGCTGAGTGCAATACGGCCACATGTACTGACACTCGGTGAGGTCAATGTATGATGGGCTCAAAGTCGCTTGCGGCTCGTACTCGCGAAGAAACTGACAGATAATTATTATTTTTCACGTAATTTATATAAGTGAAGTGGCTCTTTTCATTGTTTTATCATTTTAAAAATAACAACGTAAAATATTGTTTTGTTATATAATTGTATTAATTGACACAATTTGTATTCGAAGTCTTAAAATCAAATATTAAAGTGAAGTGTATTATGGTGTAAATGAAGCGGACCACTTAAAAATGCACGGAGAATAAGTGAGAATATAAATACAATACGGTCAGCTTTGCTTTTATCCCCACTTAGCGGTTGGCTGTAATGCGACAAGCGATAGATGTGCGAAAAAAAATATTGTGGCAATAATATGAAATTTTCACTTTAGTAAGTTAATACATATTTAGAATGTTTATTAAAGGACTTTTCTTTTCAGTTAATATGACATGTGATTTTCTGTTAGACTGAAATAAACGATAAACACACCTGGTACGCGCTAATAAGGTCTAGTTTCCCGTGTCCCTGTTCAAACATATTATAACCGGGCAAACGGCGTGCTGTTATACACAAAGCTTGCTTGACAGCAGCTGGTGTTAAATTCTGACGGGGAACACCACTAGCGAGGAGTGCTATAGCACCTGCGACCACTGGGGAAGCTACAGACGTACCTATGGATATAATGATTTTATATATATATATATATATATAAATTAATTTAACTCTCGCCGATAAACTTCCATATTCAATAAGAAATAAAGGCATAGAATTGATAATAGCAAACGCAACACTAAGGACATGTTTGCAACTATACAGTTACAAACATATATCGAGCATGTGACAACATATAATTGTGACGCCATTATAAATATAAAAAGTGAATATTTTAAAGGGAATTCTTATTATATTTTAACATACCACTGAGTGATCTGCAGCCGCCATTAACGCTTGAACCACGGACGCCGCTGCCATAGGTCACGATGTCTGGTTTCATTCTACCGTAGCCCTAAAAATGTGGAGCATTTGGAAGGTGCCGATCAAAGTCTTAAGCCTTAGTTCTTAAGAATATAAGAGGCAACGTTTTGGAAAATATTGGCGGTAAAAGTCGATTTTGAACCATATAACGGATATATAATATTTGTTTAATATGTACTAAATATAGTATTGTTATACGTACAAGGGAAAGATAACTTTTTTTTAGTTGTTTGTAAGGAACTCAAAACCCTTGGATAGATTTTGAACTTTATTTTGTTAAAATGTTGCGTTCCAGTTATTTTTTTTTTTTGTATTCGCAAATATGAAACAACATTTTTCGTAACAATTTTTATATCAAATAGGTAAGCCTAATATTAAAGTAAACCAAAATAGTCTTTGTACTACAAATAAGGGTGAAATGACAGTGATACTATTTTATTTATAAAAATAAATTAGGTTTAGTCTAGCCATGGTTCATGACGCAACTGTCATCAACGACCCAGAAGTAATTTTCTTATTTCCCTGTATACGTGAAGAGATAGTTACAATTTTTTTTATCTATTACGCTGCGACGATCAGAATGCTAGTAAATTTAAAGAGGTCCAGTTCGGGCACCATATCTAGCTAGTAACCATTCTTATTAGGTCCCACTTCGGGCACCGTATCTAGCCAGTAACCATTCTCATTAGGCCCCTCGTCGGGCGCCATTATTTTATATAATTTCTAATCTAATTGCTGTAAAACTAACATAAGGTAATTCCCAGGTCGTCATGCCTCTCGACGAGAACTTGGCGATGCGATCATCAAACCCGATGCCTCCCACTCCGATGACATCCATCTGATCGGCTGGATTGTTCAGGGTCCCGTATAATGGGCCGTCATTGCCGATAGCAGAGACCATTATAACCTATATAATAAAAAAAAAAATACACCTTACAATATAGTTGTTTGTTTATGAGAATACAGGGTGTTCATTCATTGTTACCTTGTTAGCGCTAAGTTCCCATACTTTATCCACAAACGGATGGTCCATAAAATCTGGACCACCAATACTGAGGTTCAGGACATCTATCTTACGCATTATGGCGTAGTTAAACGCGTCCAGGAACCACGAAGTGTATGACACCTTCACATATCATAGTATGATTAACATAATACACTTGTAATAATAAAAAATAAGTTGTTTAAGCTATATCATACATTAAGAATTAATTTAAAAAAGTACTAACAACAACATGTTTGATAAAACAACACTTCGGTTTAGGTTACTTTGTAACGAAGCCGCTATCTCAAATTATCTTAATGTACAAACAGAAAAACATTTAATTATAAACAGACCAAGATGTCAAGTCGTAGATAGTGAATATAAACTTGTTTATCGTTTTATGACATAACATGGGCACGGAGTTTCTGTACAAAGGGTAACATTGAACACGACTAAAGGCTCTATTACCTGATTATCTGTGAAAACTCTGAAGATGTGTAGGTCCGCGTCCGGAGCGAAGCCGAGGCAGTCCGAACGAGACGCTATCACACCAGCTACGAAGGTGCCGTGACCTAAGGCATCGTCCAATGTATTCTCGCCGGTCCAGTCTGTACGCTCCCTAACCCGCCCGAAGTGGGGATGGTGTCGCGCTAGTCCCGTATCGAACACCGCCACTTTGATGCCCTCCCCTAAATAATTACCAAATAATTGAAGAAGTGGTTTTTTTGTTAAGGTTTCTGATGTTTTTTTCGTGACATCATTATATAATAAATGAAATGAATAGATCCGAGTCTCGTCTGTCTAAGAAATAGATAAGATAATATTTCCTTACACCGAAAAACGACTGATTTCTCACAATAAGTTTTACGTGCTTTGATATTGAAACTTACCGGTTACTCCCAAAGACCACAGCAGATCAGCTTTCAGAACAGATGTTATTTGACGAGGTACAGTACGGAGAAGTTTTCTAGAGGTGTAGCCTCCATTCTGTTTCATAGAACGTACTTTAAGTTGAATCATACACAAAGTAATCATTTTTTTAAATCGTACAAGCTGTTATTTTCGTAAGGATTGAACTTTTGTTTGAGATATTTTATATTATAATCGTGTTGGAATTAAATTAAATACACTTCTTAAAAAACTACCCACGGCAATAGGCACAACGACCTCCTTTCAGTCGTAGATATACGGAAGAAAAAAATTAAACATTTTTTTATAAATACCGAATAATTATAGGTAGATAGATGTATACTCACTTCTCTAGTTTTACGTAATGAATGAAGCACCCTCGAACGGCGGTGGTTCCTCCATCCGGAGTACATGCAACCAGACGGCCCACAGTCATCCTTACAACCAAACAAATAAAATAGCAGGATCGGTTTTTAAAATTAATTTCTACATAATTATAAAAATACTCAAAAATAATGTTATATGCGAAGCTATAAACGTATACACTCTCGTTGTTTCATAGTTACTAAGAACCTAAGTTTCTTTTGAAGCAAGTGGAAGAAAACCAACAAAAATATCGAAAATAAAATTTGACGGCACAGTTTGAGTGGAAATTGAAAAAAGCAAATACACACAGCTAGGGTAGGCTTTGGCTATTCGTAAAAAAAAGTATCCACAAATAACACATATTTTATCAAATGGACCTCAAAAAATTTTGCTTTTTTTTAATCAATTGAAACATAGTGACTAGCTTGTTGAGATTGTATAGATATGTTTAGTTATGATAATAATATGACATTTAAATTTTGTAATTTGGTTCTTTGTAGACAGAATAGAAGAAAAAAAAATTTCGTGTTTGTTTTTTTGTTTAATTAACCCAAGTCTGCATTACGTGTTAAAATTTGTGATCAGATTTATTTATAAAATGAATTTTCGAGGACTGTGAATTAAGCGTGTAGCTTAATTATCGGACATTTGTTTCCATTTATTAAATCGTAAAAATAATCAATCGTTTGAATAAATTGGCTTCCATTAAAAAGAAATGTATTACTATAACATTTAAAATTTATAAACTGGGTGTTGTCCCAGTTGGTTGCGTAACTGTTGGGCGGGGTATAGAAATAGGTCAGGCTGGATGTCCTAGTTTATCTAGGATCGTTAGGTTGGACATGCGCGTATAAGTGCATTTCGGGGGATGGGGGTAAAAGTCAATAAATCTGCACCTCGCGCACGTATTTTATGGTCCGTTGCACCTGCCGCTGCGCAGTTACCCGGCGTACAGCTGGGTGGTCACGTAAAGCATCGATCCCCTCCCTTATCTTCTCCCCGAACACTATGACGTCGAAGTCACTAGGATATTCCATAGCGGGATTATTACGCTGGAGTATGGTCCAATTTGATACCTGAAACAATTTCCTTTGTTGCATACACTTACTTAAAACATAAACCGCTTTAAAGAATTTCGCATATAATTGCGTTTCTAAATTCGCATTTGCCAAACAAATGATTATCCTATAATGCAATAGAAAATTATGTAACACATATTCAAAAGAGAATGAATTGAGTACATAACAAAGAAATCTTATCTATCTTTTACAATTCAATACAAACTCTCAGCTATTTATAGAATGATTTATGAAAATTGTTGTATTCACATATAGAACTCTTTTTTTACTTATACACAGACATTATGAGTACTGAATTATGATCCATTCTTTAACAGCAAAGAAATTAGGGGTAGATATAATATTTTTTTTTTCTTTTAATGGAATGGAAACAAAGGAATGAATATTTGAATAGAATTTTATTTTTTTTAAATTGCCATAAAAAAAAAATTGCATGACAAAAAAGTATATTGTAGCACAGTTAAGCAGCCATATTCTTATAAAAACATATATTACAAAAATTATAATGCAATATTACAATTGGACATACATCAGAATGTTGCACGCCCAATAATGTACCAATAATTCCCATCAAGCACAATTTAAAATAAAGACCCTCGATTGATGTGTGGGCACTACAATAATTTAAGAAATAGTCACTATAAAGAAAGTTGTCAGAGGCATCAATTTAACATTTTCAATTGATGACATCTTTTTTTAAAGTTACTTTATGAAACGCTATGATAATAAAGTTTTATACATTTGCTATTTCGCTGATAATAAAATTATATTATGTTGAATTATATTACGAGATAACACAATGTTTTTTATGGTGAGTAATTATAACAAGATAACATGCAAATTTTCTAAATATTTTAGTTCATTCCAGTTTTAGCACACATAATTTATAGCGTTGCTATAGTTAGATTTCCTATTTAATAATTATATGTATGAAAGCTAGCAAGAAAGACACAATTTCCACATAAATAGTTAGCAATTAAGTTATAAAATAAAATAATTATATTATTCATATTATGTATGATATTTGTTAATTACCTGGGCATTTTTCAGTGCAGCATTCACATAGTTTTCTCTGGTAGTTTTGGAATAATATCCTTTGAATGTAATTATATGTTCAGTGTTGACAATATCTGAATCAAATTTATATTCCAAACGCTCGTTAACCGTCACATTACAAAGGATATTGGTATCCTCAGCAAAAACCACAAAATTATAATAACTTAACCAAAACAAATAAACAAGTTGAACGAGCCCCATTTCTCGCGTTTAAGTAAATATCTTACTTATTTTCATCTTGAACACAATTATTTAAATTACTGATGGGTAACAAAAGCATTATAATTTTTTTATATGATTCAATGTTTTAGGCACGAGATATGGTTTCAAACTGAAACATAAATCATTTATGAACTACTGCACAAGCGCAGTCTATAAGATAAAGATGTAGTTCATTGGCACCAACTGCTATTTTGTCCTGTCGTTGGATCATTCTTACTTCTTGTCAATTCACATTTAGGTACATCAATTAACATTCAGTTTAAGATTCTGAATAATGATAATATCCATTGTCAAATGTCAATACAAAATATTTTTCATGTTGGTTTTTTTTCGTTACTTTTTGAATTTTGTAATTATTAATTACAGATTCCTTTAATTATTATATTATATAAGAGACTTACGACTTATTTACTCTCTTTCTATTTTTCTCAGTTTATTATCAACAAAACTAACATGGTTTTTATTTTTTTTATAAAGGTAATAAAAAAAATGCATAAAACAGTCTTTAAGAGTAATTATTAAATTAAGTATTTAAAAGCACTTATTTGTAAAGACCACCTTTTGTTAGTTTGCTAAAATCTTTACCCAATATTACTCCAGATACTGTCATTTGTCAAAAAAATAATAATGTCATGTTTTTCGGTAGTTTCAGTTGTCAGAGTTCACACCTCTGTCAAAGAGTTGTTTTATTTATATTTTGTATGTAATTATATAAATTATAAATTTGTCTGTTGGGTACTTTAATTGAAAAATTATAATTCGCTTTAAGGAATTATAAGATGCCACTAATGAATAAATGCAATATAGTAGTTTTTTTTATTTAACTTAAAATATGACGAAGTCGTATAATATACCTTTATGTCGATGAGGAATTAACAAAGTCTATATTTTATTTATATGAACAATCATAAGTAGTATATTTGAAAAATGGTAGTTTTACAATGGCGTTTTCAATGGAGGGGACTTTTTGGAAACATCAAGTAAGTGTGACTAGAAATATTTATATCAATTAAGAATTTTAATTCATAACAAACAAAAGCAAAAATATAATTTCTTGGTTGTCTATACTTAAACACTAGTGGTCTAAATAACTAAAATAATTAAAACACTATAAATTGTAAAAAAAGTTAGTGTACATTGTAGCATTTGAAGAAAATAATAAAACCAGTGTATTAAAACTGTAACCATATCTGAACTAAAACCAGTAAATTAAGAACATGTATTCTAGTGCCCTTGCCTCATTTTTGCATTATGAAGTAAAATACAAAACATTTTTATCATTACTCGTTACACAGTGGAGTATGAATGTTGAAATGAAAGACGGGAAACACTCCCAATCTCGGAAAGAGTATTGAACATGGTAATAATAATATCAGCATTAATGATATTTGTAGTATTTGTATTTGCTATTATCCTGTGGTCAATATGGCTATGACTGGTTTGACTTAAAAAAATCCAAAGAAAAGGTGAATAAGACTGATCTTATATTATGAAATGATGAAATGATGACTGATCTTATATTATGATATTATGAAATTACATGTATTTGTAGTCCAGCCATGCTGCCTCATAGACTATTATTAAAGATAAAGTATTTTTAGTTAAATTTTAGCGAGGTTATAAAGAAATATTAGTGAGGTTAATGATTATTAAGTCAAGAATTTATATTCAGGCAAATTTGTCTAGTGAGTTCAGAATTTAAAATGATTTTGATTTTAGTATATAAATAATCCCGTCTGTTAGGACTTAGCATGTACATAATATGAATTGTACAACATATTTCACTTTGCGTAACCAAAATTGAATTTCTATTACACATATCTATTAAACCAGTTAATTTTAAATTAGCATTCGAGGACTCATTAATCGGATTAGATACAAAGATCAACAAAATTTTCCAAAAACATTGCTTGGGTTCGAAAAATAACTTAATAAATAGACTAAGAGCCTGTATTATATTATACAAATTGTTAAAAGATAAACTACTTAGTGTATTTGATTTAATGAGATAAAAAAAGTGATTTGCAATGTTAAAGATTAAGAATTCAAAATAGAGTTGTATTTGGTCGGCAAATTTTTGTACAGTTGTGATTTAAATATTTTATAAAGACAGATAAATTGATTTGAATTATTTTAATAGTTCGTCAAAAACATACTTAAATATCATTTATGGGTTACTGATTTTTAATTATTGACAACCCTTACTCATTTAAACTTCAAACCTATGAATTTTTTTTTTTAATGAACATGTTTTTAAATTTGTATGAATGTCATATAGATCCTTGACTAGTAACTTTTCATTTCAGAGCATACATAATATGGAAGTTTGCCCAAGCATTACTAACATTTCACGTTTTAACATACAACACGCACATGAGTCAGAGCTACGCAATAGATTGCCTTTTGGAACCAGTTTTTTGGTTTGTCGATAACTTTGCGGGATACTTAGGAAGGGTACGCATTTATGTGATTTCTTTCTTTTGATATTTAATAAAATAATCTAAGAGGTTAATGTGTTGTAGGTATTTGTATTTTGTGTGAGTATACTTACTAGCGCAGTGGTGTTCATCGCTTACTGGGTGGGACTGCCGTATTGGTGGGAGAAGAGCCAAAGTGTGACAATTGCTTTAGTTATATTTGGAAACTGGATTCTGCTCAATATTATCTTTCATTACTATATGGGAGTGAAAACCTCACCTGGATACGCACCTCATGTATGTGTACCATTCTTATATTGTGAAATTATACACACCAAAAGAAAAGAAAAGAAATATTTTTTCTATATATGTTTTTTATTAAAATAATCTTAATATTCAATTGCATTAATATGACATATATGATACTTAATAAGTACTGAATTTCAATATATTTTTTTTATTTAAATGCTTATGTTAACTGTACTTACGTATTAATTTAATATTTTACTTAACAAAGTTTCGTGGTGTATATTCTATGTGTTTTAGGGTTCTTTAATATCAGAAGCTGCGAGTATATGCAAGAAGTGTATATCTCCGAAGCCTCCCAGAACCCATCACTGTTCAGTGTGCGACCGCTGCATTCTTGGGATGGATCATCACTGTCCCTGGCTAAATAACTGCGTGGGCTTCTACAATGCAAGATATTTTTATTTATACATGGTATATATGGTGATGGGCGTAACGTTCTTGATTGTGGCTGGTATTGATTTGGGCTATCAAGTCCTTTGGGTGAATGATACGGGTGAGTGCTATGTAATGTTTGTTTTTCCTAATATATTTGGTAATTTAATTTAATTAATATCAATTAATACTTTTAGTATTCTTAAAAACGATAAATGTTCTGCTTCAGGTGGTTTAATATCTGAAAATGATCCAGATCTCATCGGCCATCCAGTTCGCATGAACCAGAGCGGAGTATTGGTCCCAGTCCAAGTTATTGCCGAATATGATTCTGTGAATTTCCCTCGCAACCATATTCTTCCGACTCCAGTTATAACCGAGGCTCAGAGGATAACAGCTAACTCATTGAAGAGGAAAGCAGTTATGTTCATGGCGATGATATGTTTGTCGGTGTTGTTTGCCCTTGGTGCACTAGTCGTTATGCACGGGAAGAACATTAGCAGAGGCGAAACTAGCATAGAAGCTCATATAAATGATAGGCTCAGAAGGACACATAAAAATAAATTCATTAATCCATACAATTTTGGGAGGAAGAAGAATTGGAAGTTGTTTCTTGGTTTGACTCAAGGTAGGAAATTATGGAGACATGTTTTGTTGCCATCGAGTCATGCACCCACGGGTACTGGGCTTACGTGGCACACCATACACAATTCCTTAGAAGATTGGCCCTGAATACATCTTATGCAAAAGGTTATTTAGGTACTGTTACTCATTTTTTCTAGGACTTGTGGCATTGCTCTTTTAATGTACGCAATAAGTATAAGGAAATGAATAATTTGTAACAAATTAAGTTTATTTGCAACAAAGAGTGGACTGAATTTTTAATATATTTTGATAAAATTTCAATTTTAAGAAAAAAATAGTAACATTAAATGTAATCATTTCATTTGGTCAGAAATCTTACAATTATGTAACCGTTACATTCCAGTATCTGTCAAAAATATGAAAAAATTTTGATTCTTTCATATATTTATGGGAGAAAATGTTTTCTCTTGGTTATTATATATAACGACACATGCTATTGTCCGCGAGGTTTAAGCTGAGCTTTGCATTTGTGTGAGTGAAAGTAAAAGTAGAGTCAGACAAAAAAACTTTTTGGATTTGAATTTTTTTTTTTTAACTAGGTACATAACATAAGCGGGAGAGCTATTCTAGATTTAAAATAAAATAATCAAAGCTTGTTAGAGGCCAGGTGTAAATATTATGTGAAGAAAAATAGACTAATTTATGAAATCAAAATGTTAAAAAAAATATATACGTGTTTCTTTTAAATAACTACAAAATTTACACAAAATTTCTTTTACTTTTTATTAGTTATTTAAAGGTTTAAGTATGCTTCGTTTATTTGTGTTAGAATTCCTTTCAGGAATAGATAGAATACAAAAACTAAATATTAAGCACTAAACAACGTCACTCTGCTACCAGTACAAAGGTTGAAGTGATGAAGGTGCTAGGCGGAGTAAAAGCAGTATCAACCGGTTCAAACCTAGAAAATCACGTGGCACGCACAAATTTGGCACACCTGTGTGCACTCACACAAATGCAAAGCCTAGCTTACGCTTCACACACTATACATGGCGTTTAAATGTGGTGCCAATACTTTAGTATCGAAAGTACTTTTAATGTAACAGATTTTTACTGCCAAGGCAAACCTCAGAAGCAGGGACATGAAGAGGAACATTGAATACCACAGTTGGGCGCCATGTCGACCAATTTATCAAAGTATTTTATATTATACCTACGATAGAGCACTCAAGACCTCCCTGATTTTTCATAGGCTTAAAGGTTTTAGATCAGTGATTCAAAACTTATTTTATTGACTGCTCACTTTGAGAACAAATTATTTTTTAGCGCCCCCATTTTTTCAACTACAGAAAAACCACTATAACAAATCCTAGCTAAATTTCAAATCATTTAGGCCTCTACACAACGCCCCATTATTTTCTGGGTCTCTTAATGCTCCTCTTTAGCGCCAACAAGGGGGCGTTATCATCGACTTTGGGAAAGGCTGTTATAGATGATCTGAGAATGCAGATTTTTTCGTTTGTTTTGCAATCAAATGAAAGATCTATGAAATGAATTGACCACATAAATCGAGAATATTCCATGTTAAGACATACCTGTGTATATTTAATTTCCCAACGTATAATAATGTCTTGCTCTTCACAGGCTTTTAGAACTAATTCAGCCGTAATCTACAAATTTTAAGCAAAAAAATCCTACGCTTTACCGCTACGTCGCATTTTCTTGCATCTATTTTAAGCGAAGGCTTTTTGGAGTGATTGTACTAACTTTACACATTGTATAGGGCTGGAAAAGATTCACTTTTCTCCTTTTCAAAATCTGCTCTGAGGCTTTGATTTTATTTTTCTTTCTGATAGTTTTTGCCAAAATGAAAGTTGAATCAATGCAGAAAAAACGACTCTGTGGTCGTCTTCATAGCAACACGTCGTTCATAGATAGAAAAAATAACTCGGGTGATAGCTTTGAAACTGTTTATTAAACAGCAGAAAATTAGTATAATCTCCTAGATAGTAATTTTGATACAAGAATTTTGTATCTAATAACATTTTAAGTAAATTTGTAACTAGTCAGAAATATATTTTTAATTTAACTGTAATTTAAATCATTACCATATTAAGGATAAAAATTTTCTCCACGTATTTTATTGTGGAATTTAATGTTAGACTAGTCTCGATATAGAACATTATTTTACTCGATACAAAGATTAATAAGAACTAAGTTCATTGTAGATTTGGTAAGTAGAACTATACATGTGTTTCAAAAAATACCATTAAAGTATATTTAATTAGTTTTAACTAAATGTCAAATAAGGATGAGTTTTCAAAATGCTTTGTCTTATTTTTGTTTAATAATTAAGTAAAGTAATGAAAGAAATGAAAGAAAATTTGTATAACTTCATAATTCAAATCTTTAATAAGGATTAGGTTAGCTAACCTTTTTTTTTGTTAACGCGGTGAAAGGTTTTATATCTACCCCTCTGTCTAGGGGACACAGAGGTGGTTTTGTGGGATTCACGAGCCCTAAGGGCCCATGCTACCCACTAAAACACCAGCGGTTACTCTCATTCCCCGCCCAGTGGATCGTCACGGGAATCGCACAAAGCATACGTCTGCGACGATCCGGCGGCAGGCCGCGCACGGCCACCTCACGGCGTCCCCTCGCCTGGCAGGCTTGCTTAATCGCGAGAGGGTTAACCCCTTACAGCTTCCACCCAAGCCCACGCGGTCGGTTGGATACCCACTGCCGAGCGCAAAGCGCCCGACGGCAGACAGAGTGGAAACCGACCATCAAGCGACCCAGACCTCCGAAGAGGCCTGAGTTTCTCATCACCGCATTCAGCGTGAACCACTCCCCCCAAGACAGCCACGGAAGGCCTCCTAGCTAGCCCTCCGCTAGTCCGTTTGCCGAATCCATTCAAACGAAGCACGCCCCAACACCGCACTCCGAGTGAGGATCTCAGGCCATCTACTTCCCTCTCCTACCCCTAACTGACAGCCACGGAAACCGCCCGGCGATGTTGGATTCCTGAGGCGACCCCATGAACTGTCCCCAGTCTGCGACCGAACCCGCCTTTCTGTATCGGCATAGGGATGACCGGGTGTTGCTACGCCGCCAGTGGCCGGAGACCACTAGACAAAGCACAGGGTCGAACGCGGCAAGGCGGTGGACGACCGACCTTATATAGGAGACTGGCATAGCAGGGAGCCGAATGCCAGCTTTATGTTAGCCCAGGTTGGTCCGCCGAGTCTTGTCCAACCCTCCTCTCAAGGCTCCCCCTAGCCCGGACTAAGACCCCACAAGGAGGTCAAGGTCCTCCCCCCCGTGATTGCACCGGTTACCCGGTGGGCGATGGGGTCGTCACGTCCCGACGCCAAAGGTTAGCTAACCTATCCTAACAGGTTACAATCCAGTAGTTTTTCATTTGTCGTTTCTACATTACAGAAATATAAATGTTTGTATTGGCAAAAAAAAAACGAGTTAAACTTTAAGTCTTTTTTTCCTTGCATTTCTAAGTTAAGTATTTGTAAGATGCTATCGACACCTACATAGTAAAACCGGTGTGAAATCCGTTCCAACACAATTGACCAAGTAAATCTAATTACACGTATCAGCCTTACTCCGAAACCCGCTGACCTTTCATTTAAAATTATCCTATTCTGTATGCTTACTCTTATTTTGTACTCTCACATTATGTGCGGAACGGTTACAGTGTTTTATCCATGAATTTTTCAAATTGTAATATTAACGTCGGTTTATGAATGAGGTAAATTAAATTAATATAAACTAAGTAAGTAAATTGAAATCGCTTTGTATGAAATGTGACAACTATTAGTGTTCATACTTTTTTTTTACACCGCTCAACTATCCTTTGCATTTTGGATTTTTTTTTTGTTTGTATTTTATACATGTGTATCATAAACTTATACTTCGTACGTTATTACGAAATCTTTAATGGATATAATATTTATAAGGATGTCTACAACCTTGTTAGGGGTTTTCCTCAGCTTGGGCTTATTTTAATTCGTCCTTGCCGATATTATTTCTTATTATTTATGTTGTACATCAAACATGTATAGCAAATAGATTATAAAAATATAGTAAAATTTTATAGAGTACGCGCTAATATTGACATTCCTCTAAATCACTTATAAAATAATTTATAATAGATAGTTTAATAGTAAGATATAATAATTTTTGTTTAGTAATCATGACACAGTAATTCGTTTAAAATATAAAGATGCATATTTCTAAGAATTTATGATTACCAGCCAAGGAAAATTTTTTTTTTGCAAATTACGAAGCTATAGGTAGTGTTCAGAAGAACTTACCTTCAGAAATTTCGCTAATGCAGATAATGCTTTTTTTTGTACAATGTTCTTTATTTTGACTGTTTTCTAAATAAATGTATTTTATTAAGAAATATTGTTTCTTTTTGTTGTTAACTACCTTCGTATTTTTTTTTATCAATCACAAAATGCACCACATAAGGTCTTGTATAACGTTTCATAGAAGTTTCAGAAAAAAGAGACGAATTGAATGAACACTCAACAGTTTTATTTTTTTTAATTCCTCGCAGTAAGCAGATAGCTAGAAATCAAAAATTAAATAATTTTCACTGTCATCTAATTGATAATTACATAACAAACACTTAATCTATATTGCACCATTCGCTTAGAAATATGACCAGAATACAAAGTTACATATTTAAAAAAAAAAAAAAAATACATTTAGTCATGTCTTAATTAATGTCACTAAAGTATGCATTTCTATAACTAGTGTTTATGCCATTATTATCGTTTATTGCTTCTTTTAACCAACTTAGTTTTCAATAGAATCTAATTTCTAGATTGTTTTAATCAAATTCATAAGTACATTTAAAATTACAGCGATTTAAGTATGAGAAATCGTATGATTATTTGATATTACTAGAGCGAAATTTTAAGGAAGCTGCATAGAGGTTATATGTTTACACGTTTAATTGATTTTGTAAGTTTCTATATATATTGTGTGAATGAAGGAAGACTTGTTAGTTTAACCCTGTCTGGTTGTGCTAGGCAGAGCATATTCGTACCCATAAGAGATGGTCTTGATTATTATAATCCGCTGTTCACGCAGCACACTAGTAGACGTCTATTTAGCTTACATTAATAGAACATAGCTAAGCCCTTGCCCAAAATGGCAAATCTAATGTCAATCTCTTTAGCTTTTTTACATTTAATTTTAATTAGATATTATTATCATCATTGAATTGTAAAAACGTCGCTGAAATTTCATTTCTTTAGATCCTCGAACGATGCGTTTAGTTTACTTACCTTAGCTATAAGTACAGAAGACGTTTCGCTCAAAATCTGCCTCTGGACAAGGCCTTATAATAACTATTTCTTCTCTACAAACTACTATCAATATCGTATATGTACTTAAAAAAGTTGCAGGCATGTTAGTTATTATTTAATCGCCATTAGTACCATAAACAGCGAGGTCACGACTCACGATCTTTTGTGAGGATTTCTCTTATTTTAAAACCCATTCCAATAATTTTCCTTAACAATTCCTTACAACGTTTTCAGCATCATATAGGCAGTGTATTAAGGCGATGCAGTCTTCGGACTGTTATTGCATTAAGTTTATTTTTGTACTGATTTTTATATTACATACCTATATTTCTAAATCTACTCGATACCATAATCTAACTAATTAACGTTTATATTTGTCGAGGTTCCATTATAACCTATTCTTAAGCGCGATTAAAAAGCCCTTATTGGAATGCTTTGAGTTTTTTTCTATGTTAATTGTGAGGGTATTGCAGGTTATCCGAGCTGAGAGCAAGAGTTGTTAGAACGCTTCGTCTCTGAGGATTCACCCCCAGATTCTCCCAGTTTATCCATGACAGCCGGGCAGTTAAATCTAAACAGAATTCATTGATTAATAAAAGTGAAATATTAACGCTTCATTTTCGTCAAAGTTACAACATCAAAACATTTATTAGTAACTTACTAACAGAAAGCAAGCGGTTCCATTTCATCTAAATTAATGAAACTCGCATAGGTAACAACAATTTCAGAACAAAAATAATTTGCAATAAAATATATATTTTGCAAATAGATTGTGTGACTGTTAAAGTAATAATGAATTTAGTCTGACAAAAAAATAACTTTTAAGTATATTCACAGTAATATATATTTTATATTAATTACTTATATAATCGCTAAACTTCTTATAGCTTGAAATTTTAGAGAAAATAATTTCGTAATTAAAACAATACGTAGGTATTACTTTTTTTTCTTAAGATATTCATCTGTCATTCTGTGATTATTATTTAAATATTATTTGCAATCATATATTGATTTGAAAAAAATCAAAGCTAAAATATAGGTATTATGGTTTCGAAACAGCGTCACAACATCTTTGGTATCCAACGGAGATATTAACCTCAATTTAACCTCATTTTCAAAACATCATGTTCGATGAGAGATAAATAAATACCAACAACGTATGAAGTTTGATTAAAAAAACCGTAATTATCGTCTGTATCACAACAAGCTCTTACCGCTGGTGTTCCAATGAGCTCGATCAGCTTTGATTTCACCTCGCAGACACTTCTCCACGTACGTAAGTGGATCGTAATCAGCGTCCAACACCTACGTTTGATACGATTATTGGAATTTACTTTGTTTTCCTTTACAAAAAATTGAATTTTATAGGTATAGCTGATGTATTACAAAGAGTATTGAAGTTTTCGTGTCAATCGTAACAAAATTTATTTACAATGTTTGATATATAATGATGGCTGTATTGTAATAAAATAAATACAAATCACTCATAGTATTGAATAGAATAAAGACAATGTGATATTTTTTATCGATTAAAGGCATTGATAACAAAATTTATTAGATTCAATACTGTTTGAAATACTAGCTATCAAATTCTGACTTATATATTACCTCTCTCAGCAGTGCAATGTAAGCGATGGCCAGTCGAAGGGTGTCAATCTTACTGAGTCTCTTCTCATAAGGAAATGTTGGTACGTGGACACGCAATTCGTCGAACGCCGAGTTTATACTGCTAAAGTTAGAACACCATACACACGTTTTAGTAGTGCTGTTTACAGGCATTTATAATTTACAGGCATATTGAATTAATTAATTACACAACATATCGGTTAAATTGTTTCATACAAACTTCATAGTCTGCTTTTGGTCCCGTATCGCGTCCGTGCAATCGATTCGACCACAGTTTTATTACTTAATTCCAACACGTGAAAAATCTATGTTTATTAAAGTGTATTCTTATAAAATCAGCTTTATAGTTATGAGTTTATGATAACAAGAAATTATACAGGCTTTAATTTAGTCGGTAAAGTTTAGTTTTTTATTAGCTTCTAAAAGACTTGCTGAGATTTACTTTACTCGCCTACAAGAGTCTTCATGAAAACAATTTGTAGTTTATAACTTTTATGATCTGAATAACGCATTTAAAACTATTGAAAACGTTCTACTTATAACTTAGAAAATTATTTTATTACTAGTAGCTTTGTTGTAAGTAGAAAACTATTTATGTACGCGTCTGTAAATTAATTTACTGGAAACGTACAGATCACACGATGTAGGAAAATGATTTTAATACGAACGATAAATAAAGTATATAAATCAGTAATAAAGACAGGTCCGTCAATAAGCCCGGAGCGCCGTCACCAGCCCTCATTATGACGCGATGATTTAATATCATCATTTAATTTCGAAACCGTAGCAAAATGTGAAAACCTCATCGTCAAATTGAAATCATCAATCAATTTCTTGTTCATAAAAATAACACTGTTTAATAAATAATATTTTTTGCGAAATGGCTGAGATAAATATTTTTATAATAATATACTGTGATATTTAATGCAATGCCTTAAATATATATTTAAACATTGTTTTCCAATTAATAATATGTATATTAAATTTTCGCAATGCAAAAAGATTTTAGAGGGTATAGAAATTAAATAATGAAGATCTAAAATATAAAAATGCCAATGCAGAAATACAACATGCGGTATACAAGCCATGGATACTTTAGGTTATAGACACAAGCAATGAAATGTGGTACCCATTGGGTCCGGACCTCAGCATGCGGCGTCTCTCACGGACGTTGGCGGCGGCGCGCTGGACCCGGTACGGTGACCCCGCGCATTGATACTCGGGCTCCGGGGACGGTTCCATTAGAGCATCTGAACGAACACGCCATTTCAATAAGGGAATACATTATTAGCGAAAAAATAGTAGGTAGCAAATAGTTATTATAATATCACACCTGAATGCAGTTGTCTTGTGTGCTGATGAACATAAGCGGCCAAGGGCAGTTGCAGGCGACTTCTCGCTGCGGCGTACACACACGATGGCAGTTCAGATGTCAACGAGGAACCCTCGTCGTCAGAGCCGTCGCCGTAAGTAAACTTCAGCCCAGAATAATCTATTCGACGGTTTTCACTGAATTGATAATATTATTTTTAGATAATTAATACACGATCTATTCACTAATTAATACACGTTATATTATAAATCTCATTCAGTTTACCATACGGGCGGAGATGTGGACGAGTCCGCCATCTGAGTTCTAGCACCTGACATTGTAACTGAAGTTTTTGATAAAGTTCCTGGCACTTATAGCGTTTAAAGTGGACTGACAGTTGGCCGGTTAAGAGATATAATTTTATACCGTTAGGGGTGGCCATTTTGCGGAAAAGTCGTTGAGGGTGTGTATTTGCACCACCCACGGACGGCTATAAGTTATATACCATACAACGGTATAAATAAAGTTCGCTTTTGGGTGACATTACATTTAGATTGTGTTCCTTGTGAACATTCAGCATCCCTGGTTGGGCGGAGCTATCAAATATCGGGACGGCGATTGGAGGGGCTTGGGTAGGTCGAGGAAAAGGGGGTTAAACTGTATTTTTATATCAGGTCTTTGGTTTTCGGGTTGTTAAAATACAATCAGTATTTGCTTTCATTGAAATATCTTTGAATCATAAAAAATGAATAAAATAAAAGAAGACGTCGGTTAACGTTTTAAATATAAATATGGTAGAACATTAAAAAAATATATATTTAATTATAAAAATAATATTTTTGCCGTTTCTTTCATAAACTGAACCACTAATGTGTAAATATATCTGACTTTATTTTATGCGTGCAGTCACAACAACAAGTCACAATTTAGAACGACTTAGAACAACAAGTCGCAGTTTAGAACAATAAGTCACAATTTAGAACCATTTAGAACATCAAGTCACGATTTAGAACGACCTGAAGAGGATCGATACGAACTCGTCTCCCTGATTGGGGAGACAGACTGTTCTTGACAGTTGTTATAAAATGCAAGTTCTGCGTTTAAGAGCCTCTTGTTAGGAGTAACAACCGCGCAATTTTTCTTTTATATTATATTAATCTCAGTCTCAGTCTAGGTACATACGATCATCAATAAATTTAATTTATCATATATTGAATCTTTAAAAAAGAAGTTCACTCGTAAGTAGTTTACAAAAGTAGTAGTGATTATATGCTTCGGGAAGCATGTTTAATATATTATAAAGTGCTCAAGTATATACGGACTGTTAATTCTAAATGTCCCAAAGAAAACTAAAAGACAAATCAAGTTTTACTAGTTTTGTTACATCGCTTATCAAATTAATTACATTCATATAATTTACTTAGCATTTTATGTAGGTAGGTGAATTTATTTTTATGTTTTCCTGCAACAAAACTCTTTTTTACTGTACATAAAAGTAGCGAACTTAAATTTAAATCAAACTTCTTCAGTAAATCTTAACAAACTCTTGGAAATCAGGAAAGAAATTTCGAGTAATCTGTATATAGCGGTCATGTTCGATTATTCCATATTTAAAAGATTTTAACAATCGAAATCACACATAAAGAGGACTTTAGGCGATATAAAATTTAAAAATAGAACCATAGATATTTATCACAGCTAATAGTAAAAAATTCAAGAGCTAATCTAATCTGTTGTTTCATCACAAAACTATTTTATTTAGGCGATTAATATTTGTAGGATAAATGTTTTAAATATATAAATTAATTGTTTCTATTGTAGATCTACTGTTAGCCCTCTTGATTTCTTTTGGTTCAGTATCGATATATTTCAGGCCGGGCTATGACAATAAACATGGAAATTTTATATATATCAACTATAAAACTAATCAATTCCCGTGCAATATTGTCAAAGCACTTAATTGTCTTTAAAATTATGCAGTTGACGTCTTTTAAATCAGAACACTTCAGTAGCTCAGTTTTCTGTAGTTGGCTTGTTAATTAATTTGCCAAAAACAGGAGCTTGCTTGAGAAGTTGTAAGGAGAAAGTTCTATATGCTCGTAAACGCATTTCCATCACCATACAGACTCGAGTGCAGCTTTAAATTTTTATTGATATAGTTTTAAAATAAATTATGAATTAAATATATATTTTCCGATGAATGAACATGCAAAAAACATGTCTAATAGAATTGAAATAAAAATTTAAATTGGATTTTAAACTAACGTATATCTAGTAGGTAGCTTTTCGTTGGGTTATTATATTATAATGTTATTTTTTTATTCAGTTTAATTTATTCTGTAATGAAGCTGATTAAAATATTTAATGTAGTTTTTTTTTTTTGATTTCGTGAACAGTTTAAATGATGAAAAAGTTAAACTATTAAATCTAAATAAACCTATCTCCGATTAAAGCTCACTTATAACTCTGATAATTTCAATTAAAGCGAAGAAAAATGCAAATATATTTGAAATAATAATTTTATTACGAACAAATGAAACAGGTTTCATTTAAATGAAACTAATATATTTTATTGGGATATACTACGCGGATTTTAATATTTTAAAACTACATAATCCCGACGTTTCGGTTACTTTTCAGCAACTGTGATCACGTCTGCTAGTCTGCCCGTTGTATATCCGAAAATATATTAGTTTCATTTAAATGAATAAAACTCGCGAAAGTCTTAGAACTCATTATGAAACAGGTTTCGTTTTACACGACTTATAAAATAAAACTTAGAAGATTATAATGTTATCTTTAAAATTTTAATTCGAAGCAATAAATTTGTGATTTAGACAACGTTATATTTAAATTGCAATAACAAAGTTACAAAACGTAATATGGGTTTTGCTATTTTCACTTTAGCTTTGCGGCGAGCGGTGGCACGGTGGCGAGTGTAACGAGTCTAACTTAAACATTAAAAAAAAACTTTATATATTTTGTCGATAGTGAAACGTTTACGAGATGCTTAAAATTATATTTGAGAAATCGCCACAGTTAGTGTTACAAATAGGTGTTTGTTAAATAAATTATCACGGTAAATACTTAACTTCTTAAAGAATCGCATACCAAAGTTTTGTTAAGAATAGTTTAAAGAAAATATTGACAACTGACTGATCTTCTAGATGAATTTGTATCACTACGTCTCATTAGTTATTGATAAAATTCTTTTACAAATAGTGGTAGTGTTCCTGATAAGTGATTTCATACAAAACACCTAAATAGTAATCAAAGAATAATTAGTTGTACAACTTAGTGTTTTATTCTTAAATTATAGTTTCAAAACATTCATTATTACAAAGGACATAAAACACACACGTTCAACAAATTTATCAAATCGCTACTGGGCATTGAACTTACAAAAAAAAAAAAAAAATTTAATAAAATAACCTTCCCTCATTTATATAACAATATGTTTCATCGCGTTAAAATAAATCAACCGTTTAAAATAATTTGTATACATATGATTACCACAGACTAACAACCGTTTAAAATAATTTGTACACATATGATTACCACAGACTAACAACTCTACACATATAATTACCACAGACTAACAACATATTACGCCACGCTATCAAAGTATAATAAACGTTTTAATTAATCAATCAACGCAACAGCCTCACGCAGACATTATAACTGCAATTTCCGGAGATATTGCATATAACAATTGTTATCATGCACACGTCTCTATCAGTATCATGTGTGTTACACAAGTGAGATGTATTGAATGCTATTGTAACTGGAAATGTCGCTATAGCAATTAAAAAAAAAAACAAAATTATTCCCTACCATTCCGAATCTCTGTTCAAAAAGAATGACAGGTAGAGAGTAAACCACAGTTTGACGTATATTTTTTTTTTAATAAAATCGTGTAACCTTTTAATTTCAATTTTAATAAACGGTAAAAATTTTGACATATTTTTTTAATGTAACCAAAAACATTAAATGCATAAAAAAGATCTCAGATTTATAAAATATGGTACTTATGTATAAATGATTTACAATTGTCAATTTTTTTTTTTAAACTAAACTGAAATCTTTAAAAGAAATTATATATGTATATGGAAATGAAAACTTCCCATGACAGTCAATTTACATCGTAAATTAACCACCCTCTAAGTACAAACAAGTAATTTCATCCAAGTCTATAATTTGGCGCTAATTCTGGTTCGGAAGTCTCGGCCTCGTCGACCCTGTAATTGATTTGTCGCGGAGGGGAAGCCTGCGAGCGACCGGCACGCGTACCACACGCGCGCCCCGCCCTAACAGTGCGGCTGTCACATCTATACAGCCAAGCCTTGCGTTCTTAACCGGCTTGTTAAAAATCATTTGAGATAAACATTCACAACATGTGAGTATTATTTTAAGTGTGTTCGTGGTACGATGTTAGCGGTTAGATTTATTTGTTATTATATTGTTTTCAATATTCACAGTTGCTAGATGTTTGATCATGAAAAAGTTAATAGGTAGAATAATTTCTGTTTTCACTGTGGGTAGATAAAACATATTTTCCATACAGCTTAAGAGATAAGAAATTTAATGTTTCGTACTAAGAAAGTGTCTAGAAAAATTAAAAAAAAAAACATTGATAACAAGCATTATTATTAAAATATAACATATTTCTATTTAAAGTTAGATATTTTCTAATAATAATATTAAACTTATAAAAACTTGAGGCCCGGTGTAATCATTAACTGACATTATATAGTTATGTTTAGAGAGAAAATAGTATTTCCTCCATTTAGTTTTTGTTTAAAATATTAAGCGTATCTTTTGACCAGCCTTTTTTTGATAGAGAATAGGAATAATATAAAAATTTTATGGGTTCCACCATGTTACCAACGTCTATCTCGATGCTGTTATAAAATAATCCTCTTAATATTTCTTCAGTCACGTTTTTCCGACATTTATATTGTTTAACTAAATAATAACTCTCTAGTTAAAAATAGATTTAAATTTCTGTTGCTGAAGAAGTTTTAATTCATAGCGAAAAAATATCGATTTGAATAACAATAAAACCAACAGGGGAAGTACTTTTTTGCCAACAATGTTACCTCCCATTGAAATCTGTACAGAACAGATATGAAAACGCTTTTTCCATTTTGCGAGATCAAAGGTAGGCATATTTGTTCTATTTTTGTTTCAGTTCATAATTATTAATGTTAAAATTAAAACGAAATGACATTAAGCATTTAAGTTTTAATTTTTTTTTTCAGTAATAGCCTTGAATCAATTGCTATTATTTTTATGACATGCGCTAATTGTCTATTTTTTATATTCGCAAATGTAAAATTATTATAATAGACTTCCAGAATTTTTTTTTTAAATATTCTTCTTTGTTTTATTTAAAAGTTTAATGATAATTTGATGACAGTCAATGTATTTGAATTGCTCAGTTAAGGCAAGGAAGTAGTTTTTATAAAACCTATTTAGTCTGTAGATATAAGTTTATTTCTTAAACGAAAAAAAAATCGACCCAATTTACAAAGAACGATACGATAAAAACAGAAATAATTCTCATGACTATTTATTTTAATCCAAAAAATCAAAGCTTAAAACCGCGACCGTGGATATCGGCTTCAGTTAATTTATTTATTTGGCTGCATATGTTGGGATTATCCAGCGAGTGGTTGCACGTGGTTTTGTATTCCTTGTGAAGTTGGGGCGAGGACGGGTCGCGTGAGCGCCGGCCGGCGGACACGCGTTACAGCGCGCCGCCGGCAAGCACATTTACTGGCAGCACTTAATTTATCCATGTAGTAGTTATGCCATGTGCGATTTATTTAGTTCGTTTCCATGTTTTGATGTTTATAATTTTATGTTTTCACGGTACGATTTCAATCAGTATTGATCTTGTTAAAAACGGTTAGTTACTTTTGAAATTTTGCTGCGATATTACGTAGTTGATAATTTTACGATAGTTACTCTGCATTTTAGATTGTTTCTTGTTTATTATTTTCCGATCGTTTGTAAATCTAGACCGAACTGGATGTTCTGTTCGTACAATACGCGGTTGTATGTCAGTTTATGCTTTTATAAACGTAAACATCATTGTCAATAGGCCGGAAACCAAATAGGTCTCTTTATTAAAATACCCCCAACCCGTATTTGATTGTCTGTTTGTTGTATTTAAGCATTTATTATACGCAATTATTAACAAGTCGTCCACAGATTCGTTTGCGCTGGTTTTTGAATGTGCTCCCCAAACTTTATTCTGTTTTAAATAATCAAAACTATGTTGGTACTTCATAACATCTATGGTCAATATTACAATTATAATATACGAAGATAAATAGCAGGATACTACTAATATCTATTGTGTTATACATTACATTATAAGTCAAAGGTAAAATGCAAATGAGTTATGTTATAGGTATAAAATTTTTCGCTTTATAAAAAAATTGTGTTAAAATTAATTAAAAATATAAAAAATAAATGTTATATACAATAAGAACACCTGTCATACACTAAAATCCACAAAATATAAAGGTTTTACTTCAAATCAGTTGACATTTGAAAGAAAATTTACTCCAACAAAATATTTTGAAATAATAACTTCACGAAGCACGAAACTAATCGCGAATTTTACATATTTAGTTAAATAACTTACTTGTAGACATCTTTTGAAATTTAAAACAAAAATTGCATCTATGGCCCCAAACTTTGGGAAGCAATCGTTATTCTTTAACAAAGCGTAACAGGGGTTAACCGCTGTCACACTCATCCTGTAGCACCCCTCAACTCTGTGGGAATAATACACAAATTATCTAAACTAATTGTCTTATGTGTTCACGCCATTTAACTAAACAGATTGAATGCGAGTGCATTTTCGAGTGCACTGTGAAATTGTAACGCGAGCAACGAAAACAAATACTTTGATATGAGCGCTTTTGTTTTTTTGACCGATACTTATTCCTTTTTGTTCTTTTACATATAAGTTACATTGTCATAAATTATTCTATCCTTTAAGCCTTTGGATTAAATGATTTATTCATTTATTTTATTAAAGTATATTAAGGATTGTGTAATTTTGAATGAATAAAGGAGAAGACAGTTTTATTTGTTTTATACTACATTTATTAAATCATTATAATGGAACAATTGTTTAAAATAAATTATAATAATAACATAACAATCTATAAAACAAAATATCCTAAGTTTCTTTGATCTGTTTGTCGGGTAGTTTTATTTCTTCAACAGCCAATTCTTCTGTGCTCGATTTGTATTCGACGTATTTATATCTAAAAGCCATAGATGTAAATATAAACATGTCCAACATCATAAGTCCAGCGAACAAGAAGAATTCCTTCCACTGAAATATAAACATGTTTAGGTCATTTAATCATGTGTAAAATTAGCAATCGATTTTAATAATTGCTCTAAATTAAACTAACCTGAGCGTCTAAAAATTTCCCCTCTACTATGAGAACTACAATAAGGTTGCCGAAAGCAACTGTAAGTAGCCACACGGAGGTCAAAACGGATTTCATAGTAGCGGGTGCCTGAGTGAAAGAGAACTCGAGCCCCGTCACTGAGAACATCACTTCACCCATAGTCATAACCACGTACTGCGGCACCAGCCACAGGATGTGAACAGAGTTGGCTGGAGTTATCATTATAGGGTTTATCAGCTGTAACAAATATAAGAATACTTTGATTATATTATTTTGAAGCCATAACATATTTTTTATATACGATATAAATGTCACAAAGGGTTGTTTTGTCGACTTATATATGTTTGTATAACAAAGAGGAGAGGGGTGGGGGGAAGTAAGAAGCGATCATACTCACATAAGAGCCGTTATTCGTTTCATATAAGTTAAAAGTATAAACAGCACCCGCTTTCAATGAATATCCTGTCAAAACTTCTACGTCACCCACCAAAATATTATAAGTCCCTTTAGACAAATGTATTTGCGACATATTTGAGCTGTTCAGCGCCATTTTTGTCTTATTACCCTTATTGCTTTCAATATTAATGGACACCGGTGATATAACGTTAGATAAAAACCTGAAAATTCAAGAAAATATTTCATTACAGACCGATAAGGCTCTTATCCGACGAAATGTAAACATAATTTTGAGACTACAACCAGACGTTGCTACGTAGACGTAGAAATGAATTTGAAATGTACATTCTCTGTTTTATTACATATAATTATACATGTGTATTCTTATTCGATAAAGGTTAAAATAAAGCAGGGCATGCTTATTGGAATACGAGAAATGACGGTGTTCGATGAACGATATTACTACGCTTTTTACGGCGTGCCATACGCGAGGCCGCCGATCGGTAAATTGCGTTTCAAGGACCCAAAACCGATGAGAGCGTGGAAGAAGACGTTCGATGCTACCAACGAGTACCACGGAGCGTGCGCCCAAGCCCACATCGTACACAAACATGGCGAGTACGGCTTCGAGAACTGTTTACACTTAAATATTTATACACCGAATCTGCCGGAGACGAAATCACGGAAATGTGCTGTGATCGTATGGATTCATGGTTACTCGTTCTCGTCCAGCTTCAGTCACATTCATGGGGCTGATTTTTTAATTGATAATGATCTAGTTGTTGTGACCTTATCGCACAGAATAGGAGCCTTCGGTTTTCTGAAACTTAATGACACAGATGGCGACGCTAATATGGGACTCAAAGATATTGTCATCGGTTTAAAATGGATAAGAAGAAATATAGGAAAATTTGGCGGTGACTACAACAATATAACATTGGCTGGTAGTGGATCTGCAAGTACATTTATTTCTTTACTATTAGCGTCAAAATATAGAAAACTATTCTCTAAATTGATACTCCAGAGCGGTTCAATATTTTCGCCATCAATACTTCAAGGCGACTATAGAACTGAAAGGTCTAAGTTACAAAAGCAAATAAAAATAGCTGGATTCAAAGATATAAACTCTGCTCCTACAGATGCTATAGTGAAAGCATCCCAAAAAATTTATAACAGCAAGGATTTAATGAATTTTCAAAGGCCAGTTGTACCTTTTTCACCGATAGTCGAAAAAAAATCTAACACATCTTTATTAATGAGCGACGTGAATGATATCGTTAACAATATAGATAAAAATATCCCGATACTACTCGGATTCACGAGCCAAGAGAGTATATCTGAAGCCATACCCTTCATTCACAATCCACAATATCTTAACATATTTAAATCTTTCTTTAAGTTCATGATACCGTTCTCCAATCAATGTCAATACAACTATACAACAAAGACGTACAAAATAATTGGGAACAAAATAAAAAATTGGTATTTTAAAAATGGAATAACAGAAAATTCGATAAATGAATTTTTAAAATATCTATCAGATTTATATAAATATCCCATATATAAATTTATAAAATCACTGCTGATAAACGACGAGAGAGATTTATATGTTTATAAATTTAATTATTTGGGTAAATTTAATGTCGCCAAAGCCACTTCAGCCGCCGGCAGCAATACCAAAATTAAAGGCGCTTCACATGGAGATGAAATTTGTTATATATTTAAATGCGATCCTAGCTGGGAATCGTATGTGAAATTGAAAAAAAATAACGACGATAGGGACAAAATATTCATTAAGCAAATATCGAAACTATGGGCAAATTTTGCAAAAACTGGTAATCCAACACCAAGCAACTCTTTTGGGAATCTAACCTGGCTGCCGATGACAAAAAATGATGATAATGTACTGTTATTAGATAAGCACAGCAAATTAATAAATTCCAAACCAGAACAGAAGATGTTTAAGTTTTGGACTGAAATCTATGACAAATACTATGAACGCGAGAACTGCGAGAAGAGAAAATCAATAGCGGAATCTATAAAAGAGCTTGGAGATGAATTGTAGAATAAGTAACCTTGGTTTGAAGTTTTTATTTCATTACTTAACCCTTGTAAAATAAAAAAGTTTTATAAAAGTGTTCCAATTTCTAATAGTCTTTGTCATACCTTATATTGACTCCGTCTATAGCCTTGTCATTATTATCTTCAAAACCTCTCAAGGATTCGTTGAGTACAAAGAAGGAGTTTGCAATGTTTTCTTTTAAATCAAACGTCCCGTTGAATTCAGAATTTTCGCAGTCACTGTTTCTCTCTCCTCGCAAAGAATACGGCAGTTCAACAAAATCATGTGCACTTATATCCAGTTTCTCGTAATATCCCAACGGTCCGATCATAAAGCTCTCAGTTTTATTGTCAAGAGTGAAATTCAATGTGTAATTACAATTTTGTCCATTGTATAATCTCAGTTGCGCCAAACCCTCCGCCACGGGTGTACCGTAGGTCGGCTTAAAACAAAATTATTTGATTAACATATACAATGTATCACAAAGATTACGTTGTATTCAAATAATTTTAATATTTCAACACACCAGCAGTTGCAGCTCAACAATTCCAGATATAACGAACGCAAACGCGGCCAGGATTCCACCCCAGATCATTTTGTGCAAGGGTTTCTTAATGAGCTTGCACCATGTCAAGAACGGGTATATCGCCTGATGAGTGTATAAAAAATATATAAGACATTACATATTTTTATCGAGGGTTAGTCCGTAAAATTCACATAATAACGAATAAACCAACCACTTCAAAGAGCGGGATGAACACCAATATAAGCAGTGGATTCAAAACTTGCATTTGATCAGCCTTTAGTGTCCAACTTCCGATATCCTGTTCCATTCTGTCAGCTTGGAATGTCCATCTGGAGCCCTAGAATCCGTCAACATGTATTACTATTTAGAGGTCAAGACCCCAAATCTTTGGACTTCAATTAAGATAACTACCAAACTACCATAATTTCGTCTTAAACTTTGCAAAAAATTTGTTACATTTATATCTGAGTATTGAATAGAAATTCTTTTATATGAATATTTTATTTTATTTAAGTTTCATATAAATGTGTTTTTATTTTAAACATATTTTTTATATAAACCTCTGTTCACGTATAGCGTTACTCCAACGTTCTTTCATTACAAAAAGCAATTTCGCCGACCAATATTTTGAATGGGTGTCAAATGCAAGCGAAACCGATTACCTCCTCGATAAGAAAACATTTTATATAAAAATGAATACTATTTTTAACTTACATTACAACTACAAAATAGCTTATTTTTAACAAATAAAATTTTTTGAAAATAGAACATTATTATGGCGATTTGAAAATCAAAATGGAATAGTTAATTCTAATTTTGTACAAAAAACATTTTATCAACACAACGTATATATATTTATATCCCTCGTCCAAAGAGATTATATATTATTTTACCTGCTGGTCGAATAAGGCCCAGAACACAGGTAGCGGTATGAATAGCACCAAAACTCTCAACAAAGCCTTTATGTCTTCTATGAGGTTGGTGTCAAATTTGTCGTCCGCACGATCCAGCCAATGCTCTCGCTTGTCTTTGCTCTTACACGACTTGACTATAGCGTGCTGTGTAGAAATTATATGACTACAATTTATCGAATTCAATTTTTAACATAGTGTAGAATAATATAATAAAATTTATCCATAATTTTAGTATTTCAACGGAAATATTTGACGCAAATTTTATTATAAAAATAAAAGTGAATCAAGAACTATGACTATTTATTGGACAATATATTAAGTATCATAAACTGGCTGACATTTTAAAATAAAACGAGTCAACAGCGAGATGAAAAAATATTAAGCGTCCATTCGCTATATGCAAAATTGTTTTTATTTTTAAAAAAGTTTACGCTTTCATAACTTGTTACTCTTGTTAAGTATCTCAATAATTATTTAGTCTTATTATGGCTTATGAGAGATGTCTAAATAGCAATATAAAAAAGTTATTATCCTTGAAAGTTGAGTGTTAGTTATGTATTTAAATAACAAAAAAAAAAAATTTGGGCTCATTTAAGATGGAGGTTTAAAACCGAATTGCGGCCAATCATCGTGTTC